>NC_138770.1:658907604-659310104 GCF_965119305.1 Pelophylax lessonae
GTGATCAGATTTTTTTTTTTTTTTAAACCTGTGATAAAGTTAAAAAAAATAAAATAAATAGGAAAAAAAAAAAAATTTTAGCCGCCCCCGTCGCCTTTAGCTCGCCCACGAAAGAAAAAGCATATGGAAGTCGAGCCGCGAATGAAATCGCTGTTCAAACCACACATGTGAGGTATCGCCGCAATCGCCAGAGAGTGAGCAATCATTTTATAAAAGAGCTATACTCTAACTCTAAACTGGTAACCGTTAAAAAATTTTAAAGCGTCACCTATTGAGATTTCTATTGACCGTAGTTTGTCGCCATCCCATGGGTGTGCGCAATTTTAAACCGTAACATGTTGGGTATCTATTTACTCGGCGTGACATCATCTTTCACAATATACAAAAAAAAATGGGCTAACTTTACTGTTTAGTATTTTTTAAATGCAGTGAAATGCGATTTTTCGCAATTTTTCCTAAAAAATGGCGTTTTAAAGACCGCTGTGCAAATACCGCGTGAGAAAAAATATTGCAATGACCGCCATTTTATTCTCCAGAGTCTTTGCTAAAAATATATATATATATATATATATATATATATATATATATATATATATATATATATATATATATATATATATATATATATATATATAATGTTTGGGGGTTCTAAGTAGTTTTCTAGGAAAAAATACTGATTTTAACTTGTAAACAAAAAGTGGTTAACATGTGTGATTTGAACAACGTTTACATATGTAGGCCCGACTTACGCCTGTGCGTGAGCTCGGAGGACTAAACGTTTTTTTTTTTTTGTTGTTTTTTATACACTTTCCCTTTAATTTTTGGGGGTTTTTTTCACTTTTATTCCTATTACAAGGAATAGAAATAAGCATGACTTGGCCTCTTTATTGAGAGATCTGGGGTCAAAAAGACCTCAGATCTCAGTTACATTTAAAATAAAAAAAGTCCCTTTGCCTTTAAGAGGAGAAAAAAATCATCCCTTTTAGGCCAGAAGGTGGAAGTGACATTGTATGTGGCTCCAGTTCTCCAAGGGCATAGAGCCGAGTGGCGGATATCTTGCCCTCACTTGTTTTCCTGCCCAGGTACTCGACACAGCTGATTTGCTCAGGGCTTACCAACAGGTCCGGTAAGCTCGGAGACGACCAGGAAGTGGCAAGGGGAGGGGGGCCAACTCTACCGCCACCTATAAAAGTGGTCTCGTAGCGAATCTGCCACTGGGACCACTTTTATTAGACACAGAATCGCCCACAGTACAAAAAAATACCCGGGTTATGGCAGCTAGCTGCTGCCATAACAACAGTATTTAACGTCAAAGTAATGACGTCAATGAACTGTGGGCGGTCTTGAAGTGTTTTTTTCTTTTTTAAATGACTTTACATCAAAAGCCTCTGGTATTGTAGCACTGTCCCCGTAGGGCCTGCTGTGTGATGACTTCTTGTGTCTCCCTCTGATTACCTGCAGACAGTCACTTAGGGACAGTTCACACTTCCATCCTTACTCCCAGTTGCTCATCATTACTCAATAAACAATCCAGGGGTATTTGGTTTCATATTTATTGTGGAACTTGGATGAGAGAAGGGAATAGTGGGATACTCCAACTTGAGCTATTCACAGTAGATAAGGACAACTCTCACTTGGCCTCTCCAGGCATGGGCATCCGCAGAACTTTTTTCAGGGGGGGGCATCATTTTAAGGTCACCCGTGCTCCGCCCCTTTTTGACAATGTCATGAAAGGGAGGGGCTTAGTCATTATCAAAGCGCAGGCATGCAAAGGTTTAAGAAACCTGACGCAAAAGCTTAATAGAAGGATCAATCTGCCATTGTCTGATTAGCAATTTCTAATCTTTTTTTTGGTTTACACTATTGAATGCACCACATTATTTATACACACATGATCAAGGCACTGAACACTAACATACTCCTGCTCATAGCCATATGAATGCCACAGCAAAACTTAAACAGCATATCACTTTTAATGGGCATTGCCTTCACTGGACGTGACTAATGTAGTTATATGGCTCCACACCACAGCGGTACACATGATTTCATCATAATAGTACAGCAGTTCCACTACCTTACATTAGGGTCCCCAGAGATCTCCTTACATCAGAGTCCCTTTTTTTCATTAGGTCACCAAAGTACCCCCTTACATTAGGGTCCCCACTTCTCACATCAGGTTCCCTAGCGTTCCCCTCTTACTTCAGAAGCCCCCCCCTTTCATTAATGTCCCCAAAGTCCTGTCCTTACATCATGGTCCCCAGAATTCTCTCTTATGTCAGAGTCCCTCCTTTCATTAGGGTTTCCAAAGTTCCCCCTCTTACCTCAAGCACCCCAGAGTCTCCCCCTTTTACATCAGAGTGACCAGATTCCCCCACCTTAAATTAGGGTCCCCAAAGTTCCCCCTCCTACCTCATGGACTCCAGAGTCTCCCCCTTTTACATTAGGGTTACCAGATTCCCCCTTCCTAAATTAGTGTCATCAGAGTCACCCCCTCACATCAAGGTTACTCATCTTAAAACAGAGTCCCCAGAGCTCCCCCTCACAGCAGGGTCCCCAGTGATCCCCCTTTACAGCAGGGTTCCCAGTGATCCCCCTTTACAGCAGGGTTCCCAGTGATCCCCCTTTACAGCAGGATCCCCTGTGATCCCCCAGAGATCCCCTTCACAGCAGAGTCCCCAGTTACCCCCCTCACAGCAGGGTCCCTGGTGATCCCCCAGAGATCCCCCTTACAGTAGGTTCTCCAGTGATCCCCAAGAGAGCCCCCTCACAGCAGGGTCCCCAGTGATCCCTCAGACAGCCCCCTCAACACATGGTAACCAGAGATCCCCCTCATAGCAAGGTCCCCAGTGATGCCCCTGAGAGCCCCCCTCACAGCAGGTTCCCCAGAAATCCCCCTCACAGCAGGGTCCCCAGTGACCCCCCCCCCACAGCAGGGTCCCCAGTGACCCCCCCTACAGCAGGGTCCCCAGTGATCCCCCAGGGAGCCCCCTCACAACAGGGTCCCCAGAGATCCCCCTCACAGCAGGGTCCCCAGTTATTCCACAGAGAGCCCCCTCACAGCAGGGTCCCTAGAGAGCCCCCTCACAGCAGGGTCCCAGTGATCCCATCACAGCAGGGTCCACAGAGATCACCTCACAGCAGGGTTCCCAGAGATCACCTCACAGCAGGGTTCCCAGAGATCACCTCACAGCAGGGTCCCCAGAGATCACCTCACAGCAGGGTCCCAGAGATCCCCTCACAGCAGGGTCCACAGAGATCACCTCACAGCAGGGTTCCCAGAGATCACCTCACAGCAGGGTCCCCAGAGATCACCTCACAGCAGGGTCCCAGAGATCCCCTCACAGCAGGGTCCACAGAGATCACCTCACAGCAGGGTCCCAGAGATCCCCTCACAGCAGGGTCCACAGAGATCCCCTCACAGCAGGGTCCACAGAGATCACCTCACAGCAGGGTCCACAGAGATCACCTCACAGCAGGGTCCCCAGAGATCACCTCACAGCAGGGTCCCCAGAGATCCCATCAGGGGCAAGCACCTGATTGGTTGATATGACGCCGGCCACAAGCACTGCCAGGGTGGACAGCGGCAGGGGAGGGGGATGCTCTCACACAGCAGATTTTACCTGTCAAGTCACTCACAGCTGGTCACAGGTGAGGTGACTCTCTCACTCCGGGCCACAGCGCTGCCTCTCCCGCCTCCTCTCCACTCCAGGGCACGCTGACGCTGACGCTCCTCTCTCCTCTGCGGGCCGCAGCTCCGCCCCTTGCTGAGCTGACTGACATCAGCAGCAGCCAGCAGGGAATCCCCGGCCCGCCCCCTGCAGCTGTCGGAAGGGCAGCAGAGGACTGAGGACAGAGAGAGGAGGGAGCCGGAGCCGGCGGGCGGATCAGCGCTGCGCTCGTGCGCTGCTGAATAAGGCAAAAAGAATTGTGATATTCCAGGATTCCAGGGGGGGGCACTCGCCCTCCCTTGCCCCCTCCTGCGGACGCCCATGTCTCCAGGTTATTAGTGGAAGAGGTCACATTGCTTTAACCATACTGCCATGTGTATGGAAGATTTAAGTCTTCTTGCTCTCTCTATAGCAGCAGACTTGATGCAACTACATTAACTTCAGCACACTTTCTAGCACCCCCTTGACTTACACCCATCCACTACACTGCTAGCTGAAGGGATGGCCCTCTCAGGACAGGCCCAATGACACAGATCTGTACTCACTGTAGGCTAAATCAGAACATTTCTAGTGTCTCTCTTCTAGTCAGCTGTGCAGGACATCCAGGTTCAGCTCCTCTCTCAGGCCCTCAGGTTGACCACCTGAGGCCACATGGCAGCTTCTACAGAGGATGGGCAGCCGCCCCCTTCCTCTGGGACCCCGCTCTCCAGCTGAAAGACCCCAAGCCCATGTGCTCTTGGCATTTTTACAGTATTCCAGCATGCACAGATGCACTTCCCTCTGCCAATCACCAGGGCTGTACTAAATGCTTGTGCACTCATTTGTCAGGTTTCCTCCCACTGTCCAATATGCCTCCCTATTGGACCAGTGTGAAACACATCAGACAAAATGAGCTGCACCTGAGCACCATGATCAGACCTCACTAGCAGATGCTGCTCTATGGTAGGCAGAGAGCAATATAAATTTACCTGGCAATCTCTCTGGTAAGCAGAAAGATCCAAAAACTATTTTCTTTCTCCTAGCACCTACCTAGGAGGGTGTTACATTAATATTAGAGGTCCCCCATCACATCAGAACCCCCTCTTTACATCAGAGTCCCCCTGGCTATTTTCTGCAAAGCTTGTATTGGCACAATATATTTGGATTTTCCATTAAGAATTGTATTGGAAAATCCAAATCTATTGTGCCAATACAAGCTTTGTAGAAAATAGCCATATTTCCTTTATAATATTGTGTAATGTGTTTTATATACCTTATGATGTGAATAAAGTTTTTCTTGTAAATTTTAGATACTATCACAAGACTTGAGTTATTGACTTACTCTTTATTGCCTCTTAACCACTTAAGCCCCGGATGATTTGATTTATCAAAGACCAGGCCCTATTTTGCGATTCGGCACTGAGTGAATTTAACGGACAATTGCGCGGTCGTGCGACGCTGTACCAAAAATGAAATTGACGTCCTTTTTTTCCAACAAACAGAGCTTTCTTTTGGTGGTATTTGATCACCTGTGTGATTTTTACTTTTTGCACTATAAACAAAAAAAGAGAGACAATTTTGAAAAATAACAATATTTTTCACATTTTTTTATATGAAATTCCCCCCAAAAAAATGTAAAAATCAAATTTTTTTAACATTTTAGGCCAATTTGTTTTCTGCTACATATCTTTGGTGAAAAAAATCGCAATAAGCGTATTTTGATTGGTTTGCGCAAAAGTTATTGCGTTTACTATCTACGGGAAAGATTTCTGTCATTTTTATTGTTTTTTTTTAAACTAGTAATGGCGGTAAACTGCGATTTTTTTTGCGGGACTGCGACATTGTGGCGGACAGATCGGACCCTTGACTGACATTTTTGACACTTTTGGGGGTACCAGTGACATTACTACAGTAATCAGTGCTATAAATATGCACTGTTACTGTAAAAATGACACTGGCAGGGAAGGGGTTAACTTTATTGGTGATCAGTGGGTTAAATGTATCCCTAGGGGAGTGATTCTAACTGTGGGGGGGCGTGGCTTGTGATGTAACCACAGACACATACGATCCTACATAGCAGGATCGTATGATCTCTGCAGTTACACCAGGGAGAATGACCGGCGGCTTTGTTTACATCAGCCGCCTGCCTTTCTCCCTCTCCAGCGGGAGATCGCGAGTGGCTGGCAGACATCGGAGCCTCCGGTCACTCGCGCGGGGATGTTAGTGACCAAGCGGGGTAGTACTACTACAAGTAGTACTATGTCGACGTACTACGTCGACATAGTACTACGTCGCTTTGCCCAGTAGGGGCTGACTGCCGCAGAAAATAGTCGTGCGGCAGTCGGCAAGTGGTTAAAGTCCCACATATGGGGGTTTTCTTTTTCTGGATATTATTGGGATGTTGGCAATACCCAGCTACATTTCCTATGTTTAAAAAAATAAACAACACTTTTATTAAACACTTGCCTACAGGGCACTTTCACCCCCTTCCTGACCAGGCCAATTTTCGTCATTCAATGCTGTCGCACTTTAAATGACAATTGCGCGGTCATGCATCACTGTACGCAAACTAAATTGCTATCATTTTTTCTCAAACAGAGTTTTCTTTTGGTGGTATTAAATCACTACTGGGTTTTTTATTTTTTGCTAAATAAATGAATAAAAACCAAAAATTTTGAAGAAAAAAAAAATGTTTTCATAGTTTGTTATAAAATTTTGCAAACAGGTAGTTTTTCTCCTTCACTGATGGGCACTGATAGACTGCACTGATGAGATGGTATTGATGGCCACTTATGAGGCGGCACTGGTGGGCACTGATGAAGAGGCACTGATGAGGTTGCACTGATGGGCACTGATAGGTGGCACTGATGGGCACTGATATGGGGCACTGGTGGGCATTGATTGGTGGCACTGCTAGGTGGAACTTATGGGCACTGATAGGCGACACTGATGGGCACTGGAAGGCAGGACTGATGGCCACTGGAAGATGGCACTGATAGGTGATATTGATGAGGAAACACTGATATGCACTGATTGGCAGCAGTGGTGGGTACTGATTGCCAGCAGTGGTGGGCACTAATTGGCAGCAGTGGGCACTAATTGGCAGCAATGGTGGGCACTAATTGGCAGCAGTGGGCTCTAATTTGCAGCAGTGGGCACTAATTGGCAGCAGTGGTGGGCATTAATTGGCAGCAATGGTGAGCCCTTTAATTGTAAATATTTAAAGTTCATCTCGTGATATAAATAAATAAGTGAAGTTGAAAAAAGTCCAATTTTGTTGTTGTTAGTCCTTGCTTTAGGAAACTGGATAATATAGTGAAGGTGCTCAGTGATAGTATTCCACAGTTTTTATAGTTACTTTTCTTATAAAGTGCAAGTGCTGATTTCCTTTTTCCTGTGATATAATTTAAAAGATGGGTGACTTACCAGATGTAATGGGTCTCATATACCATACGATATTGAGACCAATCACGCTTGTCGGTCCTCAGGGCCACGGTAGGTCCCCTTGTGATGCCTCCTGGCCAGGAGGCATTACAAGGGGACCTACCGTGGCCCTGAGGGCCGACAAGCGTGATTGGTCTCAATATCGTATGGTATATGAGACCCATTACATCTGGTAAGTCACCCATCTTTTAAATTATATCACAGGAAGAAGGAAATCAGCACTTGCACTTTATAAGAAAAGTAACTATAAAAACTGTGGAATACTATCACTGAGCACCTTCACTATATTATCCAGTTTCCTAAAGCAAGGACTAACAACAAAAAATTGGACTTTTTTCAACTTCACTTATTTATTTATATCACGAGATGAACTTTAAATATTTACAAATGTTTTATGCTTTTTATGTCACATTTTTGATACAGTTTATATGATTCATTCATTTTCAATATTTATCAAATATTGGGATCACATTTGCTATATATTGTTTGCACAATATTCTTTGCACATTTATTTATATTTAGCAAGCGCTGTAGATAGCCCCTACCAGGACTATTCTTTTTATAAGTACAGTAAAACCTTGGATTGTGAGTATAATTCGTTCCGGAAACATGCTTGTAATCCAAAGCACTCTTCTATCAAAGCAAATTTTCCCATAAGAAATAATGGAATCTCAGATGATTCGTTCCACAACAATTTATTCATAAGTCTTTCAGTTTATATTCTATATACAAAGATTATAGCAATGTGATAGGTTGTGTCATCATAAAATGTCCATCCACAAATGGCGCCTCCACAAGGGGATTAGAAGCAAAATCCAGCAGAAGCTACAGAGTATAAAAGAGAGAAGAGATGCGCCTCTAAGTGTAGCAGTATGGGGACATTTAATGAAGGTTCAACATATAGCAACTCACATGGTTGATGATTAAACAGGCACATCTAAGTATGCAGGCATCCGGGGTAAAGCTGTCCACATAGACCATCTTCTGAACCACTGGCTCTCACAGATGTCAGTCTGCAATTGTGATTGGGAAGACTACTCTGCAGTAGAGTGATCTGAAAGCGAGACCTTGAATTGCTCGTGGAGTGCAGCGTGGAAGGGTGTGATGAAGATGGCAGTGCGGAGGATGGTCTATATAGACAGCTTTACCCCGGATGCCTGCATACTTAGATGTGCCTGTTTTAATCATCAACCATGTGAGCTGCTAAATATTGAACCTTCATTAAATGTATCAATATTGCTACACTTAGAGGAGCCTCTCTTCTCTTTTATACTCAGTTGTGACATGACGCTACTTGTATATCAAGTCACAATTTATTTAAAAAATGTGCTTGTCTTGCAAAGCGCTCTCAAACCAAGTTACTCTCAAACCAAGGTTTTACTGGATATATTTTATATCAGATTCTCCGCAGAACTCAACGTGTTTCTTGGACTTTGGTCCACTTCATCAGAAACTTACTAGCAGAACATTTAATACTTCACTAAATACAAGAAGAGTATACATTTATTATAGTCACATTTCTCATAATCACATAGTAGAAAGACAATCTCATAAATATTCACAAATAACCTCATCACATACCAGGTGGAGTCAAATCCATACCCCATAGATAGAGAGAGAACAAGTGACTGGAGGGATGGAACTAGGGGGTTCCATACAGATATATAATATATGAAGACCTCTCTAAAGTATTTTTATGGTGTATTGTCTATATATAAGGTAATATCTGTAGAAAGAAAAGGGGAGGGGAGAATAGGCCAGAAGGGGAAGGGGGGTGGAATGAAGGAAAAGGTATACTTTATTCTTTATACTTTCAAATAGGGATGTGGTATTTCAAGACCAACCAATGAATCTATTATACAAGGTGCTATACCGTGTCTGTACTCTAAAAAAGATATGTTCTGTAATGATGTTACTGAATAGGAATGGATCAACTCTGTGTACTGTATCTGATTGAGACTGAAAAAATGGAGTAGAGAAGATCTACTAAAGAAGAACCTAATGATTAAACTGGTTGTTAAGCCACTTTTTTCTTTTTATAGTTTCCTCTGTTAGATAACATTAGGCTCCCCAGTGGGTGTAATTTATAGAAATATGCTGTATATTATCTTATTTATGAGCGCCACTTGGCGCTTATGTGACTGCCTGCTAGTCTCCTCTCCCGATCTGATAGCTGCAGAGATGTATAGTAACTAAGTAGAACTACTTCACTACTGTACTTAAGTACTGAAAGGCGGTATCTGTACTTTCCTAGAGTAGAATTTTTTTCTCCTACTTCTACTTTTACTTCACTACATTTTTTCAATTATTTCAATACTTCTACTCCAATATTTTTTTTTGTGCTGCATAGTTACTCGTTACAATTATAAAAATTACCACTGCCAGAACAGTAGATGGCAGGTTTCATGAAGTTCAAAAAAATGTGTATAATGTCATGTGTAAATCAGCGCATACGAAAATAAATGCTACTGTATGTATAAATAAAATGGTCTACATATCTGCTGTTAAGGGGAAAGAGAACCTCCCCCAACTAAGGAGAGTCACAAGCGTACATAGACCTTTTTTCTGGTAAGAGGCTGATTTTGCTTTTTTCACTGGAAGTTGAGAGCACAGGTTTTGCAGTTTTGTTTCACTGGAAGAGTCTATTTGGATATTATTTTGCACTTACCTTCATCCGCCGGGTAAGGGGGAAATCCACAAGGTGCTGGGAGTCTGCACCTATTTTTTGGAATAGCACCTGTTTGATTCCTGCACCTTTGAAAATATATTCATCTTGTTTTGTCACATATATATTGTATTATGGCATTATATATATATATATATGGACTTTTTATTGACTTTGATTTCATACACTCTTCCTTTATTTCATTATTGGAATATATTGTTGTATATCACATTGGTTTATATATGATTTTGCGCACCAATAAGCTGTGGAGAAAAAAAAACATGCAGGGAAGAGAAGGAGGGATGCTTTAAAGGGGGAAGGGAGGGACATACTTTATCTGTTTTTGTTCACAAAAAGTTACAGCCAAAGGAATTGTGATTGTCCTTTAGGTTAATCATTTGAAATAATAAAAAACAATATGATGTTCAAACTTTTGACGTCTTTCTTTATTAACTACATAACACAGTACTTTTACTTTCAGTACTTGAGAAGCAAAATTAAAAAAAAAAACTACTTGCAATACTTAAGTACAAAAAATGTTAAATACTTTAGTACTTCTACTCAAGTCACTTTTTGATCGAGCACTTCCACTTCTACTCAAGTCACTTTTTGATCGAGCACTTGTACTTTTACTCAAGTATGGGTTTCGAGTACTTTATACAAGTGTGGATAGCTGCAGGAGGAGGTGCTGGGTATCCCCCCCCGCTGACATCAGCCAGGACGAGGAGAAGAGGAGACCGGCGGGCAGTCACGTGAGCGCTGAGTGGCGCTCATAAAAAAAAAATATTATACAGCATATTTTTATAAATTACATCCACTGGGGAACTTAATGTTATATAACAGAGGGACCTATAGAAAACACAAACTGTTTTTTTTACAGCAGGAAGGGAGGATCGGGGAGCTGACAGGCAGGGAGGGGAGGGGAGGAGGATAGAGGAGGAGCAGAGCTGCGGCTGACGGAGGCACATAAACTGACCACGGTGTCAGGGCCAAATTACACAGCACAAGCACTGTGCTGTATAAAATGCTGTAAAGGAACAGGATCTCTTTTTTTTTTTTAGGGTAACAAACACTTTAAAGTTAAAGTCGGCAAGTACAAATACTGTAGCTGCTGACTTCTAAGAAACAAGTACCAGCCCATGCAGTCCAGCTCTGTCTTCTGTCCACCCAATGCTTCCCAGGACGTCTGTTCCTTCACCATCTCGGTTTCGGCTTTTACATCCTGATGACTCCTAGATAGTTCCTTACTGTGCAACAATGAGACACAGCCAGTAGTGAGACTGTTCCTGTAGTTTCCTGAGATGTGTGATGTTATCTGAAGAGGCTGCAGGTGGAGGTGGAGGTGGAGGTGGAGGTGGAGAAGCGTAGACCAAGACAACATCATCCTCGCCTACGCAGGGAACAAGAAAGTGGGAGCGGGTACCATCACAAAAGGTACAAATGCCATTTCTTTACAGGCAGAGGAAGAGGAGATAGGTAATAGAGGCAACTTTAGTTTTTGGTTGAATGTCTGATTTAACATCCTTCCTACATGCTCTTTCATTCAGTTTTACTTTTTTAATACAGGTTTTTACATAGCACTTTACATATATGATACATTCACATCAGTCCCTGCCCTAAAGGAGCTAAGCCCCTTATGTCATATACACACAGTCAGTTTTTGGACAGGAGCCAATTAACTTACCAGCGGTGCCAAGGCAAGGTCATCTAGAGCCCAAACATGCCAAATTGCACCCCCCCTCCTCCAAGACGAATGAGCACTATGGGGCTGATTTACTAAAACTGGAGAGTGCAATATCTGGTGCAGCTCTACATAGAAACCAATCAGTGCCCAGGTTTGTCAAAGCCTATTTAAACAAGCTGAAGTTAGAATCTGATTGGCTACTATGCACAGCTGCACCAGATTTTGCACTTTAGTAAATCAACGCCTATCTGTCAGCAAAAATTCCCTTCCCCCATAAAATTGAGCACTAATTTGCATGCTTAGCTCAAGTCTTCTCATTTCACATATGTTATCAGCACAATTCCCCCCTCTCTCAATTTCCTAGCACAAATCCCCCCCCAATTTCCCCCCCTATCACAAATGCCTCCCAATCATCCCTACTAGCACCAATCCCCCTCCTTAAATACATTTCCCCTCCTTGCACAAACCCCCCCCACCACCATATTACCTTTTCTAGAACAAACCCCCAAATCACCAATTCTAGCACAAATCCTCTTCCCCATCCCACCTCTCAAAACATATCCCCCCCCCCCCCCAAATCCCCACGCCTTGAGCAATTCTTACCTCTGCCCCCCTACCACCTTCAAATCCCCCCTCCTTACACAAATCCCCCCCCCCTTAATCTCCTTATGGTGCACCTGAACCTCACATGATACCTCAGTGCCTAGGACAATCGTCCCTCCTGCCCACCCCTTGCCTACCAGCATTTCCTAGGAGTGTGGGATGAAACCGACACAAGTACAGGGAGAACATGCAAACTCCATGCAGGAAGTGTCATGGTTGGGATTCAAAGCTTGACCTGCCTTGGCCCAAGTGCTGCAAGGCAGAAGTGCTAACCACTAACGCTACACACACATGAACTTTAATGGCATCCCAGTCTTAGTCCGTAAGGTTCAATATTGAGTTGGCCCACCCTTTGCCGCTATAACAGCTTCAATTCTGTCCACAAGGTTTAGGAGTGTGTCTATGGGAATATTTGACCATTTTTCCAGAAGCGTATTTGTGTGAGGTCAGGTTCTAATATTGAAGAGAAGGCCTGGCTCACAGTCTCCACTCTAGTTCAAGGTGTTCTATCAGGTTGAGGTCAGGACTTTGCACAGGCCAGTCAAGTTCCTCCACCCCAAACTCACTTATCCATGTCTTTATGGACCTTGCTTTGTGCACTGGTCCAAATCATTTGGTGGAGGGGGGATTATGGTGTGGGGTTGTTTTTCAGGGGTTGGGCTTGGCCCCCTTAGTTCCAGTGAAGGGAACTCTTAAGGCAACAGCATACCAAGACATTTTGGACAATTTCATGCTCCCAACTTTGTGGGAACAGTTTGGGGATGGCCCCTTCCTGTTCCAACATGACTGTGCACCAGTGCACAAAGCAAGGTCCATACAGACATGGATGAGCGCCACTTCTGCTGTGATTTATTCCAGTTGATGCCGATCAGCGGGTGCACCCGAATGGATGTCCGGCGGCACCCATCGATCGTCAGGAAAACACACAGACCGGAGCTCTGCCTATGTAAAAAAGGCACAGCTTTGTTCTGACTTGGGGGAAGAGATGGATTTTCTTTCCCTACAAAGCAGGGAAGAAAACCCATCCCTTCCCTTAGTAAAAGCACCTCACACATCACACACAAATACCGCCTAAGCACACATTTAACCCTCTGATTGCCCTAGCTGTTTAACCCCTTCCCAGACAGTACAGTGACAGTCCATATTTTTTGCATTGATTACTGTATTAGTGTCACTGTTTCCCACAAAGTGTCAAAAGTGTCAGATTGTCAAGCACAATATTGCAGTCCCACTATAGGTTGCTGATTGGCACCATTACTAATATAAAAGATAAATAAATAAATAAATAAATAAAAATTCCAGTATATATCCCATAGTTTGAAGACGCTATACCTTTTGCGCAAATCAATCAATATTCACAATTTTTTTTTACCAAAATATGTAGCAGAATACATACTGGCTTAAATTTATGAAGAAAGTAAAAAATATAGTTTTTTTTTTTTTTTTTTCAAAATTGTCGTTCTTTTTTTTTGTTTATAGCATAAAACATAAAAAACGCAGTGTTGATCAAATACCACCAAAAGAAAGCTCTATCTGTGGGAAAAAAATGATATACATTTTTTTGGGGTACAGCGTTGCATGACCATGCAATTGTCAAAGTAACGCAGTGCTGTATTACAAACAATAGCCTGGTCAAAAAGGGGGGTAAATCTTCCGGAGGTCAAGTGGTTAAAGCAGTAGTATACCGCTTTTTTTGACTTTTAACTACAGGTAAGCCTATAATAAGGCTTACCTGTAGGTACAATTAATATCTCCTAAACCTACACGGTTTAGGAGATATTTGCTTTGCATGCAGCCGCTGACGCGTGCAGCGCATGCGCTCTGAAGGTCCGGGGGGACCTTCAGAGTTCCTTGCCGGAAAATGACTCCCGTACGCATGCGCGGGAGTGACGTCATCGCGGCTCCGGCCAATCACAGCGCCGGAGCCGCCGAACCCGGAAGAGACACCGAGGGATCATGTCAGCTCCCACAGCGGTGTCCAGGGGTCCGTGTCAGGGCTTCGTTCTAAGGTAAGTGTTTCATAATGAGCTATTTTTTTTTTTTTTGTATGAGTTTCCTACCGCTTTAAAAGTAACTTCAAAACTACTCAGGAAATGAAAACATTTGAATTAGGAATGATAATTATTTTTGACACAAAAGATAATTAACTAAGGCTCCGTGTAGTAGCCTTTTAGTAGCATTTAAGAGTGTTTAGGAGTGGTAGCGTTTTATTAGTGTTTTTTGCAGTTCTCTTAGGCTCTATGCACACTAGCATTTTTTTTAAGCTCCCAGAAGCTGTTATTAGTGTGACGGTACTCACTGTCCCTGGGTGTGAAAGACAGATACTTAATGGACACTGAGAAATGGTTTGGATTGCTTCAAATGGGTTAGGTGTTTACACTTATGATAATGTGCATTGTACTTTAATGTCAGAGACAGGCTCTCCCTATTGTCTGTGTATTGAGGTGGGATGTGGATTCTGTTAAGCCTGTCTGTCCCATTGATAATTGTTAATGAACTCACATATTGTGTCTGTCCAGATGGCTAGATAATTAGTTCAGGTTAATTCTATTTCTGTATACAATTTCATCTGCATATGATAATGTAATCAGGCAACCCCTGACCTGATGGAGTAATTTGATCAGGAGGGGGATGTGCTCATGTGTGTATAAATTGAGTGTGAAACTGTTAAATAAAGGAGAAGGTTCCAAAACTTGTACAAGCTAAGTTGTTGGCTAGCTTTCTATGGGAGGCGGCTGGAATATTTGATATCAATGTTCAAGACTGAAGGAAGCCGTATACTGAGGGAAGCCCACAAACACAGTGTGGGTCGCAATTCTGTTACAATTAGCTTTTTTTTTTTTTAATTCTTCGAAGCCTAATAGCATTATCCTATGTGTACATGCACATTACTTTAGGCTATTAGCGTTTTTTGTGCTTCACAAAGAGAGTAGAGTAGAGTTTCCTGGGGTGTTTTTCCAGAAAAAATGCTCTTAAAGTGGTAGTTAACACATCCTGTGCTATTTCCACCATATTAAGCCTTCCTACCTAGTGAACTTGTTGCTCTGTGTAAAACGCTTCCTACCTTATCCCTTTCTGTGTAATCTGTCCTTTTCTAATCAATGACGTAATCGGAGCATGCGCAGTTAGTCCCATTTTTCCGGCAGGGGCAACGTCATTTCCTTTGCCTGACATCAGCTCCGAGATATCGCGAGACTCTTCCCCATTCACAAGCTGAGCCTTAACCCGGCAGCAAGCGCTTAGCTTGATAAATAATGGGCACACGCGAGATTAGGGACATGGAAAGGGAGTAACGGGCGGAAGTAAGAACCGTATTGAACATGGGAGATAGAATTCCGCATGGTAAGTAAGTAAGAAGTAAGTAAGAAGCCTTCATATATTTTCCCTATGCGGTGCTTTGATTTAAAGTAACTTAATCAAGTCTTTTTTCGGGTAGAAGTATGAGAGTTTACTACCGCTTTAAACGCTGCTAATGCTCCTAAATGCTACTTATAGCGCTTTTTTTCCTTTTTCTTAAAGGAACTGCAAAAGCGCTCCTAAAACGCTACCGCTTCTAAAATACTATTACAAAAAGCTATTGTCCAGCATTTCTTATCCAGCATTTTTGTCCATGTGCATGGGAGTCTTAAAAAAAAAAAAAAGAAAAAAAAAGCTAAAAAAAAAACCCTGCTATTCGGAGCCTTTAGGAGCATTTTTGCTTGAAAAAAACACTCCAGGAAACTCTACAAAAAAAAATGTTTTTTTGCTCCCAGACGCTAAAGCTCAAAAAATGCTAACAGCCCAAAGTAGTGTGCATGGACACATAGAATAACACTATTTTAGCTTCTAAGAGCAGAATAAAATGCTAATAACAGTTTCTAGGAGCTTGGAGCCTAATTGTGTGCCTTCATTTTAATAAATCATTGATTATCCAGCAGTTTTACAACCCCCATCTCTGTGACTGTTAATCCCCCTCGCCCACTCCCTGCGTTATCTTACCAAGTATCCAAGTTTATTTACCATTGATGTGTACATTTGTTTATTTATTTATTTATTTATTTTCCTTTTTCTTTCTTAGGCTCCGTTCACATGTAGGCGTTTTGGGGCGTTTTTGGGGCGTTTTTCTGCTCTAGGATCAGCTCTCAAAACGCCCAACAAGACAAATCCTATTCATTTCAATGGCCCCTGTTCACATCTGAGCGTTTTGACGCTGTTTACAAAACGCCCAACGCTCAAAAAAGTACATGAGCTTCTTTTTGGGCAGATTACAGGCGTTTTCCATTGATCTCTATTCAATCTAAAAACGCCTGCACAAAAATCGCGGTAAAAATCGCGGTAAAATCGCGGTAAAAAACGCCGCAAAAATCGCGGTAAAATCACGGTAAAAAACGCGCGAAAAACGCTACGCTCAGGTGTGAATGTAGCCTTAGAGATTGTTCTACCTAAAAGGGTTGTAATCCCTCATTTTTTTTTTTTTATATGTAAAAATAACAAACATGCCTCTACTTACCTGCTCTGTGCAATCGCTTTGCACAGAGCAGCCCCGATCCTCTTCTTCTGGGGTGCCCCACTGGCACTCCTGGCCTTTCCTCTTTAACAGGTTCCCCCAGGGAAAGCGGCTTTCTGTGGGGGCACCTGATGAAGAGGAGGGGCCAGGAGCACCTTTGCAGGCTCACTCACGAGTCCCGCTGCTGCGTCCATTGACACAGACAGCGGGACTCGGCCCAGCCCCCTGCACCCGTGTCACTGGATTTGATTGACAGTAGCAGGAGCCAATGGCTGTCCAATGAGGAGAGACAGAGGCTGTAGCCGCTGCGCTCGTGCACATCGCAGGATCAGGTAAGAAAAAGAGGGGGGGGGGGGGTTCTGCGGGGGAGCTGCAGCACGGAAGGATTTTCACCTTAATGCATAGAATGCATTAAGGCAAAAAGCCTTGAGGCTTTACAACCACTTTAACATTCTGCTAAAACTTTGTGTATTACTACCACTTGGACATTGAAGATGGGGGCACAACCCCAAAAGCTGAAAATTTGGATGTTAGTGCAAATAAAAAAAAGTATCATGGTCAGTACTTAATTTCTTCTTGTTGTAAGTGCACTAATACAGCTACAATAGGTAGTAAGACAGCCACAATAATTGGTGGAGCTAGCTCTCTGCTGGTGTCCCAAGAGATAAAAGAAGATAACATGCGAATCAACCTGCCACATACAAATAAAGTATTAGTCCTAGGTTCACTTCATATCTAAATACAGGTGCCATGAAGCTATTTTATTGATTGTACCAATAAGATTCAGTGCACATCCTCTATACAGACAGCCAAAGCATAACCTCCGTCCTGTGTATAGTAAAGCTTTGCTCCAATGTATAAGGTGGCTTTGTGATGAAAGAACTGCAATTGTTCCATAGAAATTGAACCCTACTGGGAAGCAAAAGCTGTAACATTTTTCATTTCCTGACCAATTTTCTGTTAATTTCCTTACACAGCCCTGTCTTGGAATTTGTAACTTTCGAGATAACAAGCACAATCTTTTTTATATTTAGCTTTACATTTTAAGACCACCCTGGGGTTTTCACAATGAGCAAGGGATCAAGAAGAAGGTCTCAGATCTTGAATTTGCATTGTTTTTCCAATTAATACACCCATCTGTATGTTACAAAGGTTTATTTTTAACCCGCATTTAATGTAAATTAAGGTCCCATTATATTATGTGGGACTGCTCTACATTCTGATTGCTTGTGTGACATTATGGTTTCTTTCACCATGTTTTTATTGAAGAATTACAAGTAAAATACAAACATTCAAATAGAACATTTTCCATTTTCTGCCAGCATAGTGCGTATTACATTGGCGTCTGTCTCAACATTGTCAACAGTGATAGTACAGAAGATACACAGCAGAATGAGAAACATACAAAGCATAGAGGATTCTGTAGCGCTGGAGACGTCGGTGATGCCCCTGGAACATCCGAACACACCCATTGGGAACTATCTGTGTCCAGGTGGGGGCAAGACCAACCCTCCCCATCAGTTTTTAATGAGTTGTTATCCATGCTAAGGGTCCTTTCACATGCGCGCTTCGATCCGATCCGCCTGTCAGTTTTTTTATCAGATCTGATCGGATCCTCCATGCATCCCTATGGGGCAGCGGATGTCAGTGGAGACATGTCCGCTGACACCTGCTGACATCTGCATCCGATCCTGTCCGTGAAATCCGGACGGATGGAAACCCTATTTTCCATCGGTCCAGCGGATCGGATTGGAATCGGATGAGAGCGGACAGGCGGTCCTCTCTCATCCGATTCCCCTATAGAGATGCATGGGGCTCTGACACCTCCCTCTCTGCTCAAGAGCGGAGAGGGAGCTGTCACCTTTCTGCTGAGCAGGGATCAGTGTTTATGATCCCCTGCTGAGCAGCACGGATTAGCCTATGGAGGCGGACTGTGTGAAAGGACCCTAATGGTATTATCTCCTGTCGCTATCCTGTCCGCTCTCATCCGATCCCATCCGATCCGCTGGACCGATGGAAAATAGAGTTTCCATCCGTCCGGATTTTACGGACAGGATCAGATGCGGATGGTAGCATTATGTATAAAAAATGAACTCCTAAGGCAGTAAACAAATGCCGAGGCGAGAAGCCTATATCTAGTTATCAGGCAGTAAAAAATTTTACAAAACAGTGTGACCTAAGACATATTGAATCATTTGGCTGCCCAAAAAAGCTTTCCAAGGCCCAGAAAGGAAGACTAGAGGGGTACAAAAAAAACAAAAATATAATAGACTTCAATACGTCCTTTCGGACTAATAAAAGGGAGAAACATTATCTCAAAATTGTGACCCGTGAGCAGTAGTAGCCTCTACGTGCTTGCTGCTGGCTATAGTCAACCAAGAAGGAAAAGCAGAAAGGAAAGAGAAAGAAAGACTAAGGATAGGGGTGTAATATTAAGAGATCTAAAGGTTGAAATTGATGACACAAAGAAGAAAGGAAAAGGATAGAGAAAGACCCCACCCCAGGGGGCTCAAGGCCACTCCTGCCCATCCAAGCATGGTCTTCGATCACAGTTCCAGAAAGCGGGACGGTGGGCCCATTGTTGGGAACTGGTCCAACCAAGGTTGCCAAATCCTCCTAAATTTGTCCTTGGTGTCCGGTGGCGTTATGGTTTCATGTACAGGTGTTGGCGGTATAACTACTGGGCTGTATCATTTTATCTAGCCTCAATGTGACTGGAGAATAGCTGGAAAGCACCGTATCAACCGTAATATATGGATACGTTGTGAAGGCTTTAGGGAATCAAGGTTTCCAAAGCCATGACATTTCTGCCATTTATTAATAGGGATATACAGAAAAAAAAAGTACTATGTTTGGGTCCCCAACTGTCACAGCTCTCCTCTAAATAACAAGGGTACTGTTATCCAGAGGACTGAAATCAATCCCAACAACAATAACACACTGTAACACACCCCCAGAATTAGGGTAAAATTAAAATTGAATAACATGACTAGTGTATTAAAGATGATTTGTCTCCAATACTGCTTGACCACCACTCCACCTTTTATCCACACCCAAGTAACCATACATGACACAAACTGGAGTTTAATGGCCATAGCAACCCTTTATTAAGAAATTGTATAAATAAGGGGAGTAATACGTAAGACTGGTCCCTACCAATGTACATTTTGCCCATAATGAGCTCCATCAAGGACCTTGTACCCCATCAGCTGCTATAACAAATCCACATCAAACCTGTAACTGTCCCCAACAGGATGCAAAACCATCCACAAAACTAAAGAAGGGAGGGATGGTGGTAAGTTTTCCCGACACCAGCTCTCTTCTGACCGAAGACTTCTTGGGATCCTTCTACTGACCATCCCCTGAAACCCTACCTGTTCCCTCTTGACCCACCAATTTGGTAAGTACCCCTTGATTCTTATTTACTTTAACCTAGAGAAAAAAACCCTCCTATGTCCAACCCTTGTTAACCCAGTCATGATGGCCCTGTGTTCATACTTCTCTTCTCTTACTTCGGGCCTAACTCTCTAGGCACCCCTACTCACCCAGCTGCCTTAAATTCAAATATGATATAAAAACCAGAAATATATGATTGGACAAACCTCTGCAATCTAGTAGCTGCTGGCATGACCAATGTGGTTATGTGGTCTCTTCTAAAATGGAAGATTCTGGCTTCCCAAGTTCAGGCTGATTCCTCCTTCAGATCATGCAAACAAATGCCAAGACCAAGGCCATTTCTAGGTATCAAGGGGCACCTGGTAAAAGGATGCATCTCCGAGGTCAATCATTCAGATTGGTGCAATAAAAAATACTGTATTTTCCGGCGTATAAGACGACCCCCCTAATTTTCATCTACCGGTAATACTTATACTTAGGTTACCTTGGAGATATTATACTCGGCATATAAGACGACCCCCCATTTTTGGGGGATTTTTTTGAGGTTCAAAAGTAGTCTTATACACCAGAAAATACAGTAATATTCTTTAGCAAGGAACAAATAGTACATTCCACAGTACATTCCTCATTAATAATGATGCCACCAAAGTGAGTGTGTATTGTAAATTGCCTCCAGCATTGCTCTTGTTACTTCTTGCTGGAGGCTGCCATTTTGCTGAATTCTAGTGCCCCTGAACAGCAGTAAATCATAAAATGGGACTAAACCCATTTATTTAACGGTTTCAAAAAACAGTTACATTCCTGGATTTCCTGGGTTGCTAACTGTCACATTTGCTTGTGCTCTCAACCAAACTGTCAAACCATCAAATGGCTGTCATAACTGATTACATGTGCAGCACCATGGCAGTTGCAGATCAAAGAGAAGCAGCTTCCTTGGCTGTAAAGGATAGGAAGGTTTAATTAAGTTTTAAGGCAAATCGGCCTCTACAAACTCGGCAGTGCCTAAAAGTGGAGAACAACTGGATTTTACACAGTATAGACACTTATTTGTAAACTGACTGACTGACTGACTGACGGAAGGGGGAGAGATGTGGTGGTGCAGGCTGGAGTGATATGGGGGGGCAGGTCCACCCCCCCCCCCCCCGACTGACGGAGCACCAGCCGTCACTGCTACATACCAATACATTTCCATATTACACCCTAGTTCTGTTCTCTTTCTCTAATGAAGTATTCTTACCCATTACGTCCTCCCTTTTTTTTTTCTTCCTTCTCTCTCTCTTATTGTTGTTTTATAGTAGTGATCGACCGATATCGGTTTTTCATTGCCGATACCAATATTTTGGCCAATGCATATCGGCCAATATTGGCCGATATTTTCATACATTTAAAAACATTTTTTTTTTTTTTTTATCACTTGATAGGTACTCTTGTGGAGGGATCTGGGGGTCTAAAAGACCCCAAACCCCTCCTCTGCGCTTAAAAGCATTCAAAACACCAAGTTTGGCTGTTTTGAATGCTGTAATTTTTTTGAATCTGGCACCGAGTACCCGGAAGTGATGTCATGATATCACTTCCGGGTTTATACATGGAGACCCGATCAGAGCCAAATGTGGCTTTGATCGGGTCTTCTCTTCAGTGGCCCTGCTGGTAGGATGCCCAGGTCTCCCGGTGGGACGGGAGACCCAGGCGAGCCGCGGAACGCGGCGGGAGGGGGGATGTCCCCTCCCACTCCTTGTAATGAAAGCCGAGCGGCTTCTCAGCCGCATCGGTTGTCATTACAAGACAGCCGACTGTCGGCTATGGATGCCACTACCGGGGTGATGCCTCTAGCTGCAGCCATCACTCCGGTACAAGCACTTTCCAAAATATCGGTAATATTGGCCACCTTGATATATCGGCTTTGCAGATAATCGGTCGATCACTATTTTATATTGTAAAATCAATATTCTATTCTATAACAAATTGATATATTCATCATACTCTAATGATATAACATGTATGATCATACCAAACATTGCTTATATTTTTACATTACATTATACATATGATGTTTTTTCCTATTATTTGAAATGTTTTACTCTATTTTTTAAATCTTCTCAATTTTTGTATCTTGTATTACATGTTTATTAATTATTATTATTATAATAATTATAATTATTAATTATTATTATTATTACATATATATTAATAATTGCATTACATATTTTTATTTCAATAAAAGTTTGTAAAAAAAAAAAATGTATAAAAATTGTATTACATACAAAATCAACAATTTACACAAAAAGCACATATAAAATTAAGAGCAATAAAACCCGTAATGAATGATATACAGCCCGGAGGGAAGGTAATGTTCCTCTGTGAGCTCCCCCAGGTGTAGAAAGACAATCAGCTAGAAGTTTCCAAGAGTACATTTTTACATATGTTTTTTGGTCTGTTTACCTGTCTGGGGACGGTACAATGAAAATCTCCCCTTTTGTTGCCCCCTAGTTCTCCTGTTTTTTTTTTTCTTGTGTATATATTGATGGAAATGATAAAAAAAAAATAGAATTTATAAAAAAAAAAAAAAAAAAACTTGGATTTCCCAGGTCAAATAGCTGTCTCCACCTCAGTCAATACACAATCCTCTTGTTTCTACATAGTTGGGAATATTTCATCATGCAGATGTCATGTCATGCATATTTTACCAGGGAATTCAACTAGGTTTGTTTATCTGCTGCCCACTGTGAATGTCTGTCTATGGTAATCAGTTTTCCCTGTCCATCATAGCCCATTTCTGTCCATATCCATTAGGTTATTTGTTCATTGTAGAGTATGAAATGCAATAATACACTCTATCCAATAATGTAAAAAGAATAGAATCTCTTTAACGTGCCTTGATCTTTTTGAAATGTGCTTGCACCGTCGCTTTGTACATGCAGTATGCATGGTCACCAGTATTGAAAAGCAAATCTTAGCAAATGCACTTCAGCAATGATTCCGTGGAAGGTTTGCAGATATTCTCAATCCACCCAGAATGGAATGGGCTACTAAAGTGGTCCCAGAGACCCCTAAATACACTATATTACCAAAAGTATTGGGACACTTGCCTTTACACACACACATGAACTTTAACAGCATCCCAGTCTTAGTCCGTAGGGTTCAATATTGAGTTGGCCCACCCTTTGCAGCTATAACAGCTTCAACTCTTCTGGGAAGGCGGTCTACAAGGATTGTGAGTGGGTCTATGGGAATGTTTGACCATTCTTCCAGAAGCGCATTTGTGAGGTCAGGCACTAATGTTGGATGAGAAGGCCTGGCTCGCAGTCTCCACTCTAATTTATCCCAAATGTGTTCTAACGGGTTGAGGTTAAGACTGTGCAGGTCAGTCAAGTTCCTCCACTCCAAACTCACTCATCCATGCCTTTATGTACCTTGCTTTGTGCACAGGTCCAAAACATTTGGTGGAGGGGGGATTATGGCATGGGGTTGTTTTATTTATTTATTTCAGGGGGTGGACTTGGCCCCTTCCAGTGAAGGGAACTCTTAAGGCGTCAGTATATCAAGACATTTTGGACAATTTCATGCTGCCAACTTTGTGGGAACAGTTTGGGGGTGGCCCCTTCCTGTTCCAACATGACTGCACACCAGTGCATAAAGCAAGGTCCATAAAGACATGGATGAGCGAGTTTGGGGTGGAGGAACTTGACTATCCTGGCCTCAACCCAACAGAACACCTTTGAGATGAATTAGAGCGGAGACTGGGAGCCAGGTCTTCCCTTTTAACATCAGTGCCTGACCTCACAAATGCACTTCTGGAAGAATGGTCAAACATTCCCATAAACACACTCCTAAACCTTGTGGACAGCCTTCCCAGAAGAGCTGAAGCTGTTAAGGCTCGTACACACGTAGCGATTGTCGGCTGTAAATGTTCGGCCAACGTCCGATCGGCCGATTGTCGGCTTGTTAGTATGATGCTTCCGACAACCGACTGCGACTTTTCGGCCGAACAAAATCTGGTCTGCATGCTATAAAATTTTTGTTGGCCAACACCAGAATGGCCGATTGTTCCTCAGTCAGTACAGAATTCGCCGACAAACAGCAGATGAGCAAGACTGGGCATGCTCAGAGAAGCAAAAACACACGGAAAGTAAACCAGCACATGACATCACTTCTGCAGTCAGCTGTTGTTGGCTGACAAAATTCGTGTGCAGTCTTTAGCACTTTTCAACCGACAGGACAGCACCGGACAAAAGACGGCCGATCGTTCGGCCGACGATCGCTACGTGTGTACGGGGCTTTATAGCTGCAAAGGGTGGGCCAACTCAATATTGAACCCTACGGACTAAGGCTGGGATGCCATTAAAGTTTATGTGCATGTAATGGCAGGTGTCCCAATACTTTTGGTAATATAGTGTATATTCACTAGAGGAATTTGCTGAGCCCAACCAAATAAGGAACTTCAGGACAATGATATCATGGGGAGATAATGTTTCTCGGGATGTTTGCCCAGTACCTCAAGATCTTTATTGGATCCTAACTGAACCAATAAGGGGTCCCTTTTAGCATTAACTAACTATGAAAAAAAAAAACCTTAAAGCTTGGCATTTTTTCACATTTTCAACCTCATTCTCAAGTTTTCTAAACAAATGTAATAACATTTCCTTCCTTTTTTCATGATTGTTTACTTTACTGTATCCTCTCTGCTTCTTTTAATTACTGCAAATTTTACTAGTTGCCGTGGATCTATACACAAAAGAACTACTATATGTAAAAATGTGGCCGGCTGATCAAAGCTGCCCAATGCACAATGCAGCTTACATTGACCTTGGGACATGCAAACCCTGACTTGTTTTTCCATGCAAAGCCATGCCCAAAAAGCACCAGAATCAAAGAAGACAATACATACATGAATCATGGAAAATTAACCATAAATTCAAGGTCAATTTAAAATAAAATGTGTGTAAAATTAAAAAATGAAGATGTTCTTTAAAGTGTAATTATTTAACATAACGTAATACCAAATCAAATCCTTAGTTTAGATCAGCTAAATTAATTTCAGGTGCTGCAAAACAAAAGGTGTTCAATGCCTTACAGTTTATTTCTTTCCAAAGCAGCCACCACTTGAGTAGAAAAGCCTGTATCTTACCAGCAGCTGAAGAGTGGTACTCTTGCTTTCTGTGTGGAAGCAGTGCTGTCTATGCAGAGGTCTGACCCACCCCTACTTAGACCTATAGTTCTGCAATCAGAAAAGCTCATGCTCCTCACCAGTGGTGGCTGGTGCTCCATCAGTTGGGGGGGGCTGGGCTTTAGACGGACCTGCCCTCCCCCCATATCCAGCCTGCACCACCACATCTCTCCCCCCGCCCACCCGTCAGTTTACTTACCTTGTTCCTCCGAAATGACAGGCGGCCGTCTCCTCCCCCCTTCTTGGCCAATAGCATGCCTTCTCCTTTCGGCCAATCTGGAAACAGGTCTCAGGACCAGCTACCTGATTGGCCGGGAGGAGAATCAGTGTGGCAATAATGAATATTTATTCGCTATTGTCACACAAGTGGGTGGGCTTAGGGCGCAGTGCTCTGCGACCCCAGCCCACCCTTTATTGAAGACTATTAGAGCCTCTGGCTCTAATCAGGTGCTTAAAAAAAAAACCCATTGGAATCCATGCGTCCGGCGCCCTGCATGCAGATTAGGGGACCGGATGCATGGATGGGGGGGCGCGCCCCAATGGACAGGCCGCCACTGCTCCCCACTGTTTCGACAGCTCTGGATCTGAATTAGCAGAGGGTGTATCGGACCTCTACAAAGTGATCCCTGCTTCCTCACTGAGAACAAGGGTCGGCAGCAGTGATCTTCAAACTGCGGCTCAGAGGCTGGATGTGGCCCTTTGCCTGCTTTTATCTGGCCCTTGGGGCACTATTTTATTCAATGACACCAATGAAGGGCACAATTCCTCCCAATAACATCAATGGTGGGGCACAATTCCTACCAATTATATGAAGGATGGGGCACAGTTCCTCTCAATGACCCCAACAATGGGTCCCAATGACACCAATGATGGGTCACAATTCCTCCCAATGACACTAATGAAGGGCACAATTCCTCCCAATGACACCAATCAAGGACACAATTCCTTCCAATGACATCAATCAAGGGCACAACTCCTCCCAATTACACTAAAAATGGGGCACAATTCCTCCCAATGACACCAACAATGGGGCACAATTCCTCCTAATGACACCAACAAATGCGCACAATTCCTCCTACTGAAACCAATGATAGGGGACTGTTTACTCCAAATGATGCTGGGATAGTTTGTACTCCTGATGGCCACAGTCTGTTCCCCCCCTAAAGTCTGAACGACAGTAAACTGGCCCTTTCTACTTAGGCTGTGGCTGGTTTTTAAAGAAACAGGCTGTAAGGCTTTAAATACCTTTTATTTTAATGAACCTGTAATGTATTTAGCCAATTCATAGTTCCCACTGGACTTTAATCCTAAATGAACCCCTCTGCATACCCGCCTCTGCATACCCCCTTGTACTTACTTACATTAGCAGGTGACCCAATTCAGAAGCAGCCGGCAACTTTGGATGACATTCTGGGGTTTTTTATCACCTGGTGGGGCCAACAAGTATTGCTCATTAATAGCCTATCTTCCATAGGTGCAGGCTTGTAGTTACACGACTTTTCCATAAGGGCCCTGTTATGCTTACCCCCTAACGCAGGGGGTAAGAGACTATAGCTAGCTTCTATGTTCTTCACCTATAGCAGCCCCCTTTTCCATAAGGCAAGCAGGTTTAATGGTACTCGGTTGCTCCCAGGTCTTTTACACACCGCAATTGTGCCTGACCACCACGCCAGGGCAGGCCCCAAACTAATTAAAGTAAATGAATACATGCAGTTGGCAGGCAGTCAGAGTGACTCAATGACAGACCAGATACAAGGCAGGCAAGGTACAGAATAGACGGGGTCAATCTGTAGTCAAAAGGCAGGCAAAGTTCAGAGAATAGCCGATATCCGATCTGAGATCATAAATAGGGGGATCCAAACAGCAGAGCAGGGCAAACAGACAGAGAGCTTGTACATATTACACATGCTTTCCCAAGCATAAGACTGCAGGCTTGGCTGGCTTAAATCAGGTTTGGTCTCCACCCAGAGACTGGCCACATCAATTACCTTGCAGGTGGACAGACAGACAAGGAGAATGCCACAGCCAAAATCAAGATGAGGAGCAGGAGTGCTACACACTCCTGACAGGCCCATAGAAAATATCTGCATGTGCAGTACTGCATGGCCTTGCTGGTTGAGAAAAGGTCCAGAGGACTGCTTAATGTAACCAGCATCCTGGGTCAGGATACTGGTAGCGATGTTAGGTAATTATATTTAACATGGGCTGGGGATGAGAACTAGTTAGGATAAGGGTACTTTCACACTAATTTGTAGCAAAATTGCAGTAAAATCGCGATTTTGCTGTATTTCAGATGCGTTTGCTGTGTTTCTGGTGCATTTTTGGGTCGACTGCACCTGTGAAAAATGGACATGTGGCTAAAAAACGCACCAAAAACGCAAAATTGAGGTGCGTTTTTACCGTGATTTCCATTCATTTCAATGGGAAGCTGCCTTTCGGTGCAGTTTTCAAAACTGCTCCTGTAATGCAGTGGTGTGAAAAGTCGCATAGGATTTAAAGAGAAAACATTTTCTTGCATTTTTCTTGCAGGAAAAACATATCAGTGTGAAAGGGACTTAAATGTGGTTGACTCTTCCTTGGTATTTCACCAGCCTTGCCATTAAGGCCTCATGCACTCAGGGCCTTTAAAAAAAAAACGAGCTGCAAAGCCACTATCAACACCAGGAAAAAGCGGCTGTAAAAACACGCTTTTAGTAGCTTTTTGCATTGGTGTTAATGCGCATTTAGCTGCATTAGCTTTTAGCAGCTTTTCTCTGCCTCTATTCCAAATCAATGGGTCCCTATGAGAGCCGACTTAACTGATTTGACTTTCAGCCCATTGATTTGAATATAAGTCGCATCCAAGTCGTATCATGATGATCTGACTTGTGGAGTGACATGTGCTCTGAGGATCTTGAAGGGAAACCCCACGCCACATTTAAAAAAAAAAATGGCCTGCCCCCACCCAATATCAATAACAGGCCCTTTGAGTCTGATATGAATCCTGAAAGGGAACCCCACGCCAAAATGAAAAAAAAAAAAACCCCACAGCGTGGGCCCCCCCCCCCCAAGACCATACCAGACCCTTCGGTCTGGTATGGATTTTGAGGGGAATCCCCACACCAAAAAAAAAGTGGCCTGACCCCCCCCCCCCCCAAATCCATACAAGTCTGTTATCAGAGCACGCAAGCAAGCAGGTCAGGAAAGGGGAGGGAATGAGCGAGCGCCCCCCCCCCCAAGACCTTGTCCCCATGTTGATGGGGACAGGGGCCTCTTCCTGACAACCCTGGGCGGTGGTTGTGGGGGTCTGCGGGCAGGGGGCTTATTGGAGTCCGAAAGCCCCTTTTAACAAGGGGGGCCTCCAGATCCCGGCCCCCCTCTATGTGAATGAGTATGGGGTACATTGTAGTGTAAATAAAGATAAGAGACGGTTTTGAGAAGTCTGTTATTACAAATCTTCCTCCGATCTTCTGCCTCCGATTTTCTCCCTCTGGTGTTCTTTATCCGGTCTTCTGCCTCTGCTCTTCTTTGCCTCCAGTCTTCTCCGCCGCTGTCGTCTTCTCTGCCACCAACCTGGTCCTCCTGTGACGCTGTCTCCCACTGTTATGCCAGCTCCGCTCTGTGCTGGTTCTTATATAACCATGGGGAGTGGCCATCTGGTGACATCGCCATGAGACCCCCCCCCCACCGTGACGTCACACTGTATCTGGCGTTAAGCCGTATTTAGCAGCCTTTAGCGGCCTCAGATGTTTTTACAGCTGTAACGCCGGTCCTCAGAACGCCCTGGCCCTGGGTTTTTTTGCAGCTTGAAAATGCCTATGCCACATACAGCTCATAAAAGCCTGTGTGTGCATGAGGCTGTAGAGTAACATAGAGAGGCATTTTTAAGCTGCTAAAAAAAAAAAAAAAATGTCTATCGCTGGTAAAAGCAGTTGTTAAAATGCCCTGGCCTAAAAGAAAAGAGATCATAAGCCTGGTATTTGCCCCAGGATGGCCAATAAAAGGAAAGAGATAAGATTGGTATTTTTTTCTAGAAAAGGTGAAAATTCTAGGATAAAGGTATTTGTACACCTTAAAGTTTAACTTTAAATCTAATAGAACCGAATAATATTCCATGGCTTTATTTTTTTTAGCACCATCTTCTTAAACAGAGCAGATTTTTGACTAACACTTGACTGTATTATGAGGAAACAGAAGCATTTTCTCTTATCTCTACCAAAGCTCTGCAGAACTTTAACTTCTGTTTTGTTGTTCCATTTATGTCCTTAAGCAACTAAAACAGACAGAATCATCTGAAACTCGACAGCATCAAGAACAGCAAAAAAAAAAAAAAATCCATAAACACAAGTTAAAAAAACCCAAATTTCTAAACGGCTTGCTATCACATATGCAATTTTCCCATGACCTCTATTTTATTTTGCCAAGATATAAGAAAATGTCTTTGTTTGCTTTTATAATAAGTTCATGAAAGAAGTGCAATGTTAGCTTAAACTTATCCAAAGGGGTGAAAAGTATAATAATAGAAAGTTGATGAACGCATGGCTTGACGGTTAAAACAGTGAAAAACAAGAGCTTCCAAGTTATTAACATTCATGCACTAATCGGTGGAATTAGGAGGTCCTTCGAGATTAATCTGTACTATTTTAACATTTCCGGTACAGTCTTTCCCACGATCATCTCATTTCTTGGGGTTGATGTAATGGAAGTAAAGTCATGATTGGCATGCCCACGAATGTTGTCCATGCCTCAGTCTGACAATTTCTAGCTTGAGGGAAAGCTGCCAAGCAGGTCCCCTATCATGGACCATTATTATATTGTGAGAAAGAAATTCTTTCTGTAAAAACCTCAAGCATTGAATGAGTGTAGGTAGGTCATGAATGAAGTCCATGCTGTAAAAAAAAAAATTTCTACAGTGCATCTACATCCTAAAAAAAGGACTAATATAAAATGGATCATTCTGGTTAACACCAGAGATAATGGACCTCAGATTTTTAAGGTGATTGTTACCCCAACTTTTTATATTCCTGATATGTGTATGTATACAAAAAATATATATAGATGTATAGATAGGCTGGAGAAGTGTTATGCCACCCCCTCCAAAAAATTTAAAGGACAAGAACACAAAGAATTCCCAACAGGGTTTGAACGAGGCATACACTTTCAAAAGAGTAAAAAAGTAGCAGAAATAAGAAAACTAAATATTAATAATTTAATAATAGTAATAATAATTTACAAAATAAAAGGATAGAAAAAGATGGGGCTTTTGCAGGCCAGTGGGAGTAGAAGGATCACGCCAAAGCCAATTATATAAAAAAGAAATTACATTTTATTAAATTAATAATAATAATTTATAGTGCGGCCCGTCCATGGAGGATGCAGGGGCGCCGCCCCCCACCATGCCTCCAGCCCCCTAATCTACATGCAGGGCATGGGATGCATGGATTCCAATAGGGTTTTTTTGTGGGGTTTTTTAAGCACCTCATTAGAGCCAGAGGCTCTAATAGGCTTCAAAAAAGGGTGGGCTCAGGGAGCAGAGCCCACCCAGTTGTATGACAATAGCGAATGAATATTTGCTATTATCACACTGATTCTCCTACCAGCCAATCAGGAAGAGGGTCGTGAGTCCCCTTTCCCGATTGGCTGAAAAGACCAGCGATTTTACTGGCCATTGCCCAGAAAGAGGAAGGAGACGCACGGCCTGGAGGAGACTCACAGCCACTCGGGGAAGGAGGAGGTAAGGATGCTGGCTGTCCGCCTGGCCAGCCGTCCGTCCGTCCGTCACACGGGGGGGTGGATTTGAGTTCCAAATTGCTGGCCGGCCCGCGGGGGTGGGGTGGGGGTGTTGCATCTGCTGGCTGACCGTCTCGCACCAGGGGGTGGGTGTTGGTTTTGCCACCCCCCCCAATTATCATGTACCAGCCGCCACTGATAATTTATTTTTAAAAATTGTATTAATAGTGAGTGAGTACTCTCTTTTACTACAATTTTTTTAAATTAATTATACGATTTAATTTTCTTACTTCTGCTACTTCTTTACTCCTTTGAAAGTGTATGTCTCGTTCAAACCCCATTGGGAATTCTCTGTGCTCCTATCCTTTTTTTGATATGTGTATGTAGTACCATATACTTGTGTTAAAATGTATTCTGTTCTCTGTGTATTGCTTTTTTTGTGTGAAATACCCGATGACCCTGCCAGTCCCCCTGCTTCCCTTTTTTCATACTGACCACACTGAGAGCACATTCCTCTCACCATGGTAAGTTTTCTGGCTGTGCTGGGAGCACAGCCTGTCATCCGCCAATTATCAGATTTGTGCGGACACGCCCCCTATTCACAGCCATTCACTGGGAAGATCAGTGTTTTGCTCTTCCTCTGTCTCCTGCTGACACCCCATACCTGGGTTCAGGTCACAGCAAGTTTAGCAAACATTACAGAATTTCGGGTGCCAAATCCTAACCCCATTGAAGTCAATAGGACTCAAGTCTTAAAATTCAAGTGATTGTACACCTTTATTTTTTTAATCTAAAAAAAAAAGCATGGCAGATTTGCTTCTACGGTTGGGCTTTAAAGTTTGCCTATAAAAATGAGTAAATAGATAGGAAGGGATATTATATTTACTTGTTTAAAACTTTCAGCTGCTTCCTGGTTTCTGGCTTAGGCCAAAATGATGTCATACATCCCAGGAGTTTTCATGGGCATTTTATTCCTTTCATCTTGAGGAGGAGCTTTCTCTGCTAAGCCCACCCTCCTGTCTGTGTGCCTGAGCTCCAGGAAGTAAATGCTACATAAATCATCTGCCCTTACTCAAGATGAAATGCTGAGGGGGGGGGGGGGGGGGGTGTTTGTCAAAGTGATTTCTCATCAAAATAAAGCGTGGGGGGGGGGGGCAGTGTGTAATGATGATATTCTTTGAATATTAAAAATGAATTAAATAGTGTACTCAGTTTGTGGTGCTTAAATACAGTTAGGTTCCAATTTAAAGTGGAACTTAACTCACCTGAACAACATTTTCTTATTGAAAAATTATTCTATTTTTGACTGTTTTGTTTCTTTTTCTGCTGTACTTCTGGCAGCACTTCAGGGTTTTCAGCCCAGGCCAAGCCCCCTTGTATGCAGGGGCGTATCTACCACGAGGCAAACAAGGCGTTTGCCTTGAGCGGCATATTTCAGGGGGGCAGAACTACCAGGGTCACAGCGAGCTGGGGGAGCCCTGACAAGTGGAATAATAAGCAGTATCAGGGCCCTCCTGCAAACCAGGTACTAAGGTGAGGCTTGAGTCCACCCGCACCCACCAAGCCTGTCATCATCATGTCCCACATGGCAGAGGTAGTATGACTGTGGGGTGGCAGGCGAGGAGTGGGAAGATGCAGCCAGAGAGCAGTGTGTCCCCTGCCAGAGCCGCCATCCCTCTCCTGTTCCAGAGCCACAGTGTCTGTGAGTAACAAGCGATGCAAAAGCAATGGGAAATGCTGGCCCTGCTGAGGAGCGGCCTGAGGAGAAGGAGCTCCATCTATGGACTGTCACCTGACCTCTGCTTGGATTGTGAAGGTTTGTTTCTGAAAATTTCCCTGGTTTGCAAAGCTAACCATCTCTCATTCTGTTAGCTACCTTAAAATAATGACATGTTTGTTCCGCACAAAGCAGATGTTTCAGGTTTTGCTCTCTTACTCATCCCACCTCTCCCTCACTCTCTCTCACCCCCCTCTTTTTCTCACCCCCTATCTCTTTCTCACCCCCCCTTCTCTCTGTCTCTCACCCCCCTCTTTTTCTCACACCCCCTCTCCACCCCCCCCCCGTCTGACCACACTCTCTCTCACCCCCTCTCTCTTTCTTTCAACCCCCCCTCTCTCTCATCCCCCCTCTCTCTCTCTCTCTCTCTCTTTCTCTCACCCCCCCTCTCTCACCCCCTTTCTCTCTCTTTCACCCCCCCCCCCCAGTCTCTCTCTCTCTCACCTCCCTATCTCTCTTACCCTTCCTCTCTCACTCTATCTCACCCCCTATCTCTTTCCCGCCTCCTCTCTCCTTCTTCCATTTCTCTCCTTTTCCATGTCCTCCATCTCTCTCCTTCTAATTCCTATCTCTTTTCCTAGCGGAGTGGGGGCAGCACTGTGGCAGGCCAGTGAGGGGTTTTGGGGCAGCACTGTGACAGGCTAGTGATGGGTTTGGGGGCAGCACTGTGGCAGGCTAGTGAGGGTTTTGGGGGAAGCCCTGTGGAAGGATAGCGAGGAGGTTGGGGGCAGCACTGTGGCAGGCTAGTGATGGGTTTGGGGGCAGCACTGTTGCAGGCTAGTGATGGGTTTGGGGGCAGCACTGTGGCAGGCTAGTGATGGGTTTTGGGGCAGCACTGTGTAAGGCTAGTGATGGGTTTGGGGGCAGCACTGTGGCAGGCTAGTGATGGGTTTTGGGGCAGCACTGTGGCAGGCTAGTGATGGGTTTGGGGGCAGCACTGTGGCAGGCTAGTGAGGGTTTTGGGGGAAGCCCTGTGGAAGGATAGCGAGGAGGTTGGGGGCAGCACTGTGGCAGGCTAGTGATGGGTTTGGGGGCAGCACTGTTGCAGGCTAGTGATGGGTTTGGGGGCAGCACTGTGGCAGGCTAGTGATGGGTTTTGGGGCAGCACTGTGTAAGGCTAGTGATGGGTTTGGGGGCAGCACTGTGGCAGGCTAGTGATGGGTTTTGGGGCAGCACTGTGGCAGGCTAGTGATGGGTTTGGGGGCAGCACTGTGGCAGGCTAGTGATGGGTTTTGGGGCAGCACTGTGTAAGGCTAGTGATGGGTTTTGGGGCAGCACTGTGGCAGGCTAGTGATGGGTTTTGGGGCAGCACTGTGTAAGGCTAGTGAGGGGTTTGGGGGCAGCACTGTGGCAGGCTAGTGATGGGTTTTGGGGCAGCACTGTGTAAGGCTAGTGAGGGGTTTGGGGACAGCACTGTGGCAGGCTAGTGAGGGGTTTGGGGGAAGCACTGTGGCAGGCTAGTAAGAGGGTTGGGGATTGCACTGTGGAAGGCTAGCGAGGGGGTTAGGGATTTCACTCTGGCAGGCTAGTGGAGGGTTTGGGAGCAGCACGGTGGAAGGCTAGCGAGGGGTTTGGGGGAAGCACTGTGGAAGGCTAGCGAGGGGGTTGGGGATTGCACTCTGGCAGGCTAGTGATGGGTTTGGGGGAAGCACTGTAGAAGGCTAGCGAGGGGGTTAAGGATTGCACTGTGACAGGCTAGTGGGGGGGTGTTACTACCCCACAGTCCTCCAGAGACCCCATATAGCAACTAGAGACCCCACATAGCCACCAGAGGCCCCCGAATAGCCACTTGAGGTAGAAGGGGGTGGGACAAATTTAGATGGGAATGCCCCCAATTTCAGTCTTGTCAAGGGCAGCATAAAACCAAAATGTACCACTGACTGGATGTGTTGAGCAAGAGTTAGGGGCCCAGGCTAAGGAAGGGTTAAACTTTGAGTCTGCTGGTTTCCTGGGTTTTTTGGGTTCTGCACTCCACCCTGGTATACACTGAATATAAATAGGGGGAAGACCATAATATTGACTTTCACATGAACGTGGCCTTGCCTGGCTCCAGGCAGTAATGAGTGCGCAAAAGGAGAGGTACCCCACCTGCAGGGCTAGTGCCCCCCCCCCCCCACACACACACACACTGCCTCCTGGGATTGCAACATCATGGTGGCATGGAACAGGGACGGGTGAATGAATGGTAATTTAGGAGCAGTTAAGTTCCTCTTTAAGTTCAGATTTGGGTTTGCTCTAAGCCCAAGTTCTTCGGGAACCTGGGAGTCTGCTGTCATTACTGGGCTTTGTACGGGAGATTGACCCACTCTACAGCTGACATACAAAAAGGGTTCAGGGATGTTTGTGAGATCATTGACTTAATGTAGGCACATGGTCATATTTGGTCAATGTGGCCCGAGCTTCTAAGCCTTTTTCTATATGTGGTGCTGCAGGATGCACGTATTGCTCATTGGCCCCAGCAATGACTGCTAACTTTGGACTGAACCCTAGCTCATACCTAGTACTCACGATGCTCTCTCCTCCTGTCAGAATGTTTAGTGCAATCCAGCAGATCTTGATCCGTTCCTAGCACTGTGCCACCCTATGTCAGATTCTTGTTATGCAGGGGTGTCAAACTCAATTTCATTGCGGGCTGCATCAGCATTATGGTTTCCCTTAAAAGGCTGGTTGTATCCTAAAGACGAGATGTCAAGAGCACCCCACCCCTCTTACATCAGATGTCTAGAGCCCTCCCACCATCAGAAGTCAAGAGTTCCCAAACCTCTCTTACATCACAGTGCAACCCACTTACCTGCCACCTGGAAGAAGCTGGGGTAAGAGCTGGGAAACAAAAAGTGTGGGTCTGGAGGAGGACCAGAGGAGGGCAGGAGTCAGCTGCCCAAGTCTGCTGAATGCTGAGACCAGGGGAGGCGGATACAAGGGGGTTCTCTGGCTGCACAGAGAGGTGCAGGATCTGTAGGATGAGTTCTGACCTTTCTACTGCCAACTGCTGAGATGGGGCAGAGAGGACCCTCTCTGTGGCTGAACAGAAAAAAGCAGGATCTGGCAGAGGAGTTCTTTCCTCTTCTGTGCTGTCCACTTTTGACATAAGGTGGGGGCAGAGGTGAAGGGGGTGTCGCAGTTGCAGGAGAGGTGCGAGGGCACACAAAATGGCCCGGAGGGCCGAATTTGGCCCACGAGCCTTGTGCTTGACACATGTGTTGTTATGCATAGGATTACAGTAAGCTGATTTCAAGACACCTCAATCCATGGTCCTTGATGGACAGTAATACAACCCTATGGCAGGTAGGTCAAATGTCACATACAGTATGTATTTTAGCTGAGTATTTAGCTGTTTGCCTGAAGTTTGGCTTAAACCACTTGCCGACCACCGCAAGTACATATACTGCGGCGGTCAGCCCCTCACAGGCAAAGTGACGTAGGGGTACGTCACTAGCCTGTGAGGCTCTGGGATGCGCGCAACCGCTCCCGCTCGGTCACGGACCCCCCCCGACGTCCGCACTAGCGATCGTCTGTTACACCGGGAGAAAGGCAGGCGGCTAATGTAAACACAGCCACCTGTCATTCTCCCCTGTGTAAGAATAGTGATCATACGGTTCTGCTATGTAGGACCATTGATCACTGTTCTTACACCTCAAGCCACAGCCAATCAAAGTTAGAAGCACGCCCCTAGGGACACACTTAACCCCTCCCTCTCAAAAAAAGTTAACCCCTTCACTGCCAGTGTCATTTTACAGTAACAGTGCATATGTATAGCACTGATTACTGTGGTAATGTCACTGGTAACCCCAAAAGTGTCAAAAATGTCAGTCAAGGGTCCGATCTGTCCGCCGCAGTCCCGCAAAAAAAATCGCAGATCGCCGCCATTACGCGTTAAAAAAAAAAAAAACAACAAAAATTACAAAAATCTTTCCCTTAGTTAGTAAACGCAAAAACTTTTTGTGCAAATCAATCAAAATACGCTTTTTGTGATTTTTTTTTACCAAACATATGTAGCATAAAACAAATTGGCCTAAAATGTTAAAAAATTTTGATTTTTACATTTTTTTTTTGGGAATTTCATATAAAAAAAATGTGAAAAATATTGTTATTTTTGCAAAATTGATGCTCTTTTTTTGTTTATAGCGCATGATCAAAAAATCGCACAGGTGATCAAATACCACCAAAAGAAAGCTCTGTTTGTGGGAAAAAAAGGACGTCAAATTCGTTTAGGTACAGCGTCGCACGACCGTGCAATTGTCCATTAAGTTCACGCAGTGCCGAATCGCAAAATAGGCCCTGGTCAGGAAGGGGGTAAAATCTTCCGGGGCTTAAGTGGTTAAGCAAAAAAAAAAAAATTCAAGCCACAAATCCAAATGAATAATTACCATGCAGTTCACAGCATATAAAAGAACAGCTAATCAGATTTGAAATGGTGTACTTATATACTGTATATAGAAGGCCTCATTAGGATGTATATGAGGTGACGGGGATTTTATAACACAAGACTATTTGCTTTTCTTAATTGCAAATTACTCTGACATTAAACTGATGAATAAATCAAATGCAATCCTCTACTGTGGGATCATTATACACTTGTAGCAACAGCAATTTGTCATCCCAGTAAGCAACCTGTTAACCTTCTTTTTTTAACGCATCAAAAAATCTCTCCTGAGTAAACTAAGGCGTTTTTAAACAAGTGAAGTTTAGAAACTTATAAACATACAGTATTTTATTGTAGCACACCCCCTAAGGAGCCACAAGTAGAATGGGATCCCCCACCCTGCACAGTAGACATGTGCAGAACGGAAAAATGTGTTTTGTTTCGGATAGATTCGTTATGTTACTAATTTAGTTTCATTATGGAATTCGTTTAGTTTGGTTTCGGAATTTGTTTTTCCCTAAATTTAATTTAGTTTTCGTTACCCACTTTATGACCGCCCGCCGCAGTTATACTGCGGCAGGCAGCTGCTCCTGCGCAAACCGCCGTAGCAAAATGTAGATCGCGTGCAGGCAGCTAGGGGGCGAGCGCGTGCCGCCGGCGGATTGCTCCCGCCCCTGCTCCTCAGCAGGGAAGCCGATGCACGGGGCAGGCGCTTCCGATTGACTCATAACACCCGCGATCGTTCCCCGCTGAGAGAGAAGAACGGTCAGCTGTTGTAAACACAACCGACCGTTCTTCTCCCTGGAATAATCACAGAGCCCCTGTGATCCTTCTATATAGGAACACAGGTCTCTATGATCATTTCACAATTCACACCCCCCCCCCACAGTTAGAAACACACCCCTAGGTACATATTTAACCCCTCGATCACCCACACTGTTAACCCCTTCCCTGCCCCTGTCATTATTACAGTAACAGTGCATATTTTTAGCACTGATTACTGTAGTAATGTCACTGGTCCCCCCAAAAAGTGTCAAAAATTTCAGTTAGGGGTCCGATCTGTCCGCCACAATGTCGCAGTCCCGCAAAAAATCGCAGATCGCCGCCATTACTAGTAATAAAAAAAAAAATTACAAATCTTTCCCGTAGTTAGTAGACGCGATAAATGCGCAAACCAATCAAAATACGCTTATTGCAATTTTTTTTACCAAAAATTTGTAGCAGAAAACAAATTGGCCTAAAATGTAAAAAAATTTAGGTTTTTAAATTTTTTTTTGGGAATATTATATAGCAGAATGAGAAAAATATTGTTTTTTTTTTTCAGAATTGTCGCTATTTTTTTTGTTTATAGCGCAAAAAATAAATATCGCACAGGTGATCAAATACCACCAAAAGAAAGCTCTGTTTGTGGGAAAAAAAAGGACGTCAACTTTATTTAGGTACAGCATCGCACGACCGCGCAATTGTCCGTTAAAATAACGCAGTGCCAAATCCCAAAAAATGGCCTGGTCATTAAGAGGGCAAATCCTTCCGGACCAGAAGTGGTTAAGATTCGTTTCATTTATTCATTTTCTAACAAATTCCAACTTTTCAGAATGATTAGAATTCAGATCGGTTGAAAAATGATCGATCGATCTGAATTCTGTGTGAAGAAATAGCTGGTTGTCCCCCCCTTCAGTCCATACCAGGCCCTTCCAGTCTAATACATATTTTAGGGGAACCCCATGCCAATTTTTTTTTAAAAACGACGTAGGGCCCCCCCCCCAAATCCATATCAGACCCTTATCCTAGCATGCACCCCAGCAGGTCAGAAAGGGGGGGGGGAGTGAGCGCCCCCCCCCCCACTCCTGAACCATACCAGGCCACATGCCCTCAACATGGGGGGTGGGTGCTTCAGGGCAGGGGAGCTTTCACCCCACACCCCAAAGCACCTTGCCCCCATGTTAATGTTAATGGGGACAAGGGCCTCTTCCCGACAACCCTGGGCTGTGGTTGTCGGGGTCTGTGGACGGGGGGCCTAGCGGAACCTAGAAGCCCCCTTCAACAAGGGGGCCCCCAGATCCTCCAGAGACCCCCATAGACCCAGCATGCACCAGTCCGTGACGTCAGAAGGGGGGATAATGTATAAAAATCCTAATTTCAGGGGGGAGGGGGGGGAACGGGTAACTGATTTTGACAGGTACCTGCCCCCACTTCTTCTGTTTTATATTGCTGACTTACGCCTGAGTTGTCAATATCCTGAGCGCACATTTGGAGCCAGCTGAAGTTCTTATGTCCCCTTGAGCATCATGCCCATCATTTGAACATCTGTTATATGTGCATAACCTTATTGGATCTGGTAAGGAGCGCTGAGATTGGTGGTGGATCTATTAGCCCTTCTCTGTCATTAACACCTTGGCACCATTTGAGGATTTATTCATCTTTAGTGGTTTTTATTTGACCTTTGGTAAGGAGTTCCTGCATGTGCATGACTCACCTATCGCTGCACATTCACATTGTCACTGGTTAAGGCATTGCACCAAATTTGTGAGTGCATATCTCTTCCTTTATCACCTTTCTTTGTTGTTTGGTTTTATGCTATGGCGTTTATGTTTTTTATTTCATGAATTTTCAACGCACCTGAGTTTCCTGGGAAACTTCATTACAAGATCAAAGGCTTTTCGGTGGTCAAGGGCATCAAGTTATCCCGATCCTGATTTGCATTGATATCTTGGCAATTTATATACAGTTTTCCGGTAAGCACATTACCATAAGGAATCTTCACTTGGACACTTCTTGAATCTTTCACGTTATAGCTCTTTATTTATGGACCTAGTGAAGGACATTTGACATTTTTTCTCACTTTATAATTTAGCGCAACTTATTTATATATATATTGTTTTGGGTGCGGACGGTCACACTTGAAGTTGCTGCTTATCTACATTTTGCACTAGCACGGTTACTACACATATTTTATCTACCTGCCCTCACTTCCCACTTCCGGGAGACCTGGCTGTGGCGAGATGCAGTGAGGTTCCCTTAAAGTTAGCCCCCCCCTCTCTCCGCCACCGCTGGGCCATTCACAAAGCGCAGCACGCTTCGTGCATTCGCAGTAGGGAACCCTTACAGGCAATAGTGGTGGCAGCACCCGAGAGCCAATGGAAACATCGGCTAGGGTGCCAACACCGCTGGATCCCTGGACAGGTAAGTGTCCTAATATTAAAAGTCATTTACATTTTTTCGTGGGGGGCTGGAGCTCCTCTTTAAGTTAGCAGATGCAAATAGGGATATTGTACAAAAATCCTCCTTTGAAGAATGAATCGCCAATGAGCAAGCAGGATCAAAAAAAGGCATCAACAGGTAGGAGTCACTGGTTACTGTCCCTAAAGACCCCTAAAAAAAAAAAAAAACGTCAAAGTAATTGTAAAGGCAAACGTTTTATTTAAAAAAAATATCAAAACATGTTATACTTACCTCCTCTGTGCAGTTGGGTTTGCACAGAGCAGCCCCAATCCTCCTCTTCTCAGGTCCCCCGCCAATGTTCCTGGCTCCTCCCCCCTGCCAAGTGCCTCTCACAGCCGCTCGCTATAGGGCGCTCCTGCATGCTAAATCCCGAGCCAGCTCTGTGTTTCCATTGACATACATTTTATTTTTATATCACTTGATTATTGAAAGCTTTTTTCTGTGAATTGAGTGAGTGAGAGTAGTGCTGCACTACATATATTGGTATTGTCCTTATAAAGTGTTAAATACTTAGAAACTACCCTCCTACATTGTATGGTAATGAGGGATAGCTCAGTCTGTGTGGGGAAAGACAACTGTCCAGAAATTCTTACAATCAGCTATGACACCTTCTCCTTAAAAATATTTAAAAGGCAAGACTTTATTTTATTTTATTTTTAGGAATGCTTTTTTAAAAGGAACGCATTTCATAGAAAGATTGGGTTTTCTCAAATTCGACTGTAAAAGTGTAAATACCCTTTAACCACTTTCCACCCGCACTATAGCTAATAGATGGCTACAGTAGAATGACCACCAGTAGGGTGACCAGACATCCCCAGTTTTGTCCCTGCTTTGCAGGGCCAATCCTGGGTTGGTGCACCGCGAGCTGGGGCAGAAGGGGCGCCCCGGGACGGACTATTGGGCTGCCTCCAGAGGGAGAGGGGGGGCGAGCGCCTCCTGATTACACAGAGCAGGATTCTTCTGCTTACCCGGCGCAGCCACTGTCATATGAAGTCCCGCCTCCTGGACCATCTCCTACCTATGATAGACAGCACACTGGTGATGTCTATCATGGGAGGCGGTCCAGGAGGCGGGACTTTGTATGACAGCGGCCGCTCCGGGTAAGCAGAAGAAGCCTGCTCTGTGTAATCCAGCAGCGCTCTAATCCCCATGCACTGATCACTCTGCATTAAGGGGGCACTAATTACTCTGCATTGATGGTGCACTAATCATTCTGTATTGATGGGGCACTAATCAATCTGCATTGATGGGGCACTAATCAATCTGCATTGATGGGGCACTAATCAATCTGCATTGATAGGGCACTAATCACTTTGCATTAAGGGGGCACTAATCACTCTGCATTGATGGTGCACTAATCACTCTGCATTGATGGGGCACTAATCACTCTGCATTAAGGGTGCACTAATCACTCTGCATTGATGGGGCACTAGTCACTCTGCATTGATGGGGGCACTAATCACTCTGCATTTATGGGCCACTAATTACTCTTCATTGATAGGGCACTAGTCACTCTGCATTGATGGGGGCAGTAATCACTCTGCATTTATGGGCCACTAATTACTCTGCATTGATGGGGCACTAGTCACTCTACATTAAGGTGGCACTAATCACTCTGCATTGATGGGGCACTAATCACTCTGCATTGATAGGGCACTAGTCACTCTGCATTTATGGGCCACTAATCACTCTGCATTTTTGGGGCACTAGTCACTCTGCATTTTTGGGGCACTAATCACACTGCATTGATGGGGCACTAATCACTCTGCATTGTTGGGGCACTAGTCACTCTGCATTGATGGGGCACTAGTCACTCTGCATTAAGGGGGCACTAGTCACTCTGCATTGATGGGGCACTAGTCACTCTGCATTAAGGGGGCACTAATCACTCTGCATTGATGGGGCACTAATCACTCTGCATTGATGGGGCACTAGTCACTCTGCATTGAAAGGGCACTAATCACTCTGCATTGATGGGGCACTAATCACTCTGCATTGATGGGGCACTAATCACTCTGCATTGATGGGGCACTGGTCAGGCTGCACTGGATGGGCACTGGTCAGGCTGCATTGGATGGGCACTGGTCAAACTGCATTGCTGGGCACTGGTCAGGCTGCATTGATGGGGTACTGGTCAGGCTGCATTGGATGGGCACTGGTGAGGCTGCATGGGATGGGCACCGGTCAGGCTGCATTGGATGGGCACCGGTCAGGCAGCATTGGATGGGCACTGGTCAGGCTGCATTGCTGGGCACTTTTGATGTTGCATTGCTGGTCATTGCTGGGTAAAGCTGGGCACAACTGAGCCCTGCATTCTTCATGTAGTGCACTGCTGAGCCCTGCATTCTTTATGTAGCGCACATTAGATTGTAAGCTCTTCTGAGCAGGGCCCTCTTAACCCTCTTGTATTTTATTGTATTGTAACTGTATTGTTTCCCTTTTATATTGTAAAGTGCTGCATAAACTGTTGGCGCCATATAAATCCTGTACAATATAATAATAATAGTTATTACCCTGGGCTGCTCTCCTGATATGAACTAAAAACATGCCTGTATCCCTTTATCTCAATTACATGGGGGCAGCTAGGGCAATCAGTAGTTTACAGAAGATATACTTCAATATTGTCCACAGGAAGCACACCGCATTTCTGGCAAAAATATTTTACCTGATATTCTCAGCTACGCATTGCATAAGCTGTTCAGCCACTGGGAGCAAAGAGGAATGCCAGATCCATGATCATGTGAGCAATGTGTATATACAACAGAGCATGCTATGAAATGTTTGACAACATGCTGCCTTACAGTAAAATAGTTTTAACTGAGAACTTAAAGTGGTTCTCTCCAAACAATATTTCATTTCTGAAAGCATAGACCTTGGAGAATAAAATAGTGGTGACTGCAATTTTTTAAGTTACATGATATTAGAGCACATGTTTATCAAATGCAAATTTTCAGTAAAAAATACACTAAAGTTAATTTTAGAACACAGCCTCACAATATATTACAGGCATACCCAATGGGACCAGAGCATGTATGTAAAATGAAAATGTACTTAAAGTGAAGCAATACCTTTTTTCACTTCTCAATGCATGTAAATACACTAACTCTATGAAATATCGGTCAGCTTGACATGGCACTGCTCCCAAACCATAAGTGACAAGGACACCAAACTTGGAGAGCATGTTAAGGGGACCCAGGACTATGACATGGTAGATTACCTAGGCAAGCTGGCCGGCCGCAAAATAGGATATGTTGTACTCCTGGGTCCCCTCTCAGTGCTCCCCAAGTTTGGTATCCCTGTCACTAATAGTTTGGGAACAGTGCCATGTCAAGCTGACCAAGATTTCCTATAGACGCCAATGTTAAAAACTGGGAGTAGTGCTATGCCAATTTGACCAAGCTGTCTCCATACTCGTGAGTGTACGTAAAGTGAGTGTACATAAAACGGGGTATGCCTGTACCCCATTGTGGGTGTAAAATATAAAAGATGAGGTTGTATTGAGAAAATAGATAACGTCAAAACTTAAAATTGCCTTTGGATCGTTATCAAAAGGAATCACCAGACTGCACACTGGCAAACTGTACAATCTCAGCGTGAGTCCAAAAATGTATGTAAATTAAAGACAAGAAAAATTGTCCCAGTGTAAAGAACAAAAAATTATTGTCACTCGTGAACGTTGTCCTCCACCGTATAGATAAAGTGCACACTCACCAGAGCTAGTTGCTGTCTAAATTATAAGACAGCAATAGTGCATGTAGCTACTGGTGTCTAGGTCCTTTTTCGGACCTGAAGAACGAATTAACCAATGCAGAGAGTTTCCTCCTGTGGAATTGTAGCATCAATTAAACACATATGGGGATCCAAATAAAAAATATATAGAGATATTCATAGTGTAGCAATGAATACAAAAGATATTTAATTAAAAATGCAAAATCACAAAAATGGTTAAAATGATACTGACAAATCGCAGTATAAAACCAATAGAAAGAGGTCCAAATAAATGGAAAAGGCAAAGATGGATCTAGTCACTTACAACAGGAGCCACCACCTCAGATACTAAAGCGGTGGCTGGACCTCAGGCATGTCTCAATAGCTCTACGGCCGTTTCGCATCATCAGGAGCATCAGCTTGTTTCTGATGATGCATGTGACACGAAACGGTCGTAGAGCTATTGAGACATGCCTGAGGTCCAGCCACCACTTTAACCCCATAATGACCGCCCACCGCAGATATACTACGGCAGGCAGCCGCTGCTGGACAAAGTGACGTAGGGGTACGTCACTCGTTCAGCCGCCTGTGGGGGGTGAGCACACACCACCAGAGGTGCGCTCCCGCCCCCGCTCGTTCACTGAGAACCCCGCGCGAGTGACCGGCGGCTCCGATGTCCGCCGGTCACTGCCACAGCGTGGCACGACCGTGCAATTGTCCGTTAAAGTCACGCAGTGCCGAATGCCAAAATAGGGCCTGGTCTTTGAGCAGACAAATCTTCTGGGGCTTAAGTAGTTAATATCTGGAGTGGTGGGTCCTGATGTAAGTAACTAGATACATCTTTGCCTTTTCTATTTATTTGGACCTCTCTCTGTTGGTTTTATACTGCGATTTGTCAGTGTCATTTTAACCATTTTTGTGATTTTGCATTTTTAATTAAAGACTTTTTGTATTGATTGCTACACTATGAGTATCTCTATATATTTGTTTTATTTGGATCCCCATATGCACTTAATTGATGCTACAATTCCACACGAGGAGACTCTCTGCATTGGTTAATTTGTTCTTCAGGACCGGAAATAACCTAGACACCAGTAGTTACATGCACTATTGCTGTCTTATAATTTAGACAGCAACTAGCTCTGGTGAGTGTGCACTTTATCTATACGGTGGAGGACAACGTTCACGAGTAAAGAATCTTTTGTTCTTTACACTGGGACACTTTTTCTTTTCTTTAATTTACATACATTTTTGGACTCACATTGGACCTTCTCACTATGTTTTACCAATTTTGAGTGCTGCAACAGTTATTCATGTATTTGGGTGTATGTATAATTTGCACTATTTTGCTAACAGCTTTAGTTTTTCTCTATAATTTTTCCAGAGCGCTGACATTTTTTTTTCCACGATTTGTACAGTCTAAGTGTATAGAAGATTAGCTTTAGCTTGTCTCCTTCTAAAGTCATGCTCCACTAACACGTTTCGCCCTTCCTCGTGCTTGAATTGTAGACCTCTACGATCTTCCTTGCATATAGTTGGATAGTTACACCACCAACGTGACCCAAGTTGTCTACAGTTCTGGGGCATAGAACGTGTCACACCATCATGGAGGGGGGTCAATTGGGTGAGAGAGTTGTCCAAGTGCGTAACTAAATGGATATATATGACCCAATCTCTATTTTTTACTGGATTTTATATTAAGTTTTCAGTGATTGTGTGATAGGGGAGTGAGCTTATCATTCTCTTATGCGCTACGGGAATATATTTTGTATCTGAGAGAGAGAGGGGGGATAAGAGAGAGAGGGGGGTGAGAGAGAGAGGGGCGAGAGAGAGCGAGGAGGGGTGAGAGAGCTTTTTGCTGCCCCCCTGCAAAGTGCCGCCCTAGGCCTGGGCCTTGTTGGCCTAGGCCAAAATACAGCACTGTGTGTAAGCAGTATATACATGGATAGTGACTCTATTTGTCCGAGTGACTGGAAAGTGTTGGAAATACCAGATTTCACGGTTGTCACTGGAACAATTGGTAAGAAATTTTCTATCACTTTCTGTTGTGTCTCTGGGTGAGAAAACAAAAGAAAACCTAATAGTGGTTTACCCATCCCCTTTCTTTTAAAATGAGTGGGGAAGGGTACCTACCATTTTTTTTTTTTAGTGGGCCCCTTGCAGTATTATGCCATAATGTGCTAGTTTGCATACTAGCATATTACCGCAGACCTACCTTACAAACGGAGCCCTCCATCACTGTGCTGTTACCACTGCCGGCGCTCCTATCTTGGTCCAGTTTTCTCTCCAGGTTCATTTGAATGGTCTGGCCACAATTACGTCACTCCCATGCATGCACAAAGGAGTTAAAATTGCAGCGCGATGCTCTGCATTCACAGCACACTGCTTGCCATGAATGCATAGCTTCACTGCATCATGCACAGTGACATCATTGGTTAGAGCTGATGTGAATATCTCCTAAATGGTGCAAGTTTAGGAGATATTCACCGTACCTTCAGCTAAGACTTACTGTCAGCTTACCTGTAGACAGGGCAGTGACAAGAGGTGGGCAGGAGGGGTGGCCGCCCTGGGCACTGTGGTATCATGTGAGGTGGGGGGGGCGCTGCATAGAAAGTGTCTACCTACACACTGGCAGGAGTACTGGAAGAGGGGTAACTTTTGTTTGGGGAGAATTTTGGCTTGCAAAGAGAATTTAAGCTTGGGGGTAATCATGTATATTAGTGCTCAAATTTTTTTTTTTTTGGAGAGCAGGGAGGAGATTTTTGCTGACACCAAATGCTCATACATTTTGGGGAGGGTGGGTGCTTTTTGGCATCTTTGCCCTGGGCGGTAGATGACCTTGTCCTGGCACTGCCTGCAGGTACAAATTGCAAATCAGAGTTTACTACCATTTTGAAAACTACAAGTTGATGCAAACTAGGAAAGTGGTGGGCTGCACTGGGAGCCAGTAAGACTCTGCTGCAATGAACAAGTGCTGTCAATGAACATGCTGAGAGTAATGGCCCGTACACACGTACCGATTGTCGGCCGCAAATATTCGGCCAACGTCCGATCGGCCGATTGTCGGCTTGTTAGTATGATGCTTCTGACAACCCACTGCGACTTTTCGGCCGAACAAAATCTGGTGTGCATGATATAAAATTTTTGTAGGCCAACAAAGAACGGCCGATTGTTCGTCAGTCAGTACAGATTTCGGCCGACAAAAATCAGATGAGCAAGACTGGGCATGCTCAAAGAAGAAAAAACACACGGAAAGTAAACCATCACATGACATCACTTCTGAAGTTGGTTGTTGTTGGCCGACAAAATTCGTGTTCAGTCTTGAGCACATTTCAACCAACACGACAGCACTGGACAAAAGACGGCCGATCGTTTGGCTGACAATCGGTACGTGTGTACGAGGCTTTAGAGAGAGCCGAGTGATCACTTACCCAAGTGCTGCTGCTCCCTCTTTGCACAATCAGATGGTTTGGGTTGTGGTCTTGATTCAAGCTGTGCTGCTCTTGCAGTGTGAGTTGAGGATCTAATTGCATAGCTCCCAACTTTCCCTGATTTCGAGGGACTGTCCCTGATTTGGAGCAATGTCCCTCTGTCCCTCATTCCTCCTCATTTTTCCCTCATTTTGGCCTGTTCTATATCCGCTTCCCGACCACCCGCCGCCTTTTTTTTGCGGCAGGGTGGCTCTCCTGTGCAAACTGACGTAGACCTACGTCGGTCGCGCACAGGAAGCTAAGGGGGGTGAAAGCACCGGTGCTCTCTCGCCCCCACTTGGCAGCGGGGAAGCCGATGCATGGGGCCGGCGGCTCCGGTTGCCGCCTGACACCTGCGATCGCTCCCCGCTGAGAGAGAAGGATGGTCAGCTGTTGTAAACACAGCTGACCGTTCTCAGTGGAATGATCATAGAGCCCATGTGATCCTTCTATATATGATCCCATGTCTCTATGGTCATTTCAGAAGCCACGCCCCCCCCACAGTTAGAATCACTCCCCTAGGCTCACATTTAACCCCTTGATCACCCACAGGGTTAACCCCTTCCCTGCCAATGACATTATTACAGTAACAGTGCATATTTTTAGTATGTCACTGGTACCCCCAAAAGTGTCAAAAATGTCAGTTAGGGGTCCAAACTGTCTGCCGCAATGTCGCAGTCCCGCTAAAAATCGCAGATCGTCGCCATTACAAGTAAAAAAAAAAACAACAAAAATGACATAAATATTTCCCGTAGTTAGTAGACGCAATAACTTTTGCGCAAACCAATCAAAACATGCTTATTGCGGGTTTTTTTTTTACCAAAAATGTGTAGCAGAAAACAAATTGGCCTAAAATGTTAAAAAAAATTAGAATTTTACATTTTACATTTTTTTTTTTTTTTTGAGAATGTTAACCACTTGCCGACCGCCGCACGACTATTTACGTCGCTAGCCTGTGAGGCTCCCGCGTGGTCACAGACTCTCTCACGCGTGTGCCCGGTGGACCCCATGTCCGCTGGGCACTCGCGATCCTCCGTTACACCGGGAGAAAGGCAGGCGGCTAATGTAAACAAAGCCGCCTATCATTCTCCCCTGTGTAAGAATGGTGATCATACGGTTCTACTATGTAGGACCGTTGATCACTGTTCTTACACATCAAGCCACAGCCAATCACAGTTAGAAACACGCCCCTAGGGACACACTTAACCCCTCCCTCTCAAAAAAGTTAACCCCTTCACTGCCAGTGTCATTTTTACAGTAACAGTGCATATGTATATATATATATATATATATATATATAGCACTGATTACTGTAGTAATGTCACTGGTAACCCCAAAAGTGTCAAAAATGTCAGTCAAGGGTCCGATCTGTCCGCCCCAATGTCGCAGTCCCGCCAAAAAAATTGCAGATCGCCGCCATTACGCGTTAAAAAAAAACAACAAAAATGACAAAAATCTTTCCCTTTGTTAGTAAACGCAATAACTTTTGCGCAAACCAATCAAAGTACGCTTTTTGCGATTTTTTTTAAACCAAACATATGGTAAAAAAAAAATTGGCCTAAAATGTTAAAAAATTTTGATTTTTACATTTTTTTGGGGGGAATTCCATATAAAAATATGTGAAAAATATTGTTATTTTTGCAAAATTGCCGCTCCTTTTTTTGTTTATAGCGCATGATCAAAAAATCGCACAGGTGATCAAATACCACCAAAAGAAAGCTCTGTTTGTGGGAAAAAAAGGACGTCAAATTTGTTTAGGTACAGCGACGCAAGACCGCGCAATTGTCCGTTAAAGTCACGCAAAATAGGCCCTGGTCAGGAAGGGGGTAAAATCTTCCGGGGGGCTTAAGTGGTTAAATAGCAGAACGTGAAAAATATATATATTTTTGTTTTTGAAAATTGCTGCTCTTTTTTTGTTTATAGCGCAAAAAATAAAAATCGCACAGGTGATCAAATACCACCTAAAAAAAGCTCTGTTTGTGGGGAAAAAAGGACATCAATTTTATTTGGGTACAGTGGCGCGTGACCGCGCAATTTTCCGTTAAAGTAATGCAGTGCCGAATCGAAAAAAAAGGGCTTGGTCAGGAAGGGTGCAGATCCTTCCGGGGGGTAAAGTGAATATAGTTGTATATAAAATGCACTTTTTATCTTTCAAAAAGTGTTTCCCAGTTCTAAACTTTCCATCCAAGTTCTAAATTGCTGCATTTTTACATGTCAAAAGCCAATATAAAGGAAAAGAAGTGGTAAAAAAAAAAAAAAAAAAAAAAAAAGCCCTTGTGGGTTTAACTAATCTTTTTTTTTTTTTTTTTTGGGGGGGATAATTCTCCTTATAAGGGAGGGGGTGGGGGTGTGTCCTATTCCTACATCCCTTTGCTAATAGGTGCCCCTCATTCCCATCTCAAAAACTTTGGAGGTATGTAATTGTACTGCCTGTCAGGGGTACCTTGACCACAAGGCTGACTGTACAGTATAACAAATCCTTTGGCAGGCAAGCCATGCTGGTATATATATTTCAGCTGTATCTTCATCTTCTTGCCTGGAATTCGGCTTTAAGCAAGCTGTTGATATATTTCAACTTAATACATAAACTTAAATATATCTGATTCCTCACAGTTCACATAAGCTTCCCCATACCTGGGGCTCCAAAAAGGAAACTATTAAATTCCTACATATGTTTTATATAGATAACTCAGCTAAAGTCTATATTTATATAATCCTCGCCCTCCTCGCGCTTCAGTGAAAAGCGAATGCCATAACTAAGCTAAAATAGGATGATTTTCTTGCTGGCTGTAAAACATACCCAATTAGGGATATCATTTCAGGGAAATATTCAGTTAAGCCTATAAACATAGCTTAATGTGGGCAAATCATTTACTATTCCTTCATACTCGCCCATTCCTTAGGGGTCCTGGAATCCATGTGCAAAGCCCGATTTTTCAGCTATAAGAATTCAGAACATAAATATAATACAGCTTAATTTACCATGGAAAGTTGAGGGTAAAAAAGGGAAAGATATCCCTTTACAATCACAAAAAATACCGAAACACTGCTCAGTTTTAATGGACATTTTAGGTGTGAAGGCGAAAGGAGCCACTAAAATATTGTAATGGGAAAAATATTTATTGCTCAACTCCAGGAGTTACGAAAAAAATAACTTTTACAGTGGTCACCCCACCCTGCTCTGCAAGGGTTTTATGTTCATTGACTCTAGAGCAGGAGCCTCCAAACCTTTCAGTATGAGGGATATATTGTATATTTTAACCACTTTACCACTGGAGGATTTTGCTGTCTTACGTCCAGGCCACTTTTTGCGATTCGGCACTGTGCGAATTTAACTGACAATTGCGCGGTCGTGCAATGCCGTACCCAAACTCAATTTACGTCCTTTTTTTCCCACAAATAGAGCTTTATTTTGGTGGTATTTGATCACCTGTGCAATTTTTACTTTTTGCGCTATAAACAAAAAATAGCGACAATTTTGAAAAAATAACAATATTTTTCACATTTTTTTATATGAAATTCCCCCCCAAAAAAATGTAAAAATCAAAATTTTTTAACATTTTAGGCCAATTTGTTTTCTGCTACATATGGTTGGTAAAAAAAAAAAAAAAAATCGCAATAAGCGTATTTTGATTGGTTTGCGCAAAAGTTATTGAGTTTACTAACTAAGGGAAAGATTTCTGTCATTTTTGGTGTGGTTTTTTTTAATGAGTAATGGCGGCGATCTGCGATTTTTTTTGCTGGACTTCGACATTGCGGCGGACAGATCGGACCCTTGACTGACATTTTTGACACTTTTGGCGGTACCAGTGACATTACTGCAGTAATCAGTGCTATACATATGCACTGTTACTGTAAAAATGACACTGGCAGGGAAGGGGTTCATTTTTATTGGTGATCAAGGGGTTACTGTATGCCTGGTGCTTACTAACGTGTGTGGGGGGAGGGGACTGAGTGACACAGGGACAGATCGCATGTTCAGCTATGCTGAACCCTGCAATCTAACCCTGTCTGTCACTTAGGAGATCCGCCCGCTTTGTTTACACAAGCGGGTGGATCTCCAGACTCCAGACCAACGATCGGGGAAGAGCGGCGGTGATCACCACTGCTCCTCCCCTGGCCCAACTCCCGCTGTGACTGAATACAGCGGGAGCGAGCCTCCGGCGGCGCGCGCGCGCCGCCCACAAGGGGAGGAGTCCAGCGACTCCACAAGGGTCTACGTCGCTGGACGATAACTAACCACTTTGCCGCAGTACAGTCAACGTGACTGGTCGGCAAGTGGTTAAAAATATTTGTGGGGTGTCAAAAAAAATTACCTTAAAGGGAGGTAAAGCTGTACTGTTATTATTAATATTTTAGGATTATTATTATCCTAATTTATTAGCAGGTGAAGGCGGCCCTCCATGCATTTACATACATTAAATCCAGCCCTTAAGTGGAAAAAGGTTGCTGACCCCTGTACTAGAGGTAGGTTGGCAGTTTTAGCAACAAGCAATGGTGGAAGGAGTGTGGGGGAGTTATCTGCGCTAGGGACTATAGGAGGGTTGAAGTTGGCTGGCAGTGGATGGGCAAATCTCTGTATTATGATACACAGACTGGCACATCTACTGCCAATCAGGGCAATTTCATTTACATTTGCCACGGGCAGGATAAAATCTTGTAGTGGCCAGATGTGGTCCGCGGGCTGTAGTTTGGAGACCTATGCTCTTGAGGAGGAGGAATAGGATGTAATACTTACCTTATTTCTTGCTCTGACAAGCTCTGCTGCTCTCCTCTGCTCCAGCTTGTGGGGGAGATCCCATGCCACCCTCATGTATAATGCATGGCTATTGGCTCTGCTTTGTACTTGATGACATCATCGACTGACAGTGACTTCGAACACATATAGAAGAGGCTTCAGGGGACCATTGCACAGATGGTGGGAGCCGTTCAGACTGAGGAGTAAGATAAGTATTACACCTTATTCCTCATCCCCTTAAATCAACAATCAACTAACCCTTGCAGTGTGAGAAGGGGGAGGGGGGCACTGCAAGGGTAGTTTTTTTTTAATTCCTGGAGTTGGGATTTAAAGTGAATTTATAGTGATTTGTGTATGTTTTCTTTCTTTTATGTATTATGATCAGGAATACAGAATCTCCATCCTTTAAAATTCAATGAGAGAAGAGAGAGTCTGAAAGGAAACAGACTCTGCTGTCCCCTCTCTTTGGAAAAAAACATATTTCTCTAATACTCCTGTATTATCGTGTCACGGCCAATAATAAATCATAGACCCTCTGTACTATACAGTATATATTAGCACACTTTTCCTTTACATATCTGACTTCATAGCAGGACACTGCACAGAATTAGGAGCCTATGATATTGCCCTGTACCTGTTTATTTAATCAAACAGCAGACTGCAGAAGTTTGACGTGCCCTTTAAGGTGAGAAAAATATTAGGTTTTATCTTTGACTGTTTTTACTGTGAAGAGGATAAAACATTCCATTCTTATCATAAATGTCAGATCTCTGATCCAGCATCCAGGATATGTTACCACGTCCTAATTGCATGAATCACTGAGCAGGTGACATAAGCAAGCAAATATTATTTATTGTATTGCTGATTCAATGGAAAGAATGTTGTGTGCCAGTTGGTGCAAGGTGCAGTCCGGCTCCCACCTGAAACCCTTTGTCAGTATAATTAAATGTTGGATTAGGAAAGCATTTGAAAAACAGACGTTTTGATGGTTCTGCAAATTTAGATGTTGCATATCAAATATGCTACAATTAATGTTTTATAAATGTACTGTAATACTGTACAAACATTATACTGAATTTAGTAACTGAAAAGAATATACATGTTTCATGTTTTAACCACTTGCCGACTGCCTAACGACGATTTACGTCAGCAGTCAGCCCCTCACAGGCAAAGCGACGTAGGTCTAAGTCGCTAGCCTGTGAGGCTCTAGGGAGCGAGCGCGCGCCGCCGGAGGCACGCTCCGGCATGTGTGAGCGGCGGACCCGATGTCCGCCGCTCACTCGCGATTGTCCGTTACACCGGGAGAAAGGCAGGTGGCTAGTGTAAACAAAGCCGCCTGTCATTCTCCCCTGTGTAACAGCAGAGATCATACGGTCCTGCTATGTAGGACCATAGATCTCTGCTGTTAGATGAAAAGCCACATCCAATCACAGTAAGAAGCACGCCCCTAGGGACACACTTAACCCCTCCTTCTCAAATAAAGTTAACCCCTTCCCTGCCCGTGTCATTTTTTACAGTAACAGTGCATATGCATAGCACTGATTACTGTAGTAATGTCACTGGTACCCCCAAAAATGTCAAAAATGTCAGTCAAGGGTCCGATCTGTCCGCCGCAATGTCGCAGTCCCGCAAAAAAAAAATCGCAGATCGCTGCCATTACTCGTTAAAAAAAAAAAAACAATAAAAATGACAAAAATCTTTCCCTTAGTTAGTAAACGCAATAATATAGCGCAAACCAATCAAAATACGCTTTTTGCAATTTTTTTTACCAAACATATGTAGCAGAAAACAAATTGGCCTAAAATGTTAAAAAATTTAGATTTTTACATTTTTTGGGGGGGGGGGGGGGGGTTTCATATAAAAAAATGTGAAAAATATTGTTATTTTTGCAAAATTGTCGCTCTTTTTTTGTTTATAGCCCATGATCAAAAAATCGCATAGGTAATCAAATGCCACCAAAAGAAAGTTCTGTTTGTGGGAAAAAAAGGATGTCAATTTCATTTGGGTACAGCATCGCACAACCGCGCAATTGTCCGTTAAAGTCACACAGTGCCGAATCGCAAAATAGGCCCTGGTCAGGAAGGGGGTAAAATCTTCCGGGGCTTAAGTGGTTAAGACAGGTCGTGGTGTTGTAAAGAAGATTGAGACACAAAAGAAATAATTTTTTTTTTCCAATTCATAATGAGTAAACCACCAGTGGAAAACCCAGCAACTTTTATCTCACCAATAACACTGGGAACCTAAGTATTTAGGTTCACAATGATATTGTTTTTATTGTAGTTTTGATACTATTGTTTTTAATGTGATATATTCTAAAAAAAAATGTATTTTTTATATATATATCCAACTCCTGGTTCTTTGCCTGTACAGTCTGACATGTGGTTGCTCTTGGTTTTTTTCTATATGTACAATACGGATGATGGTCCTTAAATTTCACATAATTTACTATAACATTATTATCAGTTTCCATAGTACTTAGATTGTCGATTTCAAGAATCAGAGAAGCTGAAGTCTTTAACAGAAAACATCATGGCTTCACTCTGAGATTTGAAGAGTGCTTTTGATTTCACAGCAAAAACTGCTATGAACCTTGTTCGACTTTTGGGAGGAATAATTATTCGGTAATGACAGGTCATAAGACAATATGGCTGAGGCCCTGGATGGCAGATGGCGCACCTTAAACAAGGACTTTGTGCAATTCCACCCTTACATTTGAAAAGAAGGGGTACAGCATCAAGCCTTATCTTTATCGGTAGTAGAAACTATGATTAAAGCTGTCAAGAGTTCAACTAACTCCCACCTGTCACAAAGAATGGTGGAATTTCTAGGCAGATGGAACACTAGTGGGCCTGCAGTAAGACCTTGTGCTAGGAAGTGCTCTCCATTCAGTCTGGGTTCTAGTGAGGTGAGGACACCTCATCTGAAAGATATATAACCACAAAAGTTATAGGTCACGGAGGCAAGTACAATTTTTGGAAGGTAAAAAGTTTTCATTGACCTAGGAGATACAGCATGATGTAAACATTTCACCCCCCGATTTCACCCACTCCACTTCCCATGGGTGCATCTATTTAGATGCAGATTTAATTAAAGCCGGGTTCCAGCCACAAAATGCACTTTGGGCCATCCATTTGCTCAGTGTCACCTGTAAAAGAAATGGATAGTCACATTTTTTTTTTTTTTAGTTTACTTACCTTGTTATTGAAGAAAATATACTCAACTTCCTTCCACTTCCTCCCTCCGCGCCATCACTTCCTGCTTGCATTGATTCCTGGGAGCTGAACGTCATCGCTCCCAGGAATCAATGCGCCTGCACCAGCCCCGCTCGTCAGTTCCAGTGCAGGCGCGTCATTCCCTGCTTAACAGCTTCTGGGCATGCCCAGAAGTTGTGCAGGGATGACGTGCCTACAACGGACATGACGAGCGGGGCCGGTGCACGACATTCTGGGAAGAAGAGGACGCCGAAGAGGACGCGCTGGCTTCAGCTGCCCACACCTAAGATGGCAGCGCTGGACAAGACATTTTCAAGGTAAGTATTTCTTCTAAAAGGTAAGTGCGACCTGGGAGAGATCAGAGGCTATCTATTGTGGAATGTACTAGTCCTGACTGTCCTGTGGGTATTTTTTTTTGAAAAAACATTTTCGTGGCCGGAACTCCGCTTTAAACACATTCACTGTCTGAATATCCACATACAGGGCAAATTGGATGATATTTAAGAGATAGAAGCTCATAAGGGCGGGATAAAATAAATAGTCAAAAATATTTTAAATCATTAATGAAGAGCACTAAGAAATATTCCATGTAGCCTCAAGTTGGCTGTCCAGTTCAGCATCTGTGGAGCAAGTTTACATGTAACTATTTTAAATTTAGGTCTGTCCATATATCTATTAGGAATATACACTATCCTAAAGAAGTGAACATCGCTCATAAAACGCATAGAGTAGAGAGCTGTTGTATTGATATGTAAAGCATCAAATATGTGGTAAATGAGATATATATATATATATATATATATATATATATATATATATATATATATAAAAAGCATAATAAACCATAATAAAACATGCAATCACCGCAAGCATGGTAAATTATATGTAAGATTTCTTTTTGTGGCCAATATTACCAGCCTCATAATGCATTTATATGTTTTTTATGGGATATACTTTTAATTGAAGACAAATATTTATTGATTACACAAGATTAGATTTTGTGTTCTTTTGTGTTCCTTGTGTTTTCCTTTCTGTTCCTAAAGTCCCAATTATTTGTAAAAATGTTCATTGAAAAAATCAAGGATTATAGTACAATGATGTTACAAGCCTGTAGAAGGGACTACTCGAGCATGGGCGCTATATGTTAAAGTTAGGTAAAGATGTGCTGGGATGTGATTCACATATTTAATATCTCTTCCAGCATGCATGTCAGCCCTCCATCCCAAGCCTGCTGATCGGCCATTTATTAAAAATCCTTAAAGCGGAGTTCCGGGCACAGATGTCATTTTTTAATGAACATACCCCCGGGACAGTCAGGGCTAGTACATTCCACAATGGCTAGCCTCTGATCTGTCCCGGTTCGCACTTACCTTTTAGAAGAAATACTTACTTATAAAATTTCTTCCACAGCGTTTCCATCTCTCTTGTGGGCAGCTGAAGCCGGCGCGATCCTCTTCTGCGTCTTCTTCCGCGTCTTCTTCTCCCAGAATGCGCCGCACCGGCCCCTCTCGTCACTTCCGGCGCGGCGCCGCATTCCTAAACATCTTCTGGGCATGCCCAGAAGCTGTTTAGCAGGGGAATGCGGCGTCGCCCGGAAGTGACGAGCGGGGCCGGTGCCAGCGCATTGATTCCTGGGAGCGATGACGTTTAGCTCCCAGGAATCATCGCAGCGCAGGAAGTGACGGGGTGAGCCGCGGCTCCGCGGGAGGAAGTACCCTGAGGTGAGTATTTACGATCGTCAATTACAAGGTGAGTTTTTTAAAAAAAAAAAAATCTAACTATCCAATTCCTTTTCAGGTTAGGCTGAACTAGCGGACGGGCACAAAAAAAAAATATCAGACAGTATGGATGGAAGGGGGGATTAGGGTCTTTTTAATCAGAAATTATAATGGCACCTGCCCCCATATGCAAACAATGGAAAGAATTCTAGCAAGGGCATAGACCTGTCCCTAAAAAAGGGGTCAAGACTACGTCCCTACAAGAAGAAAAGGGGGTTTGAATGTGCCTCTACAAACAGTCAAAGTATGCACATGTTCATGTAACATAACAACGGTACACAACTGTTTTTTAAAAAATTCATAAATCTTTATTAATACATAGTAAAAACAAAAAGTATATCACTCTACTAGATTGAATAGTCAATACATAGTGACAGGATTAGTACAATTTCAGATAAAAAATGCTGGAGCTACGCGTTTCGCATTATGCGCTTCCTCAGGGTCCAGCAAGGGAAAGTATGTAAACAGAGATTCAGTCTTTAATAATCCCAATTAAGACGTCACAATGAATAGAGTTGAGTATACTTGTTTAATTTAAAATCACGTTGTATGAAAGGGGGAGCCAGAAGCCCCAGGGACTCATTCTATAAAGTTTATGTGTTAGGTGGTGTAAAAGTCAAACAAGACGTACATCTATTTAAGTGAAAAGGGGGTTAGACATTGGAATCCCCTTCAAAGATGTACACCAATGTTAAGTGAGAAAGGGTTAAATAAAGAATCCCCTTTAAAACTTGGGGATCATTGTGGTGCTGAAAGTATAAAGACTAGGTATAAGAGAGTCACTGGATGCTTTAGACAATTGGATCCAGCCCCGAATCATCTGAAGCAATTCAGAAAACCCACGGGGAGTATGACATTCAGCCTAAGCAGCCTGTACAGGCTTACAGGCTGTTTAGGCTGAATGTCATACTCCCCGTGGGTTTTCTGAATTGCTTCAGATGATTCGGGGCTGGATCCAATTGTCTAAAGCATCCAGTGACTCTCTTATACCTAGTCTTTATACTTTCAGCACCACAATGATCCCCAAGTTTTAAAGGGGATTCTTTATTTAACCCTTTCTCACTTAACATTGGTGTACATCTTTGAAGGGGATTCCAATGTCTAACCCCCTTTTCACTTAAATAGATGTACGTCTTGTTTGACTTTTACACCACCTAACACATAAACTTTATAGAATGAGTCCCTGGGGCTTCTGGCTCCCCCTTTCATACAACGTGATTTTAAATTAAACAAGTATACTCAACTCTATTCATTGTGACGTCTTAATTGGGATTATTAAAGACTGAATCTCTGTTTACATACTTTCCCTTGCTGAACCCTGAGGAAGCGCATAATGCGAAACGCGTAGCTCCAGCATTTTTTATCTGAAATTGTACTAATCCTGTCACTATGTATTGACTATTCAATCTAGTAGAGTGATATACTTTTTGTTTTTACTATGTATTAATAAAGATTTATGAATTTTTTAAAAAACAGTTGTGTACCGTTGTTATGTTACATGAACATGTGCATACTTTGATTGTTTGTAGAGGCACATTCAAACCCCCTTTTCTTCTTGTAGGGACGTAGTCTTGACCCCTTTTTTAGGGACAGGTCTATGCCCTTGCTAGAATTCTTTCCAAAAAAAAAATATCGTTTTTGTGCCCGGAACTCCGCTTTAATACAAAATGTTAACTTTAGCACACTCTACTGGAACAAGCTTAACACAGCATGTGATTGAGTTCATTCATTTAGAATTTAGAGAAATACGACATCACTATGCTGGTAAATGTGTATCACTGCCTGTGTGCCGTATTTGTTTCGATGAAAAAAAAAAAACCCATAAAACAAAAACCCAGCCTATTACTGAGAACTCACATTTTTTACTTGATTAAAAGGCCCTTGCCTGAGGTCATCTTATTTCTTGAACAACAAGAGAGGATCCCGTGGCGTCGTATCTGTCATACCTTCCTAATACCACATATGTTTATTATACATTTTTTTTTTATCTAATAGGGAACATCTGGGGGGAATGTACTTATTCGTTTATGGATGAACTGGATTCTTCTGGTTTATGTATCCTTTTTTTTTTTTAAATGCTAAATGAAAATATAAAAATGTTTTTGGGTAATGGAGATTTACAGTAAATAATATGGTTATAAGAAAAAAGGAAAATTAATTAATCAGATCTTAGTGGTGGTATTATAAAAAGTTTTGTCTAGCTCCTTTTTTTTCCAGAATGTGAATAGTATTTTTTTTGGAACAAATAATAAAAAAAAAAAAAAAAAAAAAAAATTAAATCTGTAAAATTATTTGGTGCTTTCTGTACCCCTCCCTACTATATACTGTATTCTGAATAGTTTGACATCTTTGCCTTCAACTATTTATTTGTGGGGTCACAACCCCATCCATGATCATTTTCTCACAGTGACTTCAACATAAAACAGAGCTGGTATGTATGGAACTCCAGAGAGATTGCAGAATGTAGTATGTGTCAATGTGTCACCCCCAACTCTCTCCACAGTTCCTTGACTCACAGAGTTCAGAGAGGACTTGTATAGAATATGTGTAAAGAAAGGGGAGGAGGGTTTCCAAATCTGTCCACAATGAACAGAGGTGGAACCATTGTGCCACTAATACAATAATTTTTTTTCCAAATTCAGTCCATGTTTAAAAATTAATAAAAAAGTTTTTATTTCATATATATTAACCACTTTACCACCGGAGGATTTTGCTGTCTTCCGTCCAGGCCACTTTTTGCGATTCGGCGCTGTGCGACTTCAACTGACAATTGTGCGGTCGTGCGACGCCATACCCAAACGAAATTTACGTCCTTTTTTTCCCATAAACAGAGATTTCTTTTGGTGGTATTTGATCACCTGTGCGATTTTTACTTTTTGCGCTATAAACAAAAAAAGAGCGTTTATTTTGAAAAAATAACAATATTTTTAACATTTTTTTATATGAAATTCCCCCCAAAAAAGATGTAAAAAACAATTTTTTAAAAAATTTTTGGCCAATTTGTTTTCTGCTACCTATGTTTGGTAAAAAAAATCGCAATAAGCGTATTTTGATTGGTTTGCGCAAAAGTTATTGCGTTTACTAACAAAGGGAAAGATTTCTGTCATTTTTGGTGTTTTTTTTTTAACGCGTAATGGCGGCGATCTGCGATTTTTTTGTGGGACTGCGACATTGCGGCGGACAGATCGGACCCTTGACTGACATTTTTGACACTTTTGGGGGTACCAGTGACATTACTGCAGTAATCAGTGCTATATATATGCACTGTTACTGTAAAAATGACACTGGCAGGGAAGGGGTTAATTTTATTGGAGAGGGAGGGGTTAATGTATGCCTGGTGCTTACTGACGTGTAGGGGGGGAGGTGACTGAGTGAGTCAGGGACAGATCGGATGTCCAGCTATGCTGAACAGTCCGATCTGTCACTCCCTGTCACTATGGAGATCCGTCCGCTTGTGTTTACACAGGCGGGCGGATCTCCACACTAGATCCCCGGCGATCGGGGCAGAGCAGCTGCGATCGCCGCTGCTCCTCCCCTGGCCCGACTCCCGCTGTGAATGAAAACAGCAAGAGCGAGCCTCCGGCGGCGCGCAAGCGCCGCCCAGAAGGGGGAGTGTCTGACGACGTTAATGCTACGTCGTCAGACGATAACGAGCCACTCTGCCGCAGTAGTATTACTGTGAGAGGACGTAAAGTGGTTAAAAACGAACAAACATACATATTTATTACAATTTGAGAACGTCACCGGATGTGACGAAACGCATCAGTACGTGGACCGCACAACGTGACTCACCATTGGAACGCAAGCCGGATTTACCTCCGCTCGCCACTCTGCATGGTTTTACCGATTGTCACGGACATCATTGCAATAGATCCTTGCCGGATCTTGCTGAAATTCTGTTATATCACCATTTTGGGAATAAACTTTGATATACAATATCACACTATCTGGAGCCTTTATCTTCTTTTCATATTGACACCACGAGCTGTCTTTTGAACTGCGAGGAAGGAAAAATCAGCAGCATAGGAGGACCTTAAAGCGGAGTTCCGGGCACAAAAACAATTATTTTTTTTTGTGCCCCTCCGCTAGGTAGAGCTCACCTGAAAAGGAATTGGATAGTTATTTTTATTTTTTTTGTTTACTCACCTTTTTATTGAAGATCGTAAATACTCACCTATGACTGCTTCCTCCTCCAGCGCCGAGGCTCACCCCGTCACTTCCTGCCTCGCGATGATTCCTGGGAGCTGAACGTCATAGCTCCCAGGAATCAATGCGACGGCACCGGCCCCGCTTGTCATTTCCGGGCGACGCCGCATTCCCCTGCTAAACAGCTTCTGGGCATGCCCAGAAGCTGTTTAGGAATGCGGCGCCGCACCGGAAGTGACGAGAGGGGCCGGTGCAGTGCATTCTGGGACACGAAGACGCGGAAGAAGACAGAGAAGAGGACCGCGCCGGCTTCAGCTGCCCACAACAGAGATGGAAACGCTGTGGAAGAAATTTTCTAAGTAAGTATTTCTTCTAAAAGGTAAGTGCGAACCGGGACAGATCAGAGGCTAGCCATTGTGGAATGTGCTAGCCCTGACTGTCCCGGGGGTATGTTCATCAAAAAATCATTTCTGTGCCCGGAACTCCGCTTTAAAGGGAACTTGCCACTTAAGCTTGATTGGTCTCAGTGCTGTAAGGTATATGAGACCCACTACATCTGGTAAGTTACCCATTTTATAAATTGCTGCATCTAGCACCTGCACCTTATGAGTCACCGTTTGAATTTTTATAAAAGCACTTGCACAAATCTTTTAGGAAAAGAACTATCACGGAACTTTGTTAAATATTTTTATATCTTTGATATTTACATATATAGATATTTATTTTTGCAATACAAGATGGACTTGAATTAATTTATGTATGGATTTGTATAATTTTGGATATTGGATTGGCACATAATTTGCACATTTGCACTTACATTTGTGAATTTGCATATTTTATATTTATGTATATAATTGCACAATTTTATGTTTTATAATTTTAACAAGCGCGGTAGATAGCCCTATTTTTAGGACTATTCTTTCTCATTTATACCGATTTTACACTACTGCTGCTGCTACACATACACGCTTGTCACTATTTTAAAAGGTTAATTTATATTTTAAAAGGTTAATTTATATTTAAAGCACTTATTTCTAGGAGCAGGGAGTACACCTTTCTTTGAAAGAGGTACTTGTTTTCATCCCCTAATTAGAGCCAGAGGCTCTAATAGGGCGATGCAAAGGGTGGTCCCGGGGAGAAGAGCAGTGCGTCCCGAGCCCACCCATTGTGTGACAATAGCGAATGAAAATTCGCTATTGTTACACCGATCCTCCTGCCAATCGGGAAGCACGTACGATACCACCAGCCCACTGATATAGATAACATATCAAATGTAGAAAGTGAGACATTTTGAAATGCCATGCCAAATATTGGCTCGTTTTGGATTTCATGAGAGCTACACATTCCAAAAAAGTTGGGACAGGTAGCAATAAGAGGCCGGAAAAGTTAAATGTACATATAAGGAACAGCTGGAGGACCAATTTGCAACTTATTAGGTAAATTGGCAACATGATTGGGTATAAAAAGAGCCTCTCAGAGTGGCAGTGTCTCTCAGAAGTCAAGATGGGCAGAGGATCACCAATTCCCCCAATGCTGCGGCAAAAAATAGTGGAGCAATATCAGAAAGGAGTTTCTCAGAGAAAAATTGCAAAGAGTTTGAAGTTATCATCATCTACAGTGCGTAATATCATCCAAAGATTCAGAGAATCCGGAACAATCTCTGTGTGTAAGGGTCAAGGCCGGAAAACCATACTGGATGCCCGTGATCTTCTGGCCCTTAGACGGCACTGCATCACATACAGGAATGCTACTGTAATGGAAATCACAACATGGGCTCAGGAATACTTCCAGAAAACATTGTCGGTGAACACAATCCATCGTGCCATTCATCGTTGCCGGCTAAAACTCTATAGGCCAAAAAAGAAGCCATATCTAAACATGATCCAGAAGCACAGGCGTTTTCTCTGGGCCAAGGCTCATTTATAATGGACTGTGGCAAAGTGGAAAACTGTTCTGTGGTCAGACGAATCAAAATTTGAAGTTCTTTTTTGGAAAACTGGGACGCCATGTCATCCGGACTAAAGAGGACAAGGACAACCCAAGTTGTTCTCAGCGCTCAGTTCAGAAGCCTGCATCTCTGATGGTATGGGGTGGCATGAGTGCGTGTGGCATGGGCAGCTTACACATCTGGAAAGGCACCATCAATGCTGAAAGGTATATCCAAGTTCTAGAACAACATATGCTCCCATCCAGACGTCGTCTCTTTCAGGGAAGACCTTGCATTTTCCAACATGACAATGCCAGACCACATACTGCATCAATTACAACATCATGGCTGCGTAGAAGAAGGATCCGGGTACTGAAATGGGCAGCCTGCAGTCCAGACCATTCACCCATAGAAAACATTTGGTGCATCATAAAGAGGAAGATGCGACAAAGAAGACCTAAGACAGTTGAGCATCTAGAAGCCTGTATTAGACAAGAATGGGACAACATTCCTATTCCTAAACTTCAGCAACTTGTCTCCTCAGTCCCCAGACATTTGCAGACTGTTATAAAAAGAAGAGGGGAGGCCACACAGTGGTAAACATGGCCTTGTCCCAACTTTTTTGAGATGTGTTGATGCCATGAAATTTAAAATCATGAAATTTGAAACTTCCACATCATTGCATTCTGTTTTTATTCACAATTTGTACAGTGTCCCAACTTTTTTGGAATCGGGTTTCTATCTATCTATCTATCTATCTATCTATCTATCTATCTATCTATCTATCTATCTATCTATCTATCTATCTATCTATCTATCTATCTATCTATCTATCTATCTATCTATCTATCTATCTATCTATCTATCTATCTATCTATCTATCTATCCATATGATAGATAGATAGATAGATAGATAGATAGATAGATAGATAGATAGATAGATAGATAGATAGATAGATAGATAGATAGATAGATAGATAGATAGATAGATAGATTATTATTATTATACAGGATTTATATAGCGCCGACAGTTTGCGCAGCGCTTTACAATATGAGGGAAGACAATACAGATATATATAGATATAGATAGATAGATGGATAGATATAGATATATATATATATATATATATATATATATATATATATATATATATATATATATATATATATATATATATATATATATATATATATATATATATATATATAAATATATATATATATATATATATATATATATAAATATAGCTATCAGAGTTTGTAGACGCTATAACTTTTAAACAAATCAATCAAAAAACGCTTATTGGGATTTTTTTTTCTACCAAAAAAATGTAGTAAAATACATATTGGCCTAAATTTATGAAGAAATTCGATTTTTTTACATTTTTTTCTATTGAATATGTTTTATAGCAAAAAGGAAAAAATATTGTTTTGTTTTTTTTTTGTTTTTTTCAAAATTGTCAGTCTTTCTTTGTAGCACAAAAATCAAAAATGCAGAGGTGATAAAATGCCACCAAAAGAAAGCTCTATTTGTGGGGGAAAAATGTTATTTATGTACAGCGTTGCATGACCGCGCAATTGTCAGTCAAAATAATGCAGTGCCGCCCATATCGCAAAAAATGGTCTAGTCAGGGAGAGGGGAAAACTTTCAGAGGGCAACTGGTTAACCAGAGTTTTCTATAATTTTATGATATGTTTTTTTTTTTTTTCTATCATTTTATGATATGTTTTTTTTTTATATAATTATTTAAAATAAATACATATAATAAATAAAATTAATAATATAAATACAATTTTAAATAACATTTATTTTTAAAATAAAAATACAACATTGTACAGCTGTGTCGGTTAAATGATTGCAACGTATTGCGATAGTTCTTTGAATCACTTGCTTTTTGTACTGTGAATAAAACACAAAAACAAGGGCTGAAGAGGAAATATTTGCTCATAAAGCCGGCGGCTTGGGGCGATCTCTCGGTATTACTCTGCGTGCAATCACAGGGTATCAGTCTGACGCTCAGGGATATGGTTTTAAAATTAAATCCAACTCTCAAACCTTACCACGGGGAACATTGGCTACAAATCCAGTGGATAAAAGATAAGCACAGACCTAAGTTTGGGGGCTTTAAAATTTGTATCTTCATAACTGCAGGCAACTGTGCTGTAACACGACTCACTATAAACCAAAAAACATCAAACCAAACTACAGCTACAAACAGCCAAATGTAATTATATTGTACAACAGGAACATATTTATACCTAAAGAAAATACATTATATAGTGCTTTTACATGAATAAAAAAAATAGATGAATTCTCCTTCACTTCTCCCCCACCCACTGTTTGGCTACCCTCCATAGTTTCAATTAGAGAGAGACAGCCTGAAAGTCTGCTCTGTGACACCAGTGTTATAAATCCATGCTATACTAATAGTTTATATTTAACCACTTCAGCCCCAGAAGACTTACCCCTCCCCCCCCTTTCCTGACCAGGCCACCCTGATTGTAAGCACCACTCTCAGTGTTAAATGATTTGGCTAAATGCTCTAACTGCTAAAGGAAGTTAAACAGACTAACTGGCTGGATCACCACGTGAAAATGAAGGGGAAAAGCCTAAAAAAGAAATCCAAGCAGCCATCACATCTAAGAATAGGTAAGGTATAACTTATAAATGTTTTTGTTAATAACACTACTTTTGCTCCGCCCAGTCTTCGTCCTAGCCCTAACATAGTTTGGTGGGAGATATAATCTTCCTCCAGGCTACCTACACCAACATTTAAAGTGCCTAGCAAGACTAGTAGCACAGTTGGACTTATACCCCTCCGTAACTTTACCTCAATCCCTACGAACTCCTCAGACAAACGTATCTCCTAATACCGTATCCCGATCTCCTACCCCTTCCAATTACAGAGACAGGCAGGGTGATCGTTGGTTTATTTTAGATCATACCCCCTCTCCCCCCCACCTAACGCAATGAACTCCTCACAAAATATTGCAGCGAGCTCTCTTCTCTCAAACGACCCTAGTCACAAGAGAGCTACGATAAAGTTACTATCCCTCAATGTAAAAGGCCTAAACTTACCAGAGAAAAGATCCCAACTTATACAATATATCAAAAAATTGAAATCGGATATTGTACTCCTTCAGGAAACTCATTTTAGATCTGATTCAATTCCTAAATTAATTTCTAAAGATTATCCCACCATGCTCCATTCAACCAACCCTTTAGCTAAAACCAAAGGAGTTTCCATTCTAATATCTAAAAATTTGCCACTAGTGATTACTGACTCTATCCTGGATCCGGAGGGCAGATATATTTTAATCAAAGGCCACTTATGGAAAAAACCCATTACAATAACGAATATATACTGCCCTAACAAAGGGCAAGTCTCATTTTTCGGAGATATGTCTGCCACTCTAGCATCCTTCAAGGAGGGTATTGTAATTCTTGGAGGCGACTTTAATGTTCCACTAAACCCTTTAGAAGACACATCCACCGGAACATCTTCTATCACATACTCAGCACTAAGGAGAATTAAGATTCATCTTCAAGATCTCACACTCCACGATACATGGAGAATTACCCACCCCACAATGAAAGACTACACTTTTTTTTCAGCCCCCCACAATCGCTATTCTAGAATAGATTTTTTTTTTTATCTCGCAAAAGGACATCCCTTGTATATCCAACTCTTCAATCGAACCCATGTTCTTATCGGATCACCACCCAATTACACTCTCTTTAACTCTCCCTATATCTATACCATTCTCAAAAACATGGCGCATAGACCCAACGATTTTGGCTGATACCGCAAACAATACAGAACTGTCTTCACATATTACTGAATTCTTCAGAATTGATGACACCCCAGATTCATCGCCTATAGCGCAATGGGAAGCTCACAAATGCTCCACGAGAGGAGTTTTACTCAAAAAGGCAGCAATTAAAAAGAGAAGATTACAAAAAGACACAACAACCCTACTAAACAAAATTAAATCCCTAGAAACCACTCACAAACGCTCCAAAGCACAGAACGTCCTCCTTGAATTGGAAGAGACGAGACTAAAACTAAGGGAGATAATGAATAAAAAATTCAAAAAGCGATTTACCCTTTCTCAGAAACTTTTTTATGAATTTGGCAATAAAAATAGTAAATATTTAGCCAGGGCCCTAGCGAAAAAAAAGGCCACTACCACTGTTCATTCTCTAACAGCCTCCAAGGGTGATAAATTATCGACTAACGAAGACATTGCAAATTAATTTGCAGACTACTATTCTAAACTTTATAATCTGAACTCACCACTAAAACCTCCCCATGCAGAAAAAGCCAAATTTCGTAAAATTACTCAATTCCTCCGAGATCATAACCCCCCTCCTCTAACTCAGCTCCAAGCTACAGCAATTGACGGCCCCCTTACTAGTGAGGAATTTACAAAGGCGATAAAACATATGAAACTAGGCAAAAGCCCGGCCCTGATGGCTTCGCTCTTGTATATTATAAAACCTTCTCACATATATTAGCTAAACCTTTTTTGAAAGCCTTCAACTTCCTCCCAAATGCAACACAAGCGAGCCCATCCCTTCTCGAAGCACATATCTCGGTCATTCCGAAACCAGGAAAAGACCCATCCCTCCCACAAAACTATCGTCCAATCTCGCTTCTTAATGTTGATGTAAAAATCTTTGCAAAGATCCTTGCCAATAGGTTACTCCCCTTTATCTCCAACAAATTATCAACAGATCAAGTGGGATTTGTTCCTGGAAGAGAAGCCAGGGATAATACCCTTAAAGCGATTAATATCCATCATTATTTAACCAAAAACAAAATACCTGGATTCTTTCTTTCCCTTGACGCTGAGAAGGCCTTTGACAGGTTGGACTTGAACTACCTCAAAATGGTATTGACAGCACTAGGCCTAGGAGACAATATGATTAAATTCATAATGGCTCTCTATCTTAATCCATCAGCTAAAGTGAGGGTTAACGGCCTGCTGTCAAAGGCCTTCCACATCACGAACGGAACTCGTCAAGGATGTCCATTGTCACCAATCCTTTTTATACTGACTCTGGAGCCTCTCCTCCGGTCTATACGCTCGGACGCTAATATTCAGGGAATTGAAATTGGTAAATGCACTTACAAAATTGCTGCTTTTGCAGATGACGTGCTCTTGTTTCTGAGAAATCCTCACACAACCTTACCACAACTCCTCAAAACACTTAATCTATACAATCAGATCTCAAATCTGAAAATTAACTTTTCTAAATCACAAGCTCTGAACATCTCTTTGCCCACAAGCCAGATTAATCTATGTAAAGCAAACTTCCCCTTTCAATGGACATCAGATTCTATCACATACTTAGGTATACAACTTCCCTCTAAACTTAAACACATAGTCAATCTAAATTTCACTCCACTCCTTAAAAAAATTGAACAAGACCTGCGTGACTGGCACAAGGCACATTTTTCCTGGTTCGGAAGGACAGCAATATTTAAAATGAATGTGCTACCCAGATTACTCTATCTATTCCAGACAATCCCTGTTCACATTCCCATTCAGATATTTGGAAGAATTCAAACTCTCTGTAGACAATTCATTTGGGCCCGAAAAGCTCCCAGAATTAAATTTGAGCAAATCACTAAACCTAAACTAAAGGGAGGAATCGGTCTTCCAGATATGTACAAGTACTATCAAGCATGTCATTTACAAAGAGTGGTTGAATGGCACACACACTTTGAATCTAAAGACTGGGTTATATTGGAGAACTCATTCTCCAATGTTCCCATTTCTGTATTACCGTGGCTCAAGCAAAAAGACGTTCCACAAGATGTTTCAAATCACCCACTAATTGGAGCTACTCTCAAATGTTTTCAGCACACTTGCATTACAAGTAAAATATCCACTAACCCGGGTCTAATGTCAGCCATACTTAACAACCCAGACTTTTTACCAGGGCTTAGTGACCAACACCTTTACCAGTCTATACAATCTAAATCCCTAAGAATCTCACACTTTATTGATAAAGGCACTACACTTTCCTATGAAACTCTGAAAACTCTTCCACCAACCGCGCACATCTCGTTCTGGGATTATGTTCAAGTCCGTCATTTCACCACCTCATTTATCAGAAAAGTTGGAAACCTGACTGAAATAACTCCATTTGAGAAACTATGTCTTGATGCTAAACCAGAATCACACTTGATCTCTAAAATTTACGCTTTACTCTGGGATGGAGTCGAGACTGATGAGGGTCTCTTCTGCTCTAAATGGGAATCGGATTTGAACGTGAACCTAACGCCTAGCCAATGGAAGACGATATTTAATATAGTTCACAAAGGGTCAATCAATGTTACTACACAGGAGAATAATTACAAACTAATAGCACGCTGGTATCGCACACCTTACCTCCTACACAAAGCTAAACTCATCGCTAATGACAAATGTTGGAGATGCCATCTACCTGGAGGGGATCTACTACACATATGGTGGTCCTGTCCACTTATTGCTGATTTCTGGTCTAATATGCACAAGATACTAATTCAAATAACTAACATACCGGTTGACTTCTCACCAAGTACTTTCCTCCTACACCTACATCATCAATACAATCCTCCATCATATAAATCCTTGACAACATTTCTAATTAATGCTGCGAGATTATGTATTCCAAGGCATTGGGTAACAGCGGCAACTCCCTCTATCAGAGAATGGTTCACGCAAGTTGAAAAATTATCTGAGATGGAAGAACTTATCGCAATTGCACACGACACTCCTGTCAAATTTGCCAAGATCTGGCAGCCTTGGCAAACATTTAAAGACACAGTAGCGTTCACTCAGATTATGATCTAATTCTAAGAGACAAAACTACTTAATTCCGACAAATGCTTATCCCCTCATACATCCATTTGGGGTAAATATTCTCTTGTTTTAACAGCGTGTGACCCTTGCTTGTCTCTACACCCTCCCCCCCCCTTCTCTCCCTCCCCCATATCCACCCATTCTTCCCCACCCTCCCCCACCCAGGGGAGCATGCTGGCATGCTCCCCTGTTATATCTTTTTCACTAGAGCTTCACATACAGCTACTTCCAAAATATAAGATTGTTCCTTTTCATTCGTAAAAACTTTTTGTGTTACTTATGACACTATGTAATTGCGGTTTATTAATACCTTAGTTATTATTGGATCACCGAGAATGTTGATCGGAATGATCCAACTGTTGTACACTTTTCTAATGTGTATTTTATTCAATAAAGCTTTTTGGAAAAAAAAAAAAAATAAATGTTTTGTTCTTCAATTTAATACCATTTTAACCTTTTCATGCAATATTGAAAACACAGTATAACTTTTTTAAGTGGATATCTTTTGTAACTATACAGCACAGCAGTCATTCATTTAGACAGGCACAGAACGGAAACTATTTGTTTTGTTTCAATTTGGTGTTTTCATAAAATTAGTTTAATTAGTTTTCGTAATTCGCATTTGAATTTGAATCGAGTTTCATTCTAAATTGAATTTATTCAATTTTAAATTTGGAAGATGGTTATATTATTTCTATTCCATTCTATTCTATTGTTTTTTATATTCTATTATTTTATGTTCTATTCTTTTCTTTTCTATCACATTCTATTATTTTATATTCTATTTCAATTCAAAATTTATTCTATTCAAATTTCGGAAAACCGTTATTTTGTTATATTCCTTTTATTTTATTCTATTCTTTTTTATTATCTATTCTATTCTTTTCATTTCTATTATTTTATTTTCTATTCTTTTCTATTCCATTTGAATTTGAATTTATTCTATTCAGAATTTGAATTTTGGAAGATATTTTTCGGTTATATTCTTTCTATTCTATTGGGTTTTTTTTCTATTCTATTTTATTCTTTTCTAGTCAGTAAAAATCTTTTATTTTCAATTCTATTCTCATCTATTCTTTTCTATTTATTTCAAATTCAAATTTATTTTATTAGAATTTTGGGAAATGGTTATATTATTTATTTTCTATTTAATGCTATTCTATTTTTTATTCTACTATATTCTTTTCCTTTATTTTCTATTCTTTTTAATTCTGTTCTTTTATTTTCTATTCTATCTTGTTCTGTTTAAGTCTATTTTTCCATTTTCAATTCTATTCTAATCTATTCTTTTCTAATCAATTCAAATTTATTTTGTTAGAATTTTGGGAAATAGTTATATTATTTTATTTTCTATTTTATTTTATTCTATTTTTTATTCTACTATATTCTCTACCTTTGTTTTCTATTCTATTTTATTTTGTTCTTTTATTTTCTATTCTATATTGTTCTGTTTTAGTCTATTCTTTTATTTTCAATTCTATCCTCTTTTTTATATTCTATTTTTTTATTTTGTTTGTATTGTATGTATGTATGTACTGTATGTATTTTCTGTTCTGTTTTACTCTATTATATTCTATTCTTTTGTTTTCTATTGTATTATATTCTTTTCTGTTCTATTCCTTTATTTTCTATTCTTTTTTATTCTATTCAGGAAATTCAAAATAAATTCAAATTTCGTCTGAAACTTAGATTCGTTTTACTGGATTCCTTTAAATTCGTTACTATTGTAATTCAGAAATTCGGATACATCATAATTTGTCCAAATTTCAATTCGGAACTAAACAAACTGCAGATGTCTAGTGAATATCAGTAAATGTGTCTCTGGATAAGATCTTTTGATTAGTGGTGTATTTTATTTTGGCTTTGTGCTGCCCTGGGCAAGACAAAAATCGGGCGCCCCCCCATCTAAATTTGTCGTACCCCAGCAATCCCCCCAATTTAAATTTGTGGTACCCCATATACCGTTTCTTGTCTCAGGGTCTGATGGGGAAGCTGCAGCCATTCACAGTGAACAGCTGCGGCTTCCTCATCAGAACCCGAGACATGATTTGTCCAAATGCCATATATAGAATTACTGCCCATGATCTGACGTTCGTGGTGATAGCTCTCACTTGTGGAACAATCGTTGTTTGCGTGTGTTCGGGACCAATGTGTGTTCCCCTTTGCGTGCAAGCACGGGAGGACAGGGGCACTTTCATTTATTTTTTTTAACCGCTTCAGCCCTGGAAGATTTACCCCCCTTCATGACCAGGCCATTTTTGCGATATGGCACTGCCTTAATTTTACTGACAATTGTGTGGTCGGGGGACGCTGTACCCAAATAAAATGTGTGTCCTTTTTTCCCATAAATAGAGCTTTGTTTTGGTGGTATTTGATCACCTGTGCGATTTTTATTTTTTGCACTATAAATAAAAAAAGACCGACAATTCTGAAAAAAAGAACGATATTTTTTACATTCTGCTATAAAATATATTCATAAAAAAAAAATTCAAATTTCTTCATAAATTTAGACCAATATTTATTCTGCTACATAAATTTGGTAAAAAAATATCCCAATAAGCATATTTGCGCAAAAGGTATACAGTAAACCCCCGCTCTATCGCGGTTCCGTTTTTGCGGTCTCGGTATATTGCGTTTTTTTCTGTAATGTTGTTTTACTAATTAAATTATTGAAAATTAAATATATTTGTGTCTTCCATAGCTCTTGCTCTGTCTCTCAGTATCTTTTATGTGTTTAAATGAGTTTCTATTGATTTAAAAGTGTTTTAAAGATCTTAAAATGCTTTTAAAAGTACAGTGACAGTAAAAAAAAAACATGCCTACAATGTATTTTCATAGTGTTTTTCTATTTTGCGGATTTTCACTTATCGCAGGTGGGTCCGGAACGTAAACCCCCGCGATAGAGGGGGGTTTATTGTAGCGTGTACAAATTATGGGATATTTTTATTTATTTTTTTTAATGATTTTTTAATAGCAATGGCAGCGATCAGCGACTTATAGCGGGACTGCGTTATTTCGGCGGACAAATCGGACACCAAAATGACACTTCTGACACTTTTTTGGGGACCAGTGACACTAACATAGTGAGCGGTGCTAAAAAAAATATGCACTGTCACTGTACTAATGACACTGGCTGGGAAGGGGTTAACAGCAGGGGCAATAAAAGGGTTAACTGTGTTCCCTGGGAGTGATTACTAACTGTGGGGGAGGTGCTTTGACTGGGGGGAAGGCAAAGATCCGTGTTCCTTCTTAGCAGAAACACAGGATCAATGCCTTCCCTTCTGAAAGAACGACAATCTGCCCTGTTTGACAGCAACAGGTACTCTTTATGGAGAGATCTGGGGTCTATAAGACCCCGAATCCCTCCTCTGCACTTACAATAATTCAAAAAACCAAGATTTGCGTTTTGGAATGCTCTAGTTTTCAAAAACTGGCGCCGATGGTTTCTGAATAAATCGGAAGTGATGTCATCACATCCGGGTTACTATTACAAACAGCCAATCAAAGCCGATCCTGGCCTTGCTTGGCTGTCTGGCCAGCCGGCGGATGCACCGGCTGGTTACCCACGTCTCCCGGTGAGATGGGAGAGCTTGGGAGAGCTGGTAAGGGCGGGGGGGGGGGGGCTGTCCCCTTCTGCTGCTTTCAATAGTAATCGAGCAGAACAAGAGAGCCGACTCCTGGCTCTAAAAAACAAAACTGGGGTAATGCCTGCAGCTGCAAATTTTATTCAGGTACAGGCGGCAACCCCCTCAAAAATGCTGCCCTAGGCAAACGCCTTGTTTGCCTCATGGTAGATATGACCAGGGCTTTTTTCAGCGAGAACCTGGGGACCACAGTTACAGCACCTTCAGCACTGAATGTATATAATGCCATGGGGTGTGCTGGAAGGTCTATTGATGCTGGCTGCTTGCTGGGGGGATCTATTGCCATTGGGGGGTCTATTATTGCTGGGGAGGTATATTGATGCTGGTGGGAGGGATCATTGTTGCTGGGGGGATATATTGTTGATGGAAGAGATCTACTGTTGAGGGAGGAGTCTATGGTTGCTGGCTGCTGGGGAGTCTATTAACCACTTCTGTGCATTCATAAATCTGACAGAATGTGCCTCTACTTTCCAAACTGCAGCAATTCTCATTGAATAAAGAAATCAAGGCCTTGCTTTAAAGCGGTATTAACCACTTCTGATATGTAAAAACGGGTGAAAACCAAAGAAACTGCGCAAAAGGAATAAATATATAATGGGGCTAAATAGCCACGTGAGAAAACACAATGAAATTAGATTCTTTGGGGAATTTCTTCCCCCCTGTGAGCTGCAAACAAAAAGCTAAAGTGCTGTGACAATATTTAAAAAATAGGTATATTGCGCTTAACATGTGCCTTACAACAAAGTGCTCGTGCAAATAAATATTAATGTGGATATATAGGGTAAAAAGTCTCTATAATTGCTTATTATCAATACAAGTCCATAAAGCAGCGACAATAAATATCAAATAAAAGTCCATGAAGCAGCGACAATAAATATGATAAAAGCATAGACTTGATAGCAGTGTAAAAAGCCTCCACCTCCACACTTTCACCCAGTGTTCAAGCAAGGTACTTCTTACCAGAAGTATATGACCCCTTGATTATAGGGGGTCACATAGACATATTGATCCAATATTTATACGATCCTCAGCTCCAAATTCCCTTAGTCCCAGGGTAAGCTCTCAGACCAAGATCAGGATCTCAATACGGACATGTATAGAAGCAAAAAAGGCTCTCATGGTGCAGTAACTTGAAGACATTCGACTTTTTAATAAAGTAATGCACTTACTACAACTCCATGAATTTTCGCTTTGTACATTCAGATAAAACACAATTGCGGGACATTGAGCACTGCTTGGCGCCAGCGCTCCTCCAACCCGGAAGTAGTTACGGTCTCACGCTCCCGACACACGTTTCGTCAGTCCGTGCTGACGTCATCAGGGGATCATGATGACATCAGCACGGACTGACGAAACGTGCGTCGGGAGCGTGAGACCGTAACTACTTCCGGGTTGGAGGAGCGCTGGTGCCAAGCAGTGCTCAATGTCCCGCAATTGTGTTTTACCTGAATGTACAAATCGAAAATTCATGGAGTTGTAGTAAGTGCATTACTTTATTAAAAAGTCGAATGTCTTCAACATACTGCACCATGAGAGCCTTTTTTGCTTTTATACATGTCCGTATTGAGATCCTGATCTTGGTCTGAGAGCTTACCCTGGGACTAAGGGAATTTGGAGCTGAGGATCGTATAAATATTGGATCAATATGTCTATGTGACCCCCTATAATCAAGGGGTCATATACTTCTGGTAAGAAGTACTTTGCTTGAACACTGGGTGAAAGTGTGGAAGTGGAGGCTTTTTACACTGCTATCAAGTCTATGCTTTTATCATATTTATTGTCGCTGCTTCATGGAATTTTATTGATATTTATTGTCGCTGCTTCATGGACTTTTATTCATATTTATTGTCGCTGCTTTATGTACTTTTATTGATAATAAGCAATTATAGAGACTTTTTACCCTATATATCCACATTAATATTTATTTGCATGAGCACTTTGTTGTAAGGCACATGTTGAGCGCAATATACCTACTTTTTAAATATTAACCACTTCTGGACCGGAAGGATTTTCCCCCTTAATAACCAGGCCATTTTTTGAGATTCAGCACTGCGTTATTTTAACTGACAAGTGCGCAGTCGTGTAACGCTGTACCTAAATAAAATTGATGTACTTTTTTCCCCACAAATAGAGCTTTCTTTTGGTGGTATTTGATCACCTGTGCAATTTTTTTTTTTTTTTTGCACTATAAACAAAAAAAAGAGCGTCAATTTTGGAAAAAAAAACAATGTTTTTCACTTTCTGCTTTCTAACATTATCAAAAAAAATGTAACAATCTAAATTTTTTTCATCATTTTAGGCCTATTTGTTTTCTGCTACATATTTTTGGTACAAAAAAAATCCCAATAAGCGTATTTTGATTGGTTTGCGCAAACGTTATCGTGTCTACAAACTATGGGAAAGATTTATGTCCTTTTTTCTTTTTTTTTAACTAGTAATGGCGGCGATTTGCGATTTTTAGCGGGACTGCGACATTGCGGCGGACAGATCGGACCCCTAATTTCCATTTTTACACTTTTGGGGGGGGGACCAGTGACATTACTACAGTAATCGGTGCTAAAAATATACACTGTTACTGTTTTAATGACACTGGCAGGGAAGGGGTTAACCCAGGGGAGATCAAAGGGATAAGTGTGAGCCTAGGGGGTGTTTTCTAACTGTGGGGGGGATGGGCTTGTAATATCAACACAGAGACCTGTGATCCTAAATAGGAGTAACACAGGGGCTCTGTGTTGATAGCAGAGAGAACAACGGTTTGCTGTGTTTACAACATTCTCTCTTCATGGGGAGCGATCGCGGGTGCCCGGCTGCAATTACGGCTGCAGGCCCCACGCCTCAGCCTCCTCGCTGGTAAGGGTGCGTGCCCACAGGAGCTCTCCAGTGATCAGCCGTACAGGTACGGCGATTCGCAAGGAACCTACCGCCATATAACTGCGGTGGAAGGTCAGGAAGTGGTTAATGCTGGCTACTGGGAGATCTAGTGTTGCTGGTTGGGGTCTGTTATTGTTGGGGTGGATCTATTGGTGCTAGGGAATCTATAGTTGATCAGGTGGATCTATTGTTGCTGGGGAGATCTATTATTGCTGGGAAATCTATTATTGCCGAGGGGGTCTATAGTTGCTGGGGGGTCTATTGTTGATGGCTGCAAGGAAACGTTTCACTGCCTTTCATTAGCAAAGTCCATACAAACTAGTTAGCATAAAAAATGATACTCTGTTCTATTTTTTTTTCAAAGGGGCGGTACCATAGGCATGCGCACGGGGGGTGCCAGGTGTGCCTGGGCACACCCTAATCCTCCTATGTGGCACAGATTCCCCCTGTTTAGACCCTAAAAATATTGTAAAAAAAATTATAAAAATAAATAAAACTAAAAAATAATTAAAAAAGTAAAAATAAAAAGAAACTACAGTCACCATCCACTTCCCTACTGACACCAATCTCTGCCCGACTGACACTGTCAGTATATATACACATGCACCCACATATGTGTTTGAGCTTTGGGGTGCACACCCTAATGCAATAGGCTGCGCACACCTATGGGCGGTACTAGGAGGTGGGTAGAGGGTGGAACCAAGAGACGGTGCTCAGAGGTGGGAGGAGGGCGGAGACAAGATGACTCAGAAGGGGGTGGTATCTGGATACGCCCCTCTCTTTGATCTCTTTGATCCGTGTTTCCTGTTCAATTCATTGCAGAACCCTGATATAAAAATTGCCGAGAATTACCAACGGAATCAATCCTCCTGGGGGAAAGTTTTTCTAGGTATTAAAGTGTTAAAAAAATTACATGAGTCAAATTGTTTTTGATACATTTTGGATAAAAAAAAAAAAAAAAAAAGATCCAGAAAGGAAAGGGATGTAACAATAGCACAATAATCTTTGTAGACAGGATGCATAATAATCTCGCTCATTGTGAGCAGCGCGGTGGGGTGCCGCACTTCACAAGTAAACATTGAATTTGTCATGCTGATTTACAGATGTTTATGACAAAGCCGGTAAAAGAAAACCATATGTAATGATTTTCCTTGGAAAATAACATATTGCCAATACTCCAGTGCGAATTGATGCTACGCATGGCTGCTGCTGCTGTAAAAGCTGAACTCAAGTCAAACAGCTGAATACAAAGATTAAATACTTACATGGAAGCGGTTTTAACTGGAAAAGGATTTGCATCTCTGTCCATCCAGTTCTGAGATTTACACAGCTCTGATTTATTTATTTTTTCCACTTGTCAGGTTGCTTTAACTACTTGACCTCCAGAAGATTTACCCCCCTTCCTGACCAGGCCATTTTTTTTGGAATACGGCACTGCGTTACTTTAACTTCCGATTGCGATGCTGTACCCAAATAAAATTGAATGGCCTATTTTCCCCACGTACAGAGCTTTCTTTTGGGGGGTATTTGATCACCCCTGCGTTTTGTTATTGTTTGCGCTATAAACAAAGTAAACTGGAAGTGATGTCATCGCTTCTGGGTTACTATTACAAACAGCCGATCAAAGCCGATCCCACCCCTACTGAGGAAGTCAACTTGTGACGCAACGTGTATTGGGGCGGAGCCTACTATCAAATGCTACTCCGCTGTCAGCTGCCTTATGTGTTTCGCTTGTCAGGCTGCACAGCTTGTTGTGCCGTCTATGTAAGAGTATCTATTTTCTTTTGTTGGCAATAATAAAATTGTTTATATGGAGAGCACTAGTCCTTGTCCTTACCTCCCCTATATCCTTATCGGGAATTATCTGGAGTACACAGTAGTGCAAGGATTAGCATCATCTCATCTGCCTATCAGTATTAGGATTAATGCTGGCCATACACTAGCCGAAAGATCGTTCGAAAATCTGTCATCTGGTCTAATCATTCGTTTTTCATCCAGTTAATGGGCACAAATAGAAAATCGTTTTTTAACTTTTTAGAGCCGAAAAATCGAGCGGCAATCCATCCATTGGTGAAGGAGAGCACAGACACGGGATAACTTGCAAGAGCACTGGCACTTTGTATTGAATTTGTACATGTTTAGTTTGCACATTTGTGGGACATTGATTTTATTATATATTGTATCTTTTCATTTTCTTTATATACCATATAGACTTGAGTATGAGCCGACCCGAATATAAGCCGAGGCACCTAATTTTACCACAAAAAACTGTGAAAACGTATTGACTCGAGTATAAGCCTAGGTGGAGGTGGGAAATGCAGCAGCTACTTGACCCAACTGGACCACCACAAGACCCGAAACAGGGGCTGCGGGCATGGTGCAGGGGCTGCGGACATGGTACAGGAGATGCAGGGCTGTGGGCGTGGTACAGGAGATGGTACAGGCATGGTACAGGAGATGGTACAGGCATGGTACAGGAGACGGTACAGGAGATAGTACAGGCATGGCACAGGAGATGGTACAGGCATAGTACAGGAGATGGTACAGGCATGGTACAGGAGACGGTACAGGAGATAGTACAGGCATGGCACAGGAGATGGTATAGGCATGGCACAGGAGATGGTACAGGAGATGGTACAGGAATGGTATAGGAGATGGTACAGGAGATGGTACAGGCATGGTATTGGAGATGGTACAGGAGATAGTACAGGCATGGCACAGGAGATGGTATAGGCATGGCACAGGAGATGGTTCAGGCATGGCACAAGAGAAGGTAGAGGCATGGCACAGATGGTACAGGCATGGCACACATATGGCACAAATGGTACAGGTGATGCAGTGCTGCGGGCATGGTACAGGAGTCTCACTTACCTATACCTGCAGTGTTGCGGAGGAGTCTCACTCACCTTTCTGCCTTACATTTAAAAATGGCGCCAACACGTCACTGCGCATGCGCGGCCTCCCCCGGAAAGCCGAAAGTGTATGGGCTTTCACGAGCGGTGGCGGCACATGTGCATTGACGGGGAAAAGGTAAGTGAGACCGTGACTCGAGTATAAGCTGAGGGGGTCTTTTTCAGCATGAAAAAACATGCTGAAAAACTCGGCTTATACTCGAGTATATACGGTACATTTTAATATATCACTGTATGTATCATACATATTTATATTCCTCACTATTTTGATATGCACATTTGTATTTAGATTTGATCATCAATTGATTTAAGTGGCGCATCACAGTTCCGTTAGTAGTTTGATTTGTGTATGTAGTGAAAACATATTTGGTGATAGCAGCCGCTTTTATATACACATGGTTCTTTTTCAGTGCAGTCATTTTTGATATTGATTTTAGTTATTCACTTTAATTGTGGTTGCACTGATTTATATTTCACTTTTTAATATACACAAAGTACGACCGACAATTTGGGGAAAAAACGATTTCTTTTACTTTTTGCACTAAAACACATCCAGTAAAAAAATGTAAAAAATCAAATTTCTTCATCAATTTAGGCCAATATGTATTCTGCTACATATTTTTGGTTAAAGAAAAAAAAATCCCAATAAGTGTATATTGATTGGTTTGCAGAAAAGTTATAGCATCTACAAACTAGGGGAAATTTTATTTTTTACTAGTAATGGCGGCGATCAGCGACTTATAGCGGGACTGTGATATTGCGGAAGACAAATTGGACACTAACAGACACTTTTTTGGGGACCAGTGACACTGATACAGTGTTCAGTGCTAAAAATATACACTGTCACTGTATTAATAACACTGGCTGGGAAGGGGTTAACATCAGGGGCAATCAAAGGGTTAACTGTATGCCTAGCCAGTGTTTCAGTGTAGTGGGGGAGGTGCTTTTACTAGGGGAAGGCATGGATCAGTGTTTCTGCTTTACAGGAACACAGGATCCATGCCTTCTGTACTGACATAGTTTACATAGGCAGATCACCATTCTGCTTGTGTACCGAATGATCAGCGGGTGCCGGCGGTCATTGAGTCCACAGGACCCACTGATCAGCCCTGGCTGTATAAAATCACAGCAGGAGCGAACCGTCGCACCCGATACCTAGAAGTGCAGGATCACTTATATATATACACGTGATCTTGCGCAATGCGGCTGCCTTGTAGCAGTAAAACTGCTATGGGGAAGTCAGGAAGTGGTTATCTGACATCATCTGCAGATCTAAGTTCATCCCTTTTGATCTGCAGATGGATGAACAGAAAAGTACAGTAAAACCTTGGATTGAGAGTAACTTGGTTTGAGAGCATTTTGCAAGACAAGCAAAAATGTATAAATTTTGACTCGATAAACAAGCGATGTCTTGATATACAAGTAGCGTCACATCACAACTGAGTATAAAAGAGAAGAGGGGCGCCTCTATGTGTAGCAATATGGTTACATTTAGTCCCCATTCACACTAGCGCGGTGGGTCACCTGCCACTGATTAGCACAGGACCTGTTCTAATAGGAGCGACACAAGTCGCTCCGACTTACAAAAAGGGTCCTGTACTACTTTGGGGCGACCTGGAGGCGACCTGCATTGACTTCACGCTGTGCACCGCGACTTCACAGGTCGCCCCAGCAAGTAGCGTCGCCCCTGTCTGAACGGGGTCTTAAGGAAGGTACAACATTTAGCAACTCACATAGTTGATGAAAACAGGCACAGCTAAGTATGCAGGCATCCGGTTTAAAGCTGTCCACATAGACCATCCTCTTCACCGCCATCGACGTCATCCCTTCCATGCTACACTACTCCACGAGCGCTTCATGCTTCACTTCCAGATCGCTCTACTGCAGGGTAGTCTTCTCGGTCACAACTGCAGACTGAAAGCGGTGAGAGCCGGCGGTGAGGAGAATGGTCTATGTGGACAGCTTTACCCCGGATGCCTGCATACTTAGATGTGCCTGTTTCAATCATCAACCATGTGAGTTGCTGAATGTTGAATCTTCATTAAATGTAACCATATTGCTACACTTAGAGGCGCCTCTCTTCTCTTTTATACTCTGTAGCTCCTGCTGGATTTTGCTTCTAATCCCCTTGTGGAGGCGTCTTTTGTGGATGGATATTTTATGGTTACACAACCTATCACATTGCTATAATCTTTTTATATGAACCATAAACTGAAGGATTTATGAATAAATGGTTGTTGAACAAATCGTCTGAGTTTCCATTATTTCTTATGGGGAAATTCACTTTTATTTAAGAGTGCTTTGGATTACAGGCATGTTTATGGAAAAAGTGATGCTCGTAATTCAAGGTTTTACTGTATAGCGTTGTGTAGGGGACTGGACACATTTTCCCTGAATATGCACGGGATCCTGCAACTGTCAATTTGCTAGACCTTTTTGTGATATTTACCACAAAACGCTCAAAACTGTCAGTAAATACCGCATAAAAAGGGGTTAGAGTCAATTCACAGAAGGAAATAATTAATTAAATGCATGCGGTAATCAAGTAGTTGTCCAGGCATGCAGTATTTAACCACTTCAATACTGGGCACTTTTCCCCCCTTTGTGACCTGGCTTTCAGAATTTGAATGACAATTGCACGGTTATGCAACACTGTACCCATAAAAAAAAAAAAAATTATAATTTTTTTCACACAAATAGAGCTTTTTTTTTTTTTGGTGGCATTTAATAACCACTGAGTTTGTAGTTTTTTGCTAAATAAACATAAAAATGACAGAAGATTTTGAAAAATAATGCGTTTTTCTTCATTTCTGTTATAAAATTTTGCAAATAAAAAATCTTTTGTAGCCGGGACCGGACTACCATGTTTGAATGTACAAGTATACCTTTTCATTTCATGAGACCGCCATCTGGCAGAGACTGGAGAGTGGAATTGTGGGAACTGTAGTCTTTTACAGGGTAATCCTCCTGTGACTGGATTATGCAGGAAACCACATTTCCCAGAAGGCAATGAGACAGTGGAGCATCTTGGGAGGAGCTATAAAACTATCTGCCTAACGGACTTGAACTCTCTTGCTCCTGGGACCCATTGTGTGCACATCAGTCTGCTGTGTAATGAGTGAGACAGCAGATTGTGGCCTACTGCACGTTGCCTGACCCGCTCGCAGACTCAGCCTCGGGGGAACGAATGTCCATCGCTGCAGTGCGGATATCTTAACAGTATTGCTGACTGAGTGGAGGTCGGCCGAATATGCTGAGGTAGCAGAGCGCAGCTATATCCAGACCACAGAGCGCAGAAGGCTGCATCGCCTGTTCCCCAGGGCCCTCACAGACAGACATCAGGATTTGGTGAGAGGGCACCTGCTCCAGGTCCAGACTGCAAGTATTACACTTCCTAATTACAGTGAACACAGACACCAGATCTCTTAGGATTGCAATCTACCATCCTGTTTCCTTTGTTATATATCAAGCTACATTGGGAATTGCTTTTCATGAGCTCCAACTGCCGGTGAAGAATATAGCAAAGCCTTGCAAGGGGGGACATTGTTGCACGGTGACTCTTAAAGGCGACACGTTCTGGTTTTCCTATTTTTATATCTCTCATTAGGATACACATGGTATAGGTCAGCTCAGAGTTCCTCTTTAGTTTGGGTGCTGTCTGACAATATAACTAAGAAGATTTACTTGCAAATTATAGAAGATTGTGTTTGGTGATATCATTTGATGCTATAACATTTTGTTTTCCTTAATGTTTTAATGTCAGTCTTGCTGAACTTTGGTGGCATATCCAGGTTTTAACTGCTTGACATAATTCTGCATGTCTATTCTTTAAGTAAAAGTAAAAACTCATTCATACTGTGTCAGTGCATTACTAAAAGGTGTATACATTATATACACATATATTATATATACACATACCAAGTGTTCACTGTGACCGATCATAACTAGCAACACAATTAACACCTTAACGATCACAACATACAGGAATAACGGAATATTTACTATCAAATACTTACCGTAATTTCCTTTCCTGATTGACTTCATGGCAGCATATGTTTGGGTAGCCCAACCCTCGCTCCTACCCCATAGGACCCCACTCCCATATATTTTCAGGCAGAGCCAGAGGCCGCGTTCCGTAACTAGCCTACTCATGACTCTGGGAGGGAACTCCTGCTGCCAAGTCCATCAGGAAAGGAAAATTATGGTAAGTATTTGATAGTAAATTTTCAGTTTTCCCGACAGACTTCCATGGCAGCAAATGTTTGGGAACTAACTAGCCCAAAAAACAAGGGTGGGATGTCCCAAAAGTAGGGTTTCAATCAAAGTCAAAAAACAATATGGATAGATATTGACAGCATAAGGAAGTTAGCTACACCCCACAAAGAGCCAGAACAGCTTTAATAGAAGATATGTCATCCTCCAACTATTCCTGGCACCTTTTCACAGGGAGCCCGCGATGCCTACACACTTCTGGATGAGTGTGTGGTAACTGCTTCCATAGGAACCAAGCCCTAAGCTTTATAAGCCTAATGACTAGCTGGAATGACCCATCCAGCAAAAATTCTGAATGACATCTCCTTCCTGCTGATTCTGCTAGAGAGAGTGAGAAATATGTTCTAAAACTCTGAGCAAAGTAGTAGGTGGAGAGCATCCAATTTCCATGGCATGGAACCATTTTTTCTTGGTGGTCCCGCATATGGGATGAACAAATCCTTTGCTCTCATAGAATGCCGAAGCTACCTCAGATTGCTGCCCAGAATGGATATAAACACTACCTGTACTGGGCAGAAAGCCACAAGGATCCCTCTTGGCACAAGGCCCAGATCCCGGCAATCTTCCGACTGAGGAAAAGAACCCATAGAAAAGCTGCCTTTATGACTGAGACTTTACTCAGAACTGACCTGAAAGAGATTCCAACTGGAGCAGCAAGCTGTCAAGGGTCCTTAGGAGACCTGATTCTGGCCAAGCTTCCTGCTGAGGAAGTAGACCTAGAGGGATTGACATCATGGCTCAATCCTTACTCCAACTGGACTGGAGGGGATCCCATATGGAGCTGTAAGTCACCAAATGATCCTTCCTAGCCGAATGCTGTGATCTTGGCAAGCTTCTTGGCTGAAGAGCTACCCCTTAAGGGCCATACACACTATAATATTTTCTGAAGACTTTTTCCTTCAGATTTACCTTTTCTATGTAGTACAAGGGCTTGCCAGATTGCATACAAATTGAAAGTGTTTAGGTTTGACCTCATATTATCTGGTTTTGGTAAAGCTAAAGGAAAAAGTCTTCAGAAAATCTTATAGTGTGTATGGCCTATTAGACTGCATGTCTTCATAGCTCAGTCTTTACCCATGCTGAACTGCAAACAGGTCTCATCTGGAGCCAGCAAGAAAGCCCAGAGCAAGAAGTAAACTCTGCCATGAGAGACTTGGTTCTCCTTCGAGTCTCAGATTAAACCAGTGTTGCCAACCGTCCGTATATTCACGGACAGCCCGTAAAATCGGGGCACTTTTCTCCTGCCCGTAAATGCCCGTAGCAGGAAAAAAGTGCCCGTTAAAACTATGGCTGCGGCGATACAATCAGACTGCGCATGCGCGGCGTGCGCCTTGGTCTCGTCGCCGGAGTCCGGACACTCTCATCAGTCAGTCTCTGAGTCTCGTCATCATCTCCTCCTCCCCACCTGACCGCCTCCGCCTGTGCCCTGCCCATGGCCCACCCAGAATGTTCCCGCCACTGCCGCCGCGGCCAGCCTGAGTCTATCCACGGTGAGAGTAGCTGTGTTAGAGAGGAGGACACTCATGGAACTTGTGAGATTGAGAAGGGGGCAGACCGGGCCTGCAGAGCCAGAGAAGGACAGTGCCTGTGGGGATTAAAGGGTACAGGCAGGATATTGGGAATGACAGTGCCTGTGGAACTTGTTAGAAGGGGGCAGACACGGCAGAGCCAGAGAAGGACAGTGCCTGTGGGGACTAAAGGGGACAGGGAAATTGGGAATGACAGTGCCTGTGGGGACTAAAGGGGACAGGGAATGACAGTGCCGTGCCTGTGGGGACTAAAGGGGACAGGGAAATTGGGAATAACAGTGCCTGTGGGGACTAAAGGGGACATGGAATGACAGTGCCTATGGGGACTAAAGGGGACAGTGAAATTGGGAATGACAGTGCCTGTGGGGACTAAAGGGACAGGGAATGACAGTGCCTGTGGGGACTAAAGGGGACAGGGGATGACAGTGCCTGTGGGGACTAAAGGGGACAGGGAATGACAGTGCCTGTGGGGACTAAAGGGGACAGGGAAATTGGGAATGACAGTGCCTGTGGGGACTAAAGGGGACAGGGAATGACAGTGCCTGTGGGGACTAAAGGGGACAGGGAAATTGGAAATGACAGTGCCTGCGGGGACTAAAGGGGACAGGGAATGACAGTGCCTGTGGGGACTAAAGGGGACAGGGAAATTGGGAATGACAGTGCCTGTGGGGACTAAAGGGGATAGGGAATTACAGTGCCTGTGGGGGCTGAAGGGGACAGGGAATGACAGTGCTGTGGGGGCTGAAGGGGACAGGGAATGACAGTGCTGTGGGGGCTGAAGGGGACAGGGAATGACAGTGCTGTGGGGGCTGATTCTGAAGGGGACACAGAAGGACAGTACTATGGGGTCTGAAGGGGGCACAGAAGGACAGTACTATGGGGTCTGAAGGGGGCACAGAAGGACAGTACTATGGGGTCTGAAGGGGGCACAGAAGGACAGTACTATAAGGGCTGAAGGGGGAACAGAAGGATAGTGCTGTAGAGGGTATATAAAGGTGGGCAGAGGAGGACTCTGCTGTGGGAGGGTGATGTAAAAAGTGGCAGAGGTGGACACTGATGTGGAGGGTGAAGGGGGGCAGATTAGGACACTACTGTTGGGGGGGGAATGGGGGGTGTCTGCAGCCTCTAAATACCTACTGTACCATGTCCGCGGAGCCTCTGACCATCTCCTGTAGAACATCCGCAGTTTGACCTCCTCCGGTATGATGTCCACAGCATCTGACCACCTCCCGTATCATTTCCGCTGCCTCTGACCACCCTCAGGTAAGTGACAGCGCTGCCAGGCCAGGCTAAGTGGGGGTCACTGATGCAAGGGCTGGGTGAATACAATAATGTAAGGGGGAACTGATATAAAGGTTTCCCCCTTATAGCAGGGAATCCCCCCTTACCTTAGTGTAATTAATCTGTGGAAGGTGGTCTCTGGTCACCAGAGTCCCCCCCCCCCCCATCAGAGTTCCTGATATTCCTCTCTACATCAGAGTCTGCAGGATTCTCCCCTTACAGTGCAAAGGGGGAACTCTGCGGACCCTGATGTAAAAGGGAACTCTGATGTAAAGGGGAATGCAGTGGACTCTGATATAAGGCGGTTTCTGGTCACCAGAGCACCCACTTAAATCAGAGTTCCCCCTTAAATCAAGATCTGCAGCATTCCTCTTTACGTCAGAGTTACACTGTAAGGGAATCCTGCACACTCTGATATATGGGGGAACGCTGTGCTGGCTGGGTTATATTAACCTGATATTCATGTAAATGGAGAAATATGGTTTTTGACTTTTGTTTAACCTAAACACATTGCTAATAGCACTATCTACATGTTTATAGTTTAAGTATTGATATTTGCACGGTTTAGCACTGAAAACAGCCTGTTTATGTACATTTTTGCAATGCCAGTAAAAAATTTGTGCCGTCCGTAAATTTTGGACGTTCTGCCAGTAAATTTCCCTCCGGGAGGTTGGCAACACTGGATTAAACCCCCCATCAAAGTATTGGATGAGTAAGGGATAGTCTACCCAGGAGACATTGGATATGACAGGGACTGCAGAGATCTGCCCTCTAAGAGAGCTAGAGGATCATTTGAAGTCTGGAATGCACCCGACCCTAGGACTGAAGCAAAGAAAAAAAAGCAGTCCAAACTGAACAAGCTCTATTCAAATCTTTTTGTAGGATTCATAGATATTAGCTTAGAGAAACAGCCAAGCCTGATTAGACTCTTCCTGCCAGAATGAAAAAGTGTAAGAGATGAAAAAAGGTGGAATATTGCTTTTTACTACAGAAGATCTCATGGGAGAGAAAGGACTTCAATCCGATACCCCGGTATCAAAGGTAGGAACCCAGGCTTGTTTGGCCAACAGGGAATTACTGCAAACATTGCCACGGTCTTAGCAATAGACCCCCCCCCCCCCCAAAATAAAACTGTATATGGATCGAGCTAGAAAGCACATGGCGTGTGAGACCTTTCCTGATCCGACACAGCATCTGCACCCAGGGCTTGGCCCAGTCCCTTAGGGAAAAGCTTTCCAGCTTGTAACAGTAGGGAGATGGTACCAGGTGTAACTCTAAAATCTTGTCCAGAATTAAAATCCACTAGGAGGGTCCTGTATGTAGAAACCACCTATTGCCCAATTGGGTCACAGAATATGAATTCTACTCCACCCAGATCCCAGTTATCTCTACCTCATCTCAGTGGACTGACCCTGCAGGTTCTGACTTGCCTCTGATGTAGGACACCACTGTGAAGTTGTTCAGCCTCACTGGAGACTAAAAAGCCTGTCAGATGACAAAAGGAGAAGGGAGCATGAAAGAACTGGCCACAAAAGCAGTGTTCAAATTAACTTCCCAACTGTGGAGTTCTACTGGCAAAATAACTTCCTGACAGGGGAGTTCCACTGGCAATAACTCAGAAGCACAGAAGATGTATTACTGTGCCAGCACCCACGACTTTATCTGTCTGTTTGCAAGACATGAATCGCTGGGTGTATGATCAACATTGGAGAAAAAAACCCTTTCAGGAGAGGAGGCCTTTTCCATTAGGCACATCTCAATATCGGGATGGGAGAGACCATGGTCCTGATCATCAGGTATTGAGGCACTGAGGGTGAAGAAAGGAAAGTCAGGAATACCCAGCATCCTACCACCAGTATGCTCTAGTGTAAAAAACAATGTCTCCTGAACCCTGATAGATTAAGCTCTCAGATACACAAGGATTTGCATAGGAGTCACAAGACCCTTATTTGAAAGACTAGCCAGACAATTTCTTGTAGGGTTCTGAGAACTACTTCTGAATACTTAACAGGAATTCCTGTCTAAAAGAGGAGTGAATTGAGAACCCAACCAGCAGACATATATGCTGCATGGTGTCTAAAGCCCCGTACACACGCAACGATTATCGGCCGACCGATCGTCTGTCTTTTGTCCAGAGTTGTGTTTTGTTGGTTGGAATGTGCCTAGACTGCACACGAATTTTCTCGCCCAACAAAATTCTACTTCAGAAGTGATGTCATGTGTTGGTTTGCTTTCTTTGTGTTCTTTCTTCACTGAGCATGCCCAGAGTTGCTCATCAGATTTTTCCCTGTAGAAATCTGTACTGACTGCACGAAAATCGTCCGTTGTGTTGACGGCCAACAAAAATGTTATAGTCTGCACACCAGATTTTTTTCGGCCGAAAAGTCGGAGTTGGTTGTCGGAAGCATCATACTAACAAGCCGAAGATTGGCAGATCGGTCGTCGGACGAAAAATCCCTGCCAATTTTCGACGCGTGTGTACGGGGCTTTAATCCATGAAGAAACAGAGGTATGTCAGAAGACAGCTCTGGGAATTGGAAAAAGGCATCCCTCTGAGTAACAATAGTACTTCTCCTAAAATCATATCTGCTGGAATTGCAATTGCTGTCCCTATAGATGGTGAAAACCATGTTGGCTTGCAGAACTTGCTTATTGTTGCTGGAGCAAAGGATTCCTCCTGGCACACAAGGAGGCTTGAAGGTGGCTGATCAACCAACATGGCCTGAAGTGCCAACTTTCTGAGACCAAAGCTGTATCTTCCTAGCAGAAGAGGAGGAACCAGGTACCAATAAGATACGTTTGGGTGGCACAAATATGAAAAAGGCCAGTAAGCAACCTTTCTCCCAGAAGTGGAGCTCTTTGCTGACTACTTGGTTGAGGACTCTTTTTCTCTTCAATTCTTTCTGGACTCCAGGCCAGAACTGCAGGAGCAAACTTTTGGAGTTAGATACCGACTCTTGAACTGCAGTCCTTTTTCATTCAACAGATGTACTCTGAGGGAAGGAGGCCCGACTAAACACAGCTCTTGGTTGTCAAATGAGGCTATCCCTTGAAAGGTACTGTTTAGACTCTGACAATGAAGACAAGATTGTCCTACTTGTAGAAATATTCCCAGCTATTTTCTATCAAATAAAGCTAGCCCTTGAAGGGGACTGCTAGACTCCCATAATGCAGATATGATTGTCCCACTTGTAGAATTATTTCCAGCTATTGCTATTTGCTATCAAATGACGCTAGCCCTTAAAGGGCATTGACTCTCTCAATGCAGACAAGAATGTTCTACTTGTAGAATCATCTCCAGCTATTTGCCATCAAGATAAAGCTAGCCCTCGAAGGGGCAGAATAAACGCTTGCAATACAGACCAGATTGTCCCATTTGTCATAATTATTATTAAGGATAGAATATTCTACATCCCAACTTGCATTGCTTTGGAAGAGAGGCAAGAGTTAAGGCAGGCTCCAAGACTGCAACTGCAGACGGATATACCCCTTAGGGACAGGTCCAACACAAGGCTATTACCAGAACCCCAAGGACACACCCAATCATCCTGATTGAGTATACCCCTGAAGGACACAGCATTCTCCAATAAAAAATCCATGTATACGGTTAAGCTGATGAAGGCCACATCAACCAAACAGGGACTCATTATGCTGGAAAACCTCTTCCCCATAAGTGCTTTAACCACTTTACCACCGGAGGATTTTGCTGTCTTCCATCCAGGCCACTTTTTGCGATTCGGCGCTGTGCGACTTTAACTGACAATTGCGCGGTCGTGCGACGCCGTACCCAAACAAAATTTACGTCCTTTTTTTCCCACAAACAGAGCTTTCTTTTGGTGGTATTTGATCACCTGTGCAATTTTTACTTTTTGCGCTATAAACAAAAAAAGAGCGTTTATTTTGAAAAAATAACAATATTTTTCACATTTTTTTATATGAAATTCCCCCCCAAAAAAATGTAAAAATCTAATTTTTTTAAAATTTTTGGCCAATTTGTTTTATGCTACCTATGTTTAGTAAAAAAAATCGCAATAAGCGTATTTTGATTGGTTTGCGCAAAAGTTATTGCGTTTACTAACTAAGGGAAAGATTTCTGTCATTTTTGGTGTTTTTTTTTAACGCGTAATGGCGATGATCTGCGATTTTTTTTGCGGGACTGCGACATTGCGGCGGACAGATCGGACCCTTGACTGACATTTTTGACACTTTTGGGGGTACCAGTGACATTTCTACAGTAATCAGTGCTATATATATGCACTGTTACTGTAAAAATGACACTGGCAGGGAAGGGGTTAATTTTATTGGAGAGGGAGGGGTTAATGTATGCCTGGTGCTTACTGACGTGTGGGGGGGGGGAGGGGTGACTGTGTGACAGAAGGACAGATCGGATGTCCAGCTATGCTGAACACTCCAATCTGTCAGTCCCTGTCACTATGGAGATCCAGACTCGATCCCCGACGATCGGGGCAGAGCAGCGGCAATCGCCGCTGCTCCTCCCCTGGCCCGACTCCCGCTGTGAATGAACACAGCGGGGGCGAGCCTCCGGCGGCGCGCGAGCGCCGCCCACAAGGGGGGGAGTCCAGCGACGTAGGTCTACGTTGCTGGACGGGATCGCGGCACTTTGCCGCAGTAGCCTCCATGTGAGCGGGGCTAAAGTGGTTAATCTAACATTCTACAGTGCAGATAGAAGTGTCCTGATTGGGGTTTGAACTTGAGCAACCCAGTACTGCAAGGTGCTGACTACTAAAACATTCTGTTGCTCTGTCCTGTTCAATTTGCATCCCTCTTGAAGAATGATCTTCTCTACCTTATACATCATAGGAAAAAGGCAATGCGCTCCTTTGGAAGTGCTAATCGCATTGCAGGTACCTCTGCCATTTTAGGCATCCTAGCAGTAGGGTTGCCACATCATCCCTTTAAACCAGAACACATTTTAGTTGCACAGGTTCTGAGGCTAATATAATGCACATAAGGCATTAAGTGAGTTTAATTACCACCTTAATCAGCCACAGAACCTGTGTAATTAATGTGTGTCCTGGTTTAAAGGGATGAGGTGGCAATCCAAACTAGTGGCCTATGAAAGGACTACAAAAAACCTGCTCAAAGATCTTCCTCAACTGCATATTCCTTTTAGGAATTGTTTGAAGAGAGGTGAATTGGCCAATTATCTGGTCCTGCAAGGAAAAGCTCGACATTGTCAGAGTAGAGAATCCTTGCACAGGGAGAGTTGTAACAGACTCCTTTAGAGTGTCTTGACTACCCGTGGCAACCTGATGGTCGCTGTTATCTTGCAACCTGGATGCCTGAACAAGGCAGGAAATTCATACAGGGTTTTGCCAGCGAAGGCATGAGCAGCAAAGGCTGAGTTTACGGCGTGCATAATACATGTAGATCTGGATACGCTTAATGGCAAGTGTCCATTAGTCAGCTTTTCTAGCTTTCAGAGACCTGCAGAAGGGCTGCCAATCCATGAACAGTATCAGTAAGGAATATACTGCCCCCCTACAGCTATAACCTGCATAAAGCAGACAAGACATAGGGGTACAAGGCTACAGAGGATTTGTTGCAGAAATAAACAAATCTCAGTAAGTTTAAGTCTCCATTCACACTGGTACGACTTGTCAGGCGACTTGGTCAGCCTGGCAAGTCACGCACCGCCGCGTCCCATAGTGTAGTACAGGAACGGTTCTAATAGGAGCGACACAAGTCGCTCCGACTTAGAAAAAGGGTCCTGTACTATCTCGGGGCGAACTGGAGCGACTTGCATAGACATTCATCTTATGAAGTCCGTGCAAATCGCGCTGCACGCGACTTCACAGTTCACCCCGAAGTCGCATCCGACATAGTGTGAACGGAGTCTTAGGGAGAACTCCACATTGCTAAGAAAATAAATATTATAACATGTACGATTGCTACTCAAGCCATGCAGTAAATTATTAACCACTTGCCTACTGTGCACTTAAACACCCTTCCCATCCAGGCCAATTTTCAGCTTTCAGCGCTGTCACACTTTGACTGACAATTGCGCGGTCATGCTACACTGTACCCATATGAAATTTTTATCATTTTTTTCACACAAATAGAGCTTTCTTTTGGTGGTATTTAATCATCTCTGGGTTTTTTATTTTTTACAAAAAAAAAGAATAAATACAGAAAATTTTGAAAAAAAAAAAAAAAGTTTTTCTTATTTTCTGCGAGTAAATTTTGAAAATAAATTTTTCTCCTTCACTGATGTGCGCTGATGAGGCGGCACTGATGGGCACTGATAGGTGGCACTGATGAGGTGGCACTTATGGGCACTGATGAGGTGGCACTTATGGGCACTGATGAGGAGGTACTAATATGCCGCACTGATGAGCACTGATAGGTGGCACTGATAGGCGGCACTGATAGGCGGCACTGATGAGCACTGATCGGCGGCACTGCTGGGCACTGAGAGGTGGCACTGCTGGGCACTGAGAGGTGGCACTGAGAGGCGGCACTGACGGGCGGCACTGATGGGCACTGAGAGGCGGCACTGATGGGCACTGGCGGATGGCACTGATGGACACTGACGGGTGGCACTGATGAGCACTGATGGGCGGCACTGATGAGCACTGATGGGCAGAACCATCAGTGCCCACACTCAGTGCCCATAGTGCTGCCAGTCAGTGCTCATCAGTGCCTAGATGAGCAGGCACTGATGGGCACTGACTGGCAGCACTATGGGCACTGATTGTGGGCATTGATGGGGGACACTGATGGCGGGCACTGTGGGCACTGTTGGGGGCAATGTGTGTGGTTTTTTTACCTTTTATTAATCAGGGCACTGGTGATCAGTGCCCTGATTACATGTCTCTGTGTCCCCGGCGCTGTGAGGCTCCCCCTCCTCCCTAACACTGCAGGCTCCGTGTGAGGAAGGAGCGCCGGCGATGAGAGATGATCTCATATGTTTACATATGAGATCATCTCTCATTGGATGGGCCGATCACGTGGTGAATGGCAGCTGTGATTGGCAATTCACCACGATCTGTGATCGGCCGTGTCCAAGAGACACGGCCGACACAGATTCTCCCCGATGCGCGCTCGCGGGAGCGCACGGGGGGCGTGTCACTGGGAGGCCGTTTAAAAACGGCCTCCCGAAAATTCGAGTCCGCGCTGCAGCCGTATATAGGCTGTAGCGCGGATGGGAACAAGTTAAATAACCTTCCCAATACAAACTGCAGCTGCTGAAGTTTAAGCTGTTTAAAGCTGTTCCACCCAAAAGTGGAACTTCCGCTCATTTGCTAACCCCCCCCCCCTCCGGTGCCACTTTTGGCACCTTTCAGGGGGAGGGGGGAATGGGTATTTGTTTTTGACAGGTACCCTTCCCCACTTCCGGGAGACGGCGCAGCGGCGCCATCCCTCGGATGTTTGGCCCCCTCCTCCTTCCCCCGCCGCCAAGCCAATCCAAATGCACAGCGCGCTTCGTGCATGCGCATTAGGGACCCGTCCGTGAAGCCGCAAGGTTTTTAACCCCTTCAGCAACTTGGGATGGGGGGGGGGGGGTGCGGCAATTTTTATTTTGTCAAAAATCCTTGCACTGGCCCTGAGCACAGGTGGAATTCATACCGGCGTCCCTGTTTTCTGCAGGCCTTTTATGATTGTAATATTTTATGCACTTTATTAGAATAAAGTTGTGATTTACTGCACTATGAGAGGCATTTGGTTTTACTTTTCCCCATGGAGTGGATCAATGGGTGATACCTAAGGAGCCATTGCTGTGGAACATGTCCTAAGGCCTTGAGACTGGGTGTCTCTGGTAAGCAGCCATCCATTTCTGGCTTGGGCACGCTGGGTTTGCATGCAGCACTTGGAAGAGATGCCACCCGCACATTTTCTTCAGTTGCTATTCAGCAGAGAGACTGTATTGTTGTCATTTAAAGTTTCTTTTATGGGATTTTTTATGTAAAAGCTTTTGCTTTCTCTTTCACTATTGTTGTTTTATTTCATCTCAATTTGTGCAAGTTTCATATCACTTCACGTAAGTTTTTTATGAAGTATTTAATTGTATACACTTAATTGGTTGTTCACAGATTTTGCTATTTCTTTTATTAGTTTTCACATAGTGAATTCTTCCTTGTCACATTTTTGTTGAGTCACATATTTGGTTTAGATAGCACGCTAGTTTTTTTTTTTTTTTTAATTTACATTAAGGGGGTAAAACCTTTCCGGTCTTTAAGTGGTTAACTTTTCATCTACAATATAGCCAAATGATGGCTATAGCGTGGCTGGCCAGTTCTGGCCGGCCGTCATATGATGTCCTCCTGTGATCGTGCCCAGCACGCGCCCGCTGCAGCACGTGGGCGGCACGCTCTGTAATCTCAGTGTCCTGCAGACACTGCTAATCACAGATCGAGTTAAAGAGCCAATTAGAGGCTCTTTACCATGTGATCAGCTGTGTCCAATCACAGCTGATCATAATGTAAACAGAAGGCGGTTATCGGCATTCCTTTTCTCACACTGACAGAGTGGGGAAGGGAGAAGAGAAACGATAACCGACTTCTGTAAAAGGGACATCTACACTGATAATCAGGGCACTGATTATCAGTGTCCTGATGATCAGTGCAGTCCCAACAGTGCCCATTAGTGCTGCCAGTCTGTGCCCACCATTGCTGCCAAACTTTGCCTGCCAGTGCTGCCAATCGGTGCCCACCAGTGCTGCCAATCAGTGGCCATCACTGCCTCCTCATCAGTGTCACCTATCAGTTCCGCCTACCACTCCCTACCTTTTCCACCTACCAGTGCCCATTAGTGCCACTTATTAGTGCTCATGATGGTGGGTTAAAGGAGCGCCGGATATCAAAATAAAAACCAACTTGGATAAAAAGATTGTCGTTTTAATGGTAGTAGCAGAACATGTTGGAGGCTTCAACATGTTCTGCTACTACCATTAAAACGACAATCTTTTAATCCAAGTTGGTCTTTATTTTGACATTGGGCGTTCCTTTAACCCACCATCATCAGCACCTTCGGAAACTACCATTAGGCCATCCTAGAGGTAGCAGCCCAGACCCTTCAAAAGGGCCCATCGTCACCTTTCTATTCAGTCGGGCCAGACTCACCAGAACCTAATTCCCCCAAGTTGCCCTCATCATCACCCACCCACAGACCCTCTATTGAGTAGGTCAGTCCAGCGTAGTCATCAACTTTCAAGAATTACCTATTAGTGACTATCAGTGCCACCAATCAGTGCAGCCCATAAGTGCCCATCAGTGCAGCCTATAAGTGCCCACCAGTGCTGCCTCATCACCGCACATCAGTATAAAAATTACCTGTTTGCAAAATTTTATAATACAAACTATGAAAACATTTTTTTTTTGTTTATCTCAAATTTTTTCGCTCTTTTTTTATTTATTTAGCAAAAAAAAAAAAAACAGTGGTGATTCAATACCACCAAAGGAAAGCTCAATTTGTTTTTAAAAAACAAATGATTAAAATTTTGTTTGCCTACAGCGTTGCATGACTACGCAACTCTTAGGCTACGTTCACATGTGGGCGTAGCCGATCACGGGCAGAATCACCGCGATTCTGCCCGCTATCCGGAATCATTGCAAATCGCGGGACGCCTGTGCGATGCCCGTGATTTGCAATGGCACCCCAAACGCTCTGCGATGATGCCCCGATTTCCTCCTGCCGAATTGGGGTAACATTGCGCAAACAGAATCGCGGGACGCATGGCGCACAAAAGAAACGCTTGTACCTTTTTTGGGCGTCATGCGTCCCGCGATTCTGTTTGCGCGACGTTACCGCGATTCAGCAGGCGGAAATCGCGGCAACATCGCAGAGCGTTTGAGGTGCTATTGCAAATCACGGGCATCGCACAGATGTCCCGCGATTTGCAATGATTCCGGATCGCGGTGATTCTGCCCGTGATCCGCTACACCCACATGTGAACGTAGCCTTATTCAAAGTGCGACAGTGCTGAAAGTTGAAAATCGGCCTGGGCAGGAAAGGGGGTGAAAGCGCCCGGTAGGCAAGTGGTTAAAATGAAATGTATGAATTGTAAAGCTGAAGACCAACAACTTTTTGCCGCATTTTGAATACAGAGACCAGAAGAGGCAACTATACAGAGCCCCTGCCTTCGCTAAAGCTTCTTATGCTTTCAAAAGAGATCCCCATAAAATTATTCTCAGTAATAACTTTGAACATAATTCAACAACTGAGCTTTTTGTTGCCGATGTTTAGATTCACAGTTAGCATTTCTGTTTTGGCCAATCTGGAAAGCAGCGAGTAGAGTTTTTGATTGAATCTGATTGAAGAGAAAGCAATGTTTTGCTATTAACTAACATCCCCGCCGTTTAAAAGGGAGGCAATTAAATTGCACACAGCACTATTCAATTAAGGGGCTCTACATGAGATATCCTAATACTACATCCGCCGCCCTTATAGATTGCCTTTCACATTACTTTACAAGATTAATTTTGAATTAGGAGTGGGCTGAAGATCCACACAGTACATTATGCACTTGGTAAAGATGGAATTATAATGATTTTTTTTTTCTGCACAGATTTATTAAATACTATTCTGCTATAATTAAAGTGATGTTCAGTTAGCTGCAGCAGAAAGCGTTGTAAAATTAGGAACATTGAATCAAAGCTCAACAATAACATTCACAATGTGGCCAAATTTTTGTAAACACCTGATCATAAGCCCCCGTTCACACTGGGGCGACGCTACTTCGCACCGCGACCTCCGAGGTCGCGGTGCGAGCTGCGCGCCGCGACCTCGGAGCGGTCACCACGGACTTCATAACATTGAAGTCTATGGCGGTCGCCTCCTGGTCGCCCCAAAGAAGCTCCGGACCCTTTTTCTGAGTCGGAGCGACTTGTGTCGCTCCTATCAGAACGGGTCCGCAGCTTCCCTATGGGAGGCGACCTGCGGCGACCTGTGAGGCGACCAGGTCGCCTCACAGGTCGCCCCAGTGTGAACGGGGGCTTATGGTAAATTATATACTCCAAATTGGTGTATATCCCTCACGCTTATGGTGGTCCTATTATAGGGGGGGGGGTGGGTGTGGTTAGGAGTGGTGATAGCAGCTGCTATAGGGTAGATAGTAATTGAAAGAGGGAAAAACCCCGATCATAATATTCACGCTATACGGCCAAAAGTATGATGACACCCCTCCAAATTATTAACCACTTCTGGACTGAAAGGTTTTCCCCCTTAACCTCCCTGGCGGTATGGTTATCTCAGATTTTAGGTGCTGAAAGCGGTACATTTTTTTGCATAGAAATCTGTTGTTTTATATTTTAAAACTCACCTTCCCCTGCGATCCCCCGCCATCCTCCCCCCGCCGTCCTCCCCCGCCATCCTCCCGTTGTCCTCCCGCTCTGTGCTCAGCCGATGCCGGCACCTCTCTTCCGGTTGCCTTCCCTGCGAGCGTTGCGATGCAGGGGGGTGGAACCGCCGGCAAATTAAAAAATGTAAATACACCAAATGAGTTGATAGAAAGCTGTGATCCTAACGGATTACACTGTATCATCCCATTTCACCACAGGATTTCACCTGGTGACTTTTCCAGTGCCCTGCCTGTGCTTTTCCAGTTCTTTGTGCCTGGAAAATAGAGAACGACCATGGCGTCCAAAAGCACTATTTTTGCGCAAACGCGATTTTAGACGAGAATAAGAGTAATGAACTCCGCGCTATGGAGTGTTGGATATATATATATGTATGTATAGAGGAATGCTAGGCTGCAGCCTCCCTATAATATAGTCCGAAGACTATATGAAGTGCAAAAGTGGGGGGTAGGGGGAGTGACGCTGCCTATTATTAGGGTGTGTAAACAGTGAGGTGCCAGGTATTAGTGGTAATGGATAAATAGATAAATAAAATGAGATAGTTGGTGACAATAGTAAAAAAATTTGGTAAAAATGAATAAATAAAAATATGTATCCGTGGATCAAGGTGACATGTATATGTACGTCTCTGTAAAGTGACGTGTGCAAGGATGATCATAAATATAGGCTCCTCAGAGTGTATAAAAATAGAAGCAGTGTAAGGACAAGATATTGTATGTATAGATGTCCTTATAAGGTGACGTGTGCAAATATGATCATAACTCTAGACTCCACAGAATATATAGTATTTAATATTGGAACAGATTTTAGACGAACTGGAAAACAGCGACAGCGAAACAGAGTTACTTGAAGAACTGAGCAATAGTGATTAGTGGGAAAATTTGTCATCAGGTACGGAAAGTGACGTCAGCGACGATTCTGATGTCTCTTTCTGGCACATCGCTCCGTTGGAAATTCTGAAGAATCATTTGATATACTTCCCAAATTCCACAAGCTATGTGCTAGAAAGAGACATCAGAATCGTCGCTGTCGTCACTTTCCAAACATGATGACCAATTTTTACCACGAATCGCTATCGCTCAGTTCTTCAAGTAACTCAGTTTCGCTGTTGCTGTTTTCCAGTTCGTCTAAAAGCGCTTTTGCGCAAAAAAACGCTTTTTGGACGCCATGGTCGTTCAAAATTTTCCAGGCACAAAGCACTTGAAAAGCACAGGCAGGGCACTGGAAAAGTCATCAGCTCAGGGGGCAGCAGAGAAAGCTAGATAGGAGGAGTGGTGGGGAGCCCATATCTCAATTCTTCTTCCTCAGCCGATACAGGAGGAAAAATAAAGATAGGGGTTCCTCTATATGCAGACGCTCCCACACCACTTTTCCTACCCAGCTTTTTTCTGCTGCCGCCCCCCCTACCCAAGCTCTTTTCTATCCAGTCATGCAGCATGGGGCCGGGTCACAATTGCAACCACTTTGACCCCTGTAGGTACACCCCTGGTGCTGCTGTTGGAGAGTGGTGTCCTGTGTGTTAGGATTGAGTTCCCCTGCTGGTGACACGGTGTTGCCCTGGGCTGAATGCTGCACTTCCATTGTCCACCAGCAGGTGTCTCCCAGAAGCCAGCAGGCTTCTATGATCACAAAAACTGTGTTCAGCTGCCAGGTGGCTATTTAAGGCTGCTCCTCCCTTTCCCAGGCGCGTCACTATTTTGAATGCCTCTTTGCTGCCTGAACCAAGTGTCTGTGATCCTGATCTATCCTGCACCCCTTGCTCCTGCTCTCTGCCTTGTATCCATTCATCCAGTCTAGTTTGCCCTCTTCCTTGCTCCCCTGCTCCCCTTGTCCTGTATAGTGTATATATTTGTAGATAGTTGGTTCTTTAGTTATTGTGTCTTTGGGGTTGGTTTTTATTTACTGGTATTTGCTTTGTTCACTGTTGCTGTGTATGTTTGTTTTGTGGTTCACTATAATAAATTTTACTTTAAGGCTATCTATATTGTTTTGGTGTGTAGCTACATGTGTCTGGTCTCCCCTGCTGCTGCTGAACCCTGACATAATAGTGACGCCCACTACGACCAGATCAGCTACACTTTGGAGCTGGAAGCAAGTTGCTTTTGACTTCATTTTCCTGTTGTCAAGATGCTTAGAGTGCAGGTTATTAGTCGTGTGCATGCAGCAGAAGATAAAGATTTTTGTTGTTCATTGTTGCAGGCGCTGAGTCTCACTGAGGAGGAACTGTTGGAAAACATTCAGACAGCGCATGCCTTAGCTGTTGAGGGCAGATTCTCCCTTAGACAAGTCCAGCCATTAATTCAGGTCTGTTCTGAACTAGTATTTCAGTCGATCTCTCAGGGCCATGATGTTTTCACTCCTCCATTTACTATGTTCCAGGCTGGATTTTTGGGATGGTTGCTGAAATATTGTGCAGGTTCTTTCTTCCAGCAGTATTCAGCCTATTCACACCAGGTGTTGTTGGATTGCATTGCTGCTGTGCAGTCTTTAAAGGAGCAAAGGCAACTAGGGAAAGACAAACTGACTTTAGTTTACCCTCTGCTACAAGCTTGGTCAGAGATCCTATCCCCTGTTCTAGATGAGCCACATAAAGTTATATCTACTGAAATAAATCAAGAATCTATTCCTCTGTTACCCTTAGCAACCACAGCTGCTACTGAGTGGTCTTTACCACCTGTAGATCAGTACCCTGCCACCAGTAACCAGTCTTCCTCTGTATGTAATCCATTGGAGGCTCCCCCTGCATTACTGTTACCCATAGCAACATCTCAGGCCTCTTCCTGTACTTCTGCTGCTCTTCACTCTATTCTTCCCAGTACTGTTACTACATTTCCATCAGCAGTACACTCTGGTCAGCACAATGCAAATGCTCATAGGACTCCAGTATGTAAGCCTAAAAATGAACAGAACTTTTTTCCTGCTCTTACAACTCTGCGACCCTCCATGCTGCCGCCTGCTGATGAGATCCAGTCCTCCTCCATGCTGCCGCCTGCTGATGAGATCCAGCCATCCTCCATGCTGTTGACTGCTGATGGTGTCCACACCTCCATGCTGCCGCCTGCTGATGAGATCCAGTGCTCCTCCATGCTGCAGCCTGCCGATGGGATCCAGACCTCCTCCATGCTGCCGCCTGCTGATGGGATCCAGACCTCCTCCATGCTGCCGCCTGCTGATGGGATCCAGTCCTCCAGTCTGCCGCCTGCTGATGAGATCCAGTCCTCCTCCATGCTGCCGCCTGCTGATGAGATCCAGTCCTCCTCCATGCTGCCGCCTGCTGATGAGATCCAGTCCTCCTCCATGCTGCCGCCTGCTGATGAGATCCAGCCATCCTTCATGCTGCTGACTGCTGATGGTGTCCACACCTCCATGCTGCCACCTGCTGGTGAGATCCATTGCTCCTCCATGCTACCACCTGCTGATAAGATCCAGTGCTCCTCCATGCTGCAGCCTGCAGATAGGGACCTGCCGTTTGTTGCCAAACCTGCCACGGGTGACTTGCCGGCCGCTGTCCCGCCGGACTCTGCTTATACCGGGGCTGCTGCCCAGCCGGACTCTGCTGATACCGGGGCCGCTGCCCAGCCGGACTCTGCTGATACCGGGGCCGCTGCCCAGCCGGACTCTGCCGATACCGGGGCCGCTGCCCAGCCGGACTCTGTCAATTCACCCCTTGCTTTTAAACTGGACTCTGTTGACCGGGTTAAGCTCCCACTTGCTAATATGTCTGAGGCTCCTGAACTTCCAGCGTTATGTGGCCCAAATGGGTTGTCTGTGTGGGTTAAGATCCCTACTGTTGCTCGTTCTGTGTTCTTTTCGCAGCCAGCTGATCCTGTTATGCTAAGGCCAGGATGTCCAGATATCCACTCTGAACATGAGAACTGCATCTGCTGTTACGACCCCAGTAGTAGAGGTCCTATGGGAAAAGGCAGTGTTCCATATGAACTTTGTCCTGACCCAGGGGTCATCTCTGCAATCCCTGGTGCATCTGGGGACTCGAGTGGGGTAACCTATGCCCTGGGTAGACCTGAGTGGCAGGTAAAATACAGAGCAGTCTCTAACAGTGTGAGAAGAGGTCCAGTTGTGATGGGACACCCTTTTGTCAGGGTACCTGCATGGACCAGGGACTTGGGCATTAAGCATTCGGGTAGCTTTCAGTGTCTCAACATTGGGACACAGGCTGCTTATAAGAATGGTAAGCCTTCGGTGTTGCGACTTCTTAGGGATCTGACCAGCAGGAAACCCAGCCAGTTTTGGGACCCCGGCGGTGTGGTTCTCAGCCAGCCTTCAGACCTTGGCAGTGGGATACCCAGTCAGCTTGCAGACCCCAGTGGTGGAGCCTTATGGAGCGTCCGGAGGCCGCTCCTTAAGGGGGGGAATATGTTAGGATTGAGTTCCCCTGCTGGTGACACGGTGTTGCCCTGGGCTGAATGCTGCACTTCCATTGTCCACCAGCAGGTGTCTCCCAGAAGCCAGCAGGCTTCTATGATCACAAAAACTGTGTTCAGCTGCCAGGTGGCTATTTAAGGCTGCTCCTCCCTTTCCCAGGCGCGTCACTATTTTGAATGCCTCTTTGCTGCCTGAACCAAGTGTCTGTGATCCTGATCTATCCTGCACCCCTTGCTCCTGCTCTCTGCCTTGTATCCATTCATCCAGTCTAGTTTGCCCTCTTCCTTGCTCCCCTGCTCCCCTTGTCCTGTATAGTGTATATATTTGTAGATAGTTGGTTCTTTAGTTATTGTGTCTTTGGGGTTGGTTTTTGTTTACTGGTATTTGCTTTGTTCACTGTTGCTGTGTATGTTTGTTTTGTGGTTCACTATAATAAATTTTACTTTAAGGCTATCTATATTGTTTTGGTGTGTAGCTACATGTGTCTGGTCTCCCCTGCTGCTGCTGAACCCTGACACTGTGTTTCTGAAACACATGTGAATGTTTACCCCCTCCCTTTTTTTTGTAACACTTCATTCATTCCTATTTGTTCTGTTTCAAATGTTACTTTATGCATTGACATACCTCCCTTAGGCTCTAGAGCAGGGGTCTCCAAACTTTCTAAACAAAGTGCCAATTTACTTACCTTCAGACTGTGGCGATTGGGAGAAGAAATTGCCCCAGAGCCAATGTGAATAATGCCTCCGGCTTTGTGGTCAGTGGGAGTAAAAAAAATGTCATAGTACCTGTGGCCAGTAGAAGGACAAATAGTGTTTCATACCTGGTACTGGTGGGAGGAATGGTGCCCCATTGTTGGTGTTAGTCTGAGGAATAGTTCCCCAGTCTTGGTGTCAGTGGGAGGAATAGTGCTACAATAACCCAGATATTTCCTCTGTGCTCACCAAAATTATACATACAGTATCTCACAAAAGTGAGTACACCCCTCACATTTTTGTAAATATTTTATTATGTCTTTTCATGTGACAACACTGAAGAAATGACCCTTTGCTACAATGTAAAGTAGTGAGTGTACAGCTTGTATAACAGTGTAAATTTGATGTCCCCTCAAAATGACTCAACACACAGCCATTAATGTCTAAACCACTGGCAACAAAAGTTAGAGCAGCCCTAAGTGAAAATGTCCAAATTGGGCCCAATTAGCCATTGTCCCTCCCCCGGTGTCATGTGACTCGTTAGTGTTACAAGGTCTCAAGTGTGAATGTGTAATGTTCTGGTACCTCTGGTACCCTTGTTCCCTATTTCTCTCTTACTAAATTGCGTCCCATCTTGTTATCCAAGAGACGCATACACCTTTAAGACCGGATGACATCATTGCCGAGCGCCACTATGAGCGGCTATTTCAATCGCCGGCTTTCTCTCACTCATTGCTCGTTCAAACCACATGTTCACCGCACCTTCTCCTGTGAAGTCGGAGCTGCTGACATTTCCCTTTGCTGAACTGAAGCCGGAACCTCGCTGCTGATCCGTATCTCGCTACGGGATCACCTCTCTCTAAGGACACTGTTACTACTAACCTATCTAAGTGATAAGTACCCCACAGGGGATTCTTACTAACCAATCTCCTACTGTTATCTACTGCAATTACCAGGACTATCTGTATCTATCTATTTACTGTCATCTACTGCAAATACCAGGACTATCTGTATCTATCTATCTACTATCATCTGCATAGACAGTTAGCTCTTGGGACTTCCTTCAACTATCTTTGCACTAGGTTACTCTGTCTAAGTATACTCCATCTGTGTCCTCTCACCATCTGCACTATACTTGACATCAGAACCTATCTGCTTACCATCACCTGCAACTCTCCTAATACTACTCTTAGTGTTCACCATACAATTGCCTGTCTCTCATATATTCTATCCCTCCATTAAACATCTGATTGAGTATATGTATATTGCATAACAGGCTGTGCACTGTGATGAAGTCCTGAGAGTTGGATATGTTGTTCAACAGAATCTCTACAAGGCTACTGAGTGTAATAATTCTGCAGCTGTAAATCCATCCACTAACAAAAACGCATGAACGTTACAGAATGGGGAGTAGGTGTGTTAAATTTGGTGTTATCGCTCTCACTCTCTCATACTGGTCAATGGAAGTTCAACATGGCACCTCATGGCAAAGAACTCTCTGAGGATCTGAAAAAAAAGAATTGTTCCTTTACATAAAGGTGGCCTAGGCTATAAGAAGTTTTCCAAGGCCCTGAAACTGAGCTGCAGCATGGTGACCAAGACCATACAGCGGTTTAACAGGACAGGTTCCAATCAGAACAGGACTCGCCATGGTGGACCAAAGAAGAGTGCACGTGCTCAGCATCATATCCAGAGGTTGTCTTTGGGAAATAGACGTATGAGTGCTGCCAGCATTGCTTCAGAGGTTGAAGGGGTGAGGGGTCAGCCTGTTAGTGCTCAGACCATACACTGCACACTGCATCAAATTGGTGTGTATGGCTGTCATCCCAGAAGCCTTTTCTAAAGATGATGCACAAGAAAGCCCACAAACAGTTTGCTGAAGACAAACAGACTAAGGACATGGATTACTAGAACCATGTCCTGTGCTCTGATGAGATCAAGATAAACTTATTTGGTTCAGATGGAGTCAAGCGTGTGTGGCGGCAACCAGGTGCAGAGTACAAAGACAAGTGTGTCTTGCCTACAGTCAAGCATGGTGGTGGGAGTGTCATGGTCTGGGGCTGCATGAGTGCTGCTGGCACTGGGGAGCTACAGTTCATTGAGGGAACCATGAATGCCAACATATACTGTGACTTACTGAAGCAGAGCATGATCCCCTCCCTTCAGAGACTGGGCCACAGGGCAGTATTTCAACATGATAAGGACCCCAAACACACCTCCAAGATGACCACTGCCTTGCTAAAGAAACTGACGGTAAAGGTGATGGACTGGCCAAGCATGTCTCCAGACCTAAACCCTATTGAGCATCTGTGGGACATTCTGAAATGGAAGGTGGAGGAGCGCAAGGTCTCTAACATCCACCAGCTACGTGATGTCATCATGGAGGAGTGGAAGAGGACTCCAGTGACAACCTGTGAAGCTCTGGTGAACTCCATGCCCAAGAGGGTTAAGGCAGTGCTGGAAAATAATGGTGGCCACACAAAATAGTGACACTTTGGGCCCAATTTGGACATTTTGACTTAGGGGTGTACTCACTTTTGTTGCCAGCGGTTTAGACATTAATGGCTGTGTGTTGAGTTTTTTTTGAGGGGACAGCAATTTTACACTGTTATGCAAGCTGTACACTCACTACTTTACATTGTAGCAAAGTGTCATTTCTTCAGTGTTGTCACATGAAAAGATATCATAAAATATTTACAAAAACGTGAGGGGTGTACTCACTTTTGTGAGATACTTTAAGTAAATCTGTGTTGCAGCTGTGGTACTGATATGTGTTGCCACAATGTGCATTGGGATACAGTCCACATTGTTTGTGAGTGGATTTTTTTGGGGTTTTAATACATTTGGGTTGTTTTTATGCTTATTGAGCAATGAGATATATTTTTGTATCCTTGAGCAAATACTACTGGTGCATAGAAGAGTTGGGAGGTCTGGGGTATGTGGAGGTATTGGTACACAAAGCCTTTTGCATTAGGATGTGCACCTCAAAGCTCAAACACACATGTGTAGGTGACGGTGTCAGTAGGGCAGAGGCTGGTTTCAATAAGGTAGTGGATGGCGTCAGTAGTTTTTATTTTTATTATTTTATTTTATTTATTTTTTTACAATTTTATTTTTTAATTATTTTTTTTACTAATTTTTTAGGTTCCCCGTTAGGGGGCTTTGGTGAAATATCAGGGGTTTAAACAGGAGGAATCTGCACCATACAGGGTTATTAGGGTGTGCCCCAGCACACCCTGTGTGAACACCTATGTATGGAAGAAGTGTTGGGACTTTCTATTGCATGAGCTTTCTTTCTTTCTTTCTTTCTTTCTTTCTTTCTTTCTTTCTTTCTTTCTTTCTTTCTTTCTTTCTTTCTTTCTTTCTTTCTTTCTTTCTTTCTTTCTTTCTTTCTTTCTTTCTTTCTTTCTTTCTTTCTTTCTTTCTTTCTTTCTTTCTTTCTTTCTTTCTTTCATTTTATTTATGGCACACAATTTGGTTGTGGGAGGAATAGAGCCCCATCGTTGGTATCTGTCAAAGAAATAGTGCCCCAACATTGGTGTCATTGAGAGGAATAGTACCCCATCATTAGTATTAGTAGGAAGACTAGTGCCCCATTCTTGGTGCCAATGGAAGGAATCATGCCCCACTGTTGGTGTCAGTGGAAGGAATAGTGCCTCATTGTTGGTGTCAGTGAGATGGGTAGTGCCTCATATCGGTGAAAGGACTAGTAACACAAGGGCCAGATAAAGGCAAGCAAGGGGCCGGATCTGGCCTGTTGGCAGCAGTTTGGAGACCATTGCCTTAGAGCAGTGATGGTGAACCTTGGCACCTCAGATGTTTTAGAACTACATTTTCCATGATGCTCAACTACACTGCAGAGTGCATGAGTATCATGGGAAATGTAGTTCCAAAACATCTGGGGTGCCAAGGTTCGCCATTACTTCCTTAGGGTGTTGCTGTTGTCATTCACCTACTGCGATATATGGATAATTCACAAATTCACTTTAGAAAACGAAGTCCAATGTTGTAAAACATCCCTTCCTCCCACCATCTTCAAAAAAAAAACACACACAAATATGTTCTACTTACCCAACATTTAAAGTGAACCTTAGCTTTGCTCATGTAGTCCCTGATACAAGTTGCTGTAGCAGGTTACACAGGGATATAGAGTACAGTCTGACAGCTCTGATAGGCCCAGTTACGTCACATGAGTGAGTCACATGCTCCTCCATACCCAGACGTATTAGGTGCTTACCTTGGCTCCAAGCATTCAATGGAGCACCAATCAGTAAAGGAAAGGTTAAGTATATGCTTATGAAAGCTCATCAGGCACCTAGCTTTTGGTTCATCCTGCAGCACCAAGTTTGCTTTAAAGTAGAAAAATTAATACATAAATTAATTAATAAAATAATACATTTTTTATATTTCTTAATAGCGAAAGGGAGGGTTATAACCCCTTTTTATTTTTTTTATTTTTTTTGCCATCTGTGTCCTATTAGGGAGATTTCCCTTCACTTCCTGACCCATAGCCATAACAGGAAGTGACAGGAAATCCCCCAAAAGTGAGGGAATCCCTGGTTGTCACCAGCACTAATGTCCCCATTGGAAGATTTCTCCTCTATTCCTATTCTGTTGACAGCCCAAAATGTTGGTTCTTTTTTTACTTTTCACTCTCAGTTATAACAGTACACAGTACGCTCCCCAATGGGAGCACAGACAGCAATAAAAACCAGACGGGGGGTTCTAATCCATCCACACTCCAAAACTAGAAAATAAAAATGTTGTCTTTAGATATACTTTAAAGTGGAATTAATAAAAATAAAAAAATAAAAATGTATGGTAGGATTTTTATGACCCTATAGGTCAGTGATGGCGATTAATGGGTTGTAAAGTCAGGAAGGTTTTTTATCCTAATGCATTAAGATAAAAAAAAACCTTCTGTATGTAGCAGCCCCCCCCCCCTAGCAAGCCTAATACTTACCTGTGACCCCTCTCTGTCCAGCGATGTCCACGAGTCCCTCGGCCATCCTGGGCCATTGGCTCCCACCAGTGCTGGGACAAGATCATCCAGTGCCCAGAGCCAAGATGCCAAACTGCCTCCCTCCTTCCCTTAGGGCTAGTGTCAGGGCCCCCTAATCCCTTTAACCACTTAAGGACCGCCTGCCGCAGTTATACTGTGGCAGGCAACCCCTCCTGCTCAAACCGATGCAGGTATAAGTCGGTCGCGTGCCCGCAGCTAGGGGGCGAGTGCGCGCCGCTGCCGGTGCCCTCCCGCCCCCACTCGGCAGCAGGGACTCAGATGCACGGGGCAGGTGGCTCCGATTGCTGTCTGACACCCGTGATCGTTCCCCGTTGTAAACACAGCTGACCGTTCTTCTCTCTGGAATGATCACATAGCTCCTGTGATCCTTCTATATAGGATCACAGGTCTCTGTGATCATTTCACAAGCTCCGCCCCCCCCCCCCCCACACACACACAGTTATAATCACTCCCTTAGGCTCACATTTATCCCCTTGATCACCCACAGTATTAACCTCTTCCCTGCCAGTGTCATTATTACGGTAACAGTGCCTATTTTTAGCACTGATTACTGTAGTAATGTCACTGGTCCCCCCCAAAAGTGTCAAAAATGTCAGTTAGGGGTCTGATCTGTCCGCCGCAATGTCGCTGTCCCGCTAAAAATCGCAGATCGCCGTCATTACTAGCAAAAAAAAAAGTTTACATAAATCTTTCCCATAGTTAGTAGACGCAATAACTTTTGTGCAAACCAATCAAAATACGCTTATTGCGATTTTTTTTACCAAAAAATATGTAGCAGAAAACAAATTGGCCTAAATTGTTAAAAAAAAATTTGATGTTAAATTTTTTTTTTTTTTGGGGAATGTTATATAGCAGAATGTGAAAAATATTGTTTTTTTTTTTTTTTTTTTTTTTAGAATTGTCCTCTTTTTTTTGTTTATAGCGCAAAAAAAAAAAAAAAAAAATCAAATCAAAATATGCTTACTGCGATTTTTTTTTTTTTTTACCAAAAATATATAGCAGAAAACAAATTGGTCTAAAACGTTAAAAAATTTTGATTTTTCCATTTTTTTTTTTTTTTTGAGGATGTTTTATAGCAGAAAGTGAAAAATATTGTTTTTTTTTTTCAGAATTGTCGCTCTTTTTTCGTTTATAGCGCAAACAATAAAAATAGCACAGGTGATCAAATACCACCAAAAGAAAGCTCTATTTGTGGATAAAAAAGGACATCAATTTTATTTGGGTACAGCATCGCACGACCGTGCAATTGTCTGTTATAGTAACGCAGTGCCGAATCGCAAAAAATGGCCTGGTCATTAAGGGGGCAAATCCTTCCGGTCCAGAAGTGGTTAAGCAACAAGGGGACATTTTTATTTATTTATTTATTTTTTACTTTTTATTATGTGAAGGTTCAGCCCACGTTCACATTGGGGTGACCTGTCAGGCGACCTGGTCGCCTGACAGGTCGCCGTAGGTCGCCTGGCATAGAGAAGCTCTGGACCCGTTCTAATAGGAGCGACACAAGTCGCTCCGACTTAGAAAAAGGGTCCGGAGCTTCTTTGGGGCGACCCGGAGCGACCTGCGTTGACTTCAATGTTATGAAGTCCGTGCCGGCCGCTCCGAGGTCATGGTGCGAGCAGCGCGCCGCGACCTGTGAGGTCGCCCCGGGATGTCGGATTGCCCCAGTGTGAACGGGGCCTCAATCTACTTTAAATAACAAAAAACATTAATGCATTTTACCTAAGAAAACATACAAACTTTGTTTTAAACAATCAATTCCATTCTCGGTAAGGCTGAGTTATGTGTTCCCAGGTTTGTTTATCCCAATTGTTATTCATCTTGTCAATCACCGATCACCGTACATAATACATTGCAGTTTTTTTCATCTAGGCATCTGTTAAAAAGTAATTAATTAAACATTGTTTTCAATAAACATCTTCTATTATGTTCACAATCTCATCAAGTGTCTAGTAATATAAATTTACTTCTAATCCTTTCTACAGCTCACATTCCCCCCACGCACATTTCATATATCAGATATGTAAAACAACAATATAAAAAATTGATGTTTTGTTATGAGACGCCATTTAATTTTCGTTTGATGTTTTACATATATTTAATTAGAAGGGATCACGGTGCTTTTTTTTTTTTTTTTAATTGTTGCCGCATACACGTTGAGGAAATTACATTTTCAATGCACACTTTCCCAAGGTCATTGATTCCTCAAGCAGTCATTTGAGGTGTGAGAAGGTATAGATGGATTAGCAGCCTCAGGAGACTCCAGAATACAGTACAGGTTCTATTATCATTACCAGGGCTTTTTTTTAGTGGGAACATGGTGGTACGCAGTTCTGGATCCTCCAGCACTAAATGCATTCACTGGCAAGGGGTGCTGGGGTGTGCTGAAGGGTCCAATGATGCTGGCTGGCTGCTGGGGGGTCTATTGTCACTGGCAGAGTTGTATAAAGTACTCGAAACCCATACTTGAGTAAAAGTACAAGTGCTCGATCAAAAAGTGACTTGAGTAGAAGTGGAAGTGCTCGATCAAAAAGTGACTTGAGTAGAAGTACTAAAGTATTCAACATTTTTTGTACTTAACCGCTTGCCGACTGCTCACAGTATATTTACTGCGGCAGTTAGCCCCTCACAGGCAAAGTGACGTTAATTAACGTCACTAGCCTGGGAGGGTCTGGGGAGCGAGCGTGCGCCGCCGGAGGCGTGCTCCCGCGCGGTCACGGACCCCCCCCCCGCGCGTGTGACCGGCGGTCCCGATGTCCGCCGGTCACTCGGCGATCGTCGGGGGAGAGGGAGAAAGTCAGGCGGCTTGTGTAAACAAGCCACCTGTCATTCTCCTCGGTGTAAAAACACTGATCACACGGTTCTACTATGTAGAACCGTTGATCAGTGTCCTTACACCTCAAGTCACAGCCAATCACAGTAAGAATCACGCCCCTAGGGACACACACAGCCCCTCCCTCTCAAATAAAGTTAACCCCTTCGCTACCAGTGTATTTTTACAGTAACAGTGCATATTTATAGCACTGATTACTGTAGAAATGTCACTGGTAACCCCAAAAGTGTCAAAAATGTCAGTCAAGGGTCCGATATGTCCGCCCCAATGTCACAGTACCGCAAAAAAAATCGCAGATCGCCGCCATTACGCGTTTAAAAAAAAAATTACAAAAATCTTTCCCTTTGTTAGTAAACGCGATAACTTTTGCGCAAACCAATAAAAATACGCTTTTTGCTATTTTTTTTTACCAAACATATGTAGCATAAAACAAATTGGCCCAAAATGTTAAAAAATTTTGATTTTTAAATTTTTTTTTGGGGAATTTCATATAAAAAAATTTGAAAAATATTGTTATTTTTGCAAAATTTACGCTCTTTTTTTGTTTATAGCGCAAAAAAGTAAAAAGCGCACAGGTGATCAAATACCACCAAAAGAAAGCTCTGTTTGTGGGAAAAAAAGGACGTCAAATTTGTTTAGGTACAGCGTCGCACGACCGCGCAATTGTCCGTTAAAGTCACGCAGTGCCGAATCGCAAAATACCCCCTGGTAGTTTAGCAGCCAAATCCTCCGGGGCTTAAGTGGTTAAGTATTGCAAGTAGTTTTTTTTTTAAATTTTGCTACTCAAGTACTGAAAGTAAAAGTACCAGTAGTTTTGAAAAAAAAACTGCTACTGAAAGTAAAAGTACAAGTACTGTGTTATGTAGTTATTAAAGAAAGAAGTCAAAAGTTTGAACATCATATTGTTTTCTATTATTTCAAATGCAGCTTTTATTTATACATACAGTAGCATTTATTTTCGTATGCGCTGATAATACACATGTTTTGAGCTTCATGAAACCTGCCATCTACTGTTCTGGCAGTGGTAATTTTTAAAATTGTAACGAGTAACTATGCAGCACAAAAAAAAATATTGGAGTAGAAGTATTGAAATCATTGAAAAAAATGTAGTGAAGTAAAAGTGGAAGTAGGAGAAAAGAATTCTACTCTAAGAAAGTACAGATACCGCCTTTCGGTACTTAAGTACAATAGTGAAGTAGTTCTACTTAGTTACTATACATCTCTGGTCACTGGGGACCAGGAGCGCTGATAAGGCAGTACAACTGGTCCAGTTGGACGGGTCCCAGGCCTCATCAGCTAAACAGGGGGGCCTGGGACAGCTTTGTTGTTAACTTTTGCCTCCATGAATAATTGTTTTTTTTTAATAGATCACACCCCTGCCCCTACTTGCCTATAAGGGCTAAAATTTTAATTTCTCTGGGCCCCATCAGTTCCACAGAGGGGCCCAAGAGGTGGGAGCAGAGGAGGGACTTTTTTCAAATTTTTGGGTGTTAGGTGGATAAAGTCAGTGCCAATATTCTGCTGCACCCCTGGGGGGGAGGAGCTCTAGGCAGGGTTGGGGGGGCCTTGTCAGGAAGGGTGTATGGGGCCCCGTGATTTTGAACAGTAGCCCTGCTGGGGAGTGAAGTGTTGCTGAGGGGGGGGGGGGTCTATAGTTGCTGGGGGAATCTGCTGTTTCAGGGGGTCTATTGTTTCTGGTGGGAGACCTATTGTTGCTCTGGGGATAATATGCTGTTGGGGGATCTACATTTGAGGTTTTATTTTTGCTGGCTGCTGAAGGATATATTGTGGTTCTATTGTTGCTGATTGGGGATACATTGTTGCTGGTGGGTTTGTTCCCAGGGATGTTTCTATTGTTGCGGGGGGTCTATTATTGCTGGGGAGGATCTATTGTTGCTAGGGAGGATCTATTGTGGCTGGTGGAGGTTTTGTTTCTGGGAGATCTATTGTTGCTGAGGTAAATCTATTGCTGCTGGAGGGATCTATTGTTGCTGGGGGTATCTATTGCAGAGGATCTACTTGTACTACCTTTCTTGTTATCAACAACAAATTCCATACAAATTACTTAACACCACAAAAGGATACTTGATTCTGTACACTCTAAAAGGGACGGTGCTGGGAGGTGGATTTGGGATGGGGACAAGGGACGGTGCTCAGAGGAAGGTCTGGGCAGAGACAAGGGGTGACTCAAGGGAGGGGGAGCTTTTTTTTTTTCTCTACCATCACCAGAGGAGCAATAAAGTATCAGTGTGTCCTCTGCCAGTTTCTAAACAGTGTATTAGGTCAAAGAGAGCTCCAAATGAAAAATGGGCCTCAGCTTGGCAGGGAGCCTAGAGAAGATTGCTAAAGGATTTTTTTTTGCTGGAGGACGTTCTGGAGTCATGATCTTGAGACAGATCTTGGTCTCCCTCACTAAGGAGTGTCACATGGAAGCTGGATGCTAGACAGCTTCTAGGACATTGTGAGTAAGACCTAGTTTTGGGACTCTCATGTGTGCTTGCTGCTCAAGGAAAGTGGGTGCCAGGGGTTACTGTATGGACTGGGTCTGCTCTTATAGAGACCTAGAGTTACTAGCCATTCTCTATCATCTCCAGTCAAGGCTGCTGCTACAGGATTTGTGCTAAGAAGGTTGTCCTCCTGTTGAGTTCTGATATAATTTGGGAGTATCCTGAATCCTTAAACCCCCTCCTGTTCATGTTTCTGCAAACAAATTGCACAAAAGACATCCACTATACTGAGCCGATGTTATCAGTGTACATGGAACTGTGACTATGGCAGGCAAACTCTGAACTAGCAAGTGAGACCTGGGCATATGCTCAGGGCCCCTAAGAGGGTGAGTCTATATATATATATATATATATATATATATATATATAGACATATACTGTGTGTGTATATACACACATACATACAGTATCTCACAAAAGTGAGAACACCCCTCACATTTTTGTAAATATTTTATTCTATCTTTTCATGTGACAACACTGAAGGAATGACACTTTGCTACAATGTAAAGTAATGAGTGTACAGCTTGTATAACAGTGTAAATTTGCTATCCCCTCAAAATAACTCAACACACAGCCATTCATGTCTAAACAATAAGTGTGTTAAATTTGGTGTTATCGCTCTCACTCTCCCATACTGGTCACTGGAAGGACAAGGTTCCACTCAGAACAGGCCTCGCCATGGTCGACCAAAGAAGTTGAGTGCAGGTGCTCAGCGTCATATCCAGAGGTTGTCTTTGGGAAATAGATGTATGAGTGCTGCCAGCATTGCTGTAGAGGTTTAAGGGGTGGGGGGTCAGCCTGTCAGTGCTCAGACCATACGCCGCACACTGCATCAAATTGGTCTGCATGGCTGTCATCCCAGAAGGAAGCCTCATCTAAAGATGACCAAGAAAGCCCTCGATCAGTTTCCTGAAGACAAGCAGATTAAGGACATGGATTACTGGAACCATGTCCTGTGGTCTGATGAGACCAAGATAAACGTATTTGGTTCAGATGGTGTCAAGTGTGTGTGGCGGCAACCAGGTGAGGAGTACAAAGACAAGTGTGTCTTGCCTACAGTCAAGCATGGTGGTGGGAGTGTCATGGTCTGGGGCTGCAAGAGTGCTGCCGGCACTGGGGAGCTACAGTTCATTGAGGGAACCATGAATGCCAACATGTACTGTGACATACTGAAGCAGAGCATGATCCCCTCCCTTTGGAGACTGGGCCGCAGAGCAGTATTTGAACATGATAACGACCGCAAACACACCTCCAAAATGACCACTGCCTTGCTAAAGAAGCTGAGGGTAAAGGTGATGGAATGGCCAAGCATGTCTCCAGACCTAAAACCCAATTGAGCATCTGTGGGGCATCCTCAAACGGAAGGTGGAGGAGTGCAAGGTCTCTAACATCCACCAGCTCTGTGATGTCCTCATGGAGGAGTGGAAGAGGACTCCAGTGGCAACCTGTGAAGCTCTGGTGAACTCCATGCCCAAGAGGGTTAAGACAGTGCTGGAAAATAATGGTGGCCACACAAAATATTGACACTTTGGGCCCAATTTGGACATTTGCACTTAGGGGTGTACTCACTTTTGTTGCCAGCGGTTTAGACATTATTAGCTGTGTGTTGAGTTATTTTGAGGGGACAGCAAATTTACACTGTTATACAAGCTGTACACTCACTACTTTACATTGTAGCAAAGTGTCATTTCTTCAGTGTTGTCACATGAAAAGATATAATACAATATTTACAAAAATGTGGGGGGTGCACTCACTTTTATGAGCTACTGTAAATATAGCCTCTGAAGTTACCGATATTGCCAATATTTTCGTGACGTCATTAGTTTCATGATGTGAAACTAAATGTCCCTGCAATTGAAGTTTTCCTATCAGTTCTCATGCAGTTAAGGTGTGAAGAACGAGCCCTTAATGTTAAAAAATAACGTTTTACATGTTCAGCAACAGATTTGTGTCGAAATTTGTGTTTATTTTGCAAATTTTTAACTGTACAAAAATATCGGCCAATATCGGCCGATACCGATATGCAATGGCCAATATACAGTGCCGTGCAAAAGTATTCGGCCCCCTTGAACTTTTCGACCTTTTGCCACATTTCAGGCTTCAAACATAAAGATATAAAACTGTAATTTTTTGTGAAGAATCAACAACAAGTGGGACACAATCATGAAGTGGAACGAAATTTATTGGATATTTCAAACTTTTTTAACAAATAAAAAAACAGAAAAATTGGGCGTGTAAAATTATTCAGCCCCCTTAAGTTAATACTTTGTAGCGCCACCTTTTGCTGCGATTACAGCTGTAAGTCGCTTGGGGTATGTCTCTATCAGTTTTGCACATCAAGAGACTGTAATTTTTGCGCATTCCTCCTTGCAAAACAGCTCGAGCTCAGTGAGGTTGGATGGAGAGCGTTTGTGAACAGCAGTTTTTAGTTCTTTCCACAGATTCTCGATTGGATTCAGGTCTGGACTTTGACTTGGCCATTCTAACACCTGGATATGTTTATTTGTGAACCATTCCATTGTAGATTTTGCTTTATGTTTTGGATCATTGTCTTGTTGGAAGACAAATCTCCGTCCCAGTCTCAGGTCTTTTGCAGACTCCATCAGGTTTTCTTCCAGAATGGTCCTGTATTTGGCTCCATCCATCTTCCCATCAATTTTAACCATCTTCCCTGTCCCTGCTGAAGAAAAGCAGGCCCAAACCATGATGCTGCCACCACCATGTTTGACAGTGGGGATGGTGTGTTCAGGGTGATGAGCTGTGTTGCTTTTACGCCAAACATAACGTTTTGCATTGTTGCCAAAAAGTTCGATTTTAGTTTCATCTGACCAGAGCACCTTCTTCCACATGTTTGGTGTGTCTCCCAGGTGGCTTGTGGCTAACTTTAAACGACACTTTTTATGGATATCTTTAAGAAATGGCTTTCTTCTTGCCACTCTTCCATAAAGGCCAGATTTGTGCAGTATACGACTGATTGTTGTCCTATGGACAGAGTCTCCCACCTCAGCTGTAGATCTCTGCACTTCATCCAGAGTGATCATGGGCCTCTTGGCTGCATCTCTGATCAGTCTTCTCCTTGCATGATCTGAAAGTTTAGAGGGACAGCCAGGTCTTCGTAGATTTGCAGTGGTCTGATACTCCTTCCATTTCAATATTATCGCTTGCACAGTGCTCCTTGGGATGTTTAAAGCTTGGGAAATCTTTTTGTGTCCAAATCCGTCTTTAATCCTCACTGAACTTCTGGAGAGAGTTTGCTGCACTGAAAGTAAAGGGGCTGAATAATTTTGCACGCCCAATTTTTCAGTTTTTTATTTGTTAACAAAGTTTGAAATATCCAATAAATTTCGTTCCACTTCATGATTGTGTCCCACTTGTTGTTGATTCTTCACAAAAAAATTACAGTTTTATATCTTTATGTTTGAAGCCTGAAATGTGGCAAAAGGTCGAAAAGTTCAAGGGGGCCGAATACTTTCACAAGGCATTGTATCGGTATCGGCAACGAAAAACGATATTGGTCGATCATTAGTGAACACCAATAAGTAGTAAAAGACCAGTTAAAACAATCCATTAACAATAGACATTCTATCAAACTAGGTTCTACTCCTAACTGTATGGAACCAACATATGCGTATGATGCAGCTTGAATGAAGGAAAATTGGAGCAAAGACGAAAAAAAAAAAAAACAAGAAAAAAAACAAACAAAAAGAAAACGCAATGAGTAATGAGAGCCAAGTTTATAGGGCAAAAACAAAATGGAGGGAGAAAAGGAAGCTGCCGATGGGAATAGTAGACAAAACAAGTGTTTGTTAGAATTCCATCTGCAAGAGGGAGATTAGTGGGACTAAACCAGGAGAAACATTTGAGAAAATTAAAAGTTGACTCACCAGGATGATGCCGGCACTTGGATTGGAAAGGCAACCGACGTGTGTGTGTCAGGCTTAAATCCTCCATTGCGCTGGATGGGGGCGGAGTCAGGGTAGTCAAAGTAAATGAAGAAGGACTAGGCCAGTGATGGCGAACCTTGGCACCCCAGATGTTTTGGAACTATATTTCCCATGATGCTCAACTTCACTGCAGAGGGCATGAACATCATGGGAAATGTAGTTCCAAAACATCTGGGGTGCCAAGGTTCACCATCACTGGACTAAGCTATATTAGCATTATAGGAAGAAAAATGATAATGTGGAAAAAATCATGAGGCTGAATTGATCAGGGGGTTGAGGGGGAGCAAAGGAAAAAGGAAAAATAAAATACAAATAATAAATAATAAAAAAGGGAGATAAATGGATAAAGATAATAGATGAATAAAATTTGATGCATATAAATAATGGGATTACATAAAGAGACAGAAGGATTTGAGGCAGCCGACATCCACAGAAGATCTGTGCTTAGTTTTCCAGCATGTTTGGAACAACCTACCCGCTGAGTTCCTTCAAAAACTGTGTGCAAGTCTACCTAGAAAAATGTATGCTCTTTTGAAGACAAAGGGTGGTCACCAAATATTGATTTGATTTGAATTTCTCTTCTGTTCATTTACTTTCCATTTTGTTAATTAATAGAAATACCATAAAACTATCAGCACTTCTATTTCCAAAAGCATTCTTAATTTATAGTCATTTTTCACACCTGCAAACATTTTGCACATTACTGTATATGGAGTATTTTCAAACCACATCTTCTTTTTTTTACTTATATAAGATGATGGGTTAACACTCTTCTGTGCACCAAGCATTCTATTATAGATGAAGGACAATGCAATGGCTTTTAAATGTGACAGCATCCTCTGTTCCCCAAATATGTTGGCATTATTAAAGGTCAATTGTGGTTGAAATAGTCAAGCGTAATGTGTGTTTTTCTCTAAACATGCTTCACAACAACACTGCATTTCCCAATTTACATGCACAATTACAATGCCACACTTCTATGCAGGCGCTGTATTTTAATGAAAGAGAGTTATCTCTTGGCACCGGTGTCAGATCCTATCACCAGCCTCTTCATAGATAGTCAGAGCTTTGTTCAGTACAGCTGGGAACTATTGTGTATGCAAAATGATTTATGTGAGGGAATTACAACCCAGATGCTGAAATGCAAAGGCTGAATGCGTCCTATTATATTCATAATAAATTAAAATAAATTACAAACCATGACTCAGAACCTAAAAAAGCAAAGTTGTGCGTTAGTCCAAATCAACCAATCAGATTTCAGCTTTCAGTAGTTTAGCCTACTTAAAAAATGCTAAATTGTAATTGCTTCCTATGGGCTACCATACACAGTGTCAGTGTCTAGTGTTGAGCGAACACGGACTGTATTATTCGTGTTCGTACCGAATAATTGGATTTTTTTTACCCGAACACGGACACGGACACTTTACTGTATGTTCGGGTAAAAATCCGTGTTCGGTCGTTTTATTTCCGGGTTTTGCATGCTTTGGCGCTCTTTTCATGGCGGGCTTTCAACAGCCAATCAACAATCGTTTAACTGGTGTGCCTTAAGCCATCCCAGCCATGCCTGCAAATGTCTTAGTAGCTGTGATTGGCCGTCTGAAGCATGTGACCAAGTCTTTATAAGTTCGAGGCAGCCGCCGCAGCAGCGTCATTCTGCTGCTTAGCTAAGGGACAGAGCACACATCAATGTGCTGGCTGCTGATTAGGGAAAGATAGGCAGGAAAAAACCATTTGTGTCCGGATAGAATTGAGGGACAGGTCGGAGTGTTTAGGCAGGGCGAGTTGTAGGCATTTTAGGGATAGAGTCTGCTGAATTATAGGGTCAGTGTCTTCTACAAACTACAATCGATATTGCTGTGTGGGGGGTGGGGTGAATCTGCACTCAATCCTGATCTACGATCTCTTCTCAATCCTGTTAGGGACAGAGTCTGCTGAATTTTAGGGAAACTGTGTTCTACAAACTACAATCGATATTGCTGTGTGGTGTGGGATTGGAGATAGGCAGGTGTCAGTGATCCACATCCATTTTTCTGTGTGTGAGCTGCAGTGAACACAATCTTTTTGGGCTGCAGTGAACACAATCTTTTTGGGCTGCAGTGAACACAATCTTTTTGGGCTGCAGTGAACACAATCTTTTTGGGGTGCAGTGAACAAAATCTTTTTGGGGTGCAGTGAACACAATCCTTTTTGGTGTGCAGTGAACACAATCTTTGTGGGGTGCAGTGAACAAAATCCTTTGTGGGGTGCAGTGAACACAATCTTTTTGGGGTGCAGTGAACAAAATCCTTTTTGGGGTGCAGTGAACAACATCCTTTTTGGGGTGCAGTGAACACAATCTTTTTGGGGTGCAGTGAACAAAATCCTTTGTGGGGTGCAGTGAACACAATCTTTTTGGGGTGCAGTGAACACAATCTTTTTGGGGTGGAGTGAACAACATCCTTTTTGGGGTGCAGTGAACAAAATCCTTTTTGGGGTGCAGTGAACAAAATCATTTTTGGGGTGCAGTGAACACAATCTTTTTGGGGTGCAGTGAACACAATCTTTGTGGGGTGCAGTGAACACAATCTTTTTGGGGTGGAGTGAACAACATCCTTTTTGGGGTGCAGTGAACAACATCCTTTTTGGGGTGCAGTGAACACAATCTTTTTGGGGTGCAGTGAACACAATCTTTGTGGGGTACAGTGAACAGAATCTTTGTGGGGTGCAGTGAACACAATCTTTGGGGGGTACAGTGAACACAATCTTTTTGGGGTGCAGTGAACACAATCTTTGTGGGGTGCAGTGAACACAATCTTTTTGGGGTGGAGTGAACAAAATCATTTTTGAGGTGCAGTGAACAACATCCTTTTTGGGGTGCAGTGATCAAAATCCTTTTTGGGGTGCAGTGAACACAATCTTTTTGGGGTGCAGTGAACAAAATCCTTTGTGGGGTGCAGTGAACAGAATCTTTGTGGGGTGCAGTGAACACAATCTTTGGGGGGGTACAGTGAACACAATCTTTTTGGGGTGCAGTGAACACAATCTTTGTGGGGTACAGTGAACAGAATCTTTGTGGGGTGCAGTGAACACAATCTTTGGGGGGTACAGTGAACACAATCTTTTTGGGGTGCAGTGAACACAATCTTTGGGGGGTACAGTGAACACAATCTTTTTGGGGTGCAGTGAACACAATCTTTGTGGGGTGCAGTGAACACAATCTTTGGGGGGGTACAGTGAACACAATCTTTTTGGGGTGCAGTGAACAACATCCTTTTAGGGTGCAGTGAACACAATCTTTGTGGGGTGCAGTGAACAACATCCTTTTAGGGTGCAGTGAACACAATCTTTGTGGGGTACAGTGAACAGAATCTTTGTGGGGTGCAGTGAACACAATCTTTGGGGGGTACAGTGAACACAATCTTTGTGAGGTGCAGTGAACACAATCTTTGTGGGGTGCAGTGAACACAATCATTGTGGGGTGCAGTGAACTCAATCTTTGTGGGGTACAGTGAACACAATCTCATACTTCTGAAGATTTGAGGGTGCTGCCTGTTCCATACTCCCCCTACTCCTCATCTAGCCTTTTAGGGGTACAAACAATAGTAATTGGGGCCTAGTGTGGTTGTGTACGTGTGATATACATACACTTTTTATGGATCATATTTTCTATTCCGCTATTTAATCAAAAACCTTTGGGGATCAGTTAAATTGGGGGATAGTCTGTGTTGGTACGTGTGAGAGAGATCCACCTTTCCAAGTTGTTGGGGTTCATCTCATACTTCTGAAGGTTTGAGGGTGCTGCCTGTTCCATACTCCCCCTACTCCTAGCCTTTTAGGGGTACAAACAATAGTAATTGGGGCCTAGTGTGGTTGTGTACGTGTGATATACATACACTTTTTTTGGATCATATTTTCTATTCCGCTATTTAATCAAAAACCTTTGGGGATCAGTTAAATTGGGGGATAGTCTGTGTTGGTACGTGTGAGAGAGATCCACCTTTCCAAGTTGTTGGGGTTCATCTCATACTTCTGAAGGTTTGAGGGTGCTGCCTGTTCCATACCCCCCCTACTCCTCATCTAGCCTTTTAGGGGTACAAACAATAGTAATTGGGGCCTAGTGTGGTTGTGTACGTGTGATATACATACATTTTTTTTGGATCATATTTTCTATTCCGCTATTTAATCAAAAACCTTTGGGGATCAGTTAAATTGGGGGATAGTCTGTGTTGGTACGTGTGAGAGAGATCCACCTTTCCAAGTTGTTGGGGTTCATCTCATACTTCTGAAGGTTTGAGGGTGCTGCCTGTTCCATACTCCCCCTACTCCTCATCTAGCCTTTTAGGGGTACAAACAATAGTAATTGGGGCCCAGTGTGGTTGTGTACGTGTGATATACATACACTTTTTTTGGATCATATTTTCTATTCCGCTATTTAATCAAAAACCTTTGGGGATCAGTTAAATTGGGGGATAGTCTGTGTTGGTACGTGTGAGAGAGATCCACCTTTCCAAGTTGTTGGGGTTCATCTCATACTTCTGAAGGTTTGAGGGTGCTGCCTGTTCCATACTCCCCCTACTCCTCATCTAGCCTTTTAGGGGTACAAACAATAGTAATTGGGGCCCAGTGTGGTTGTGTACGTGTGATATACATACACTTTTTTTGGATCATATTTTCTATTCCGCTATTTAATCAAAAACCTTTGGGGATCAGTTAAATTGGGGGATAGTCTGTGTTGGTACGTGTGAGAGAGATCCACCTTTCCAAGTTGTTGGGGTTCATCTCATACTTCTGAAGGTTTGAGGGTGCTGCCTGTTCCATACCCCCCCTACTCCTCATCTAGCCTTTTAGGGGTACAAACAATAGTAATTGGGGCCTAGTGTGGTTGTGTACGTGTGATATACATACACTTTTTTTGGATCATATTTTCTATTCCGCTATTTAATCAAAAACCTTTGGGGATCAGTTAAATTGGGGGATAGTCTGTGTTGGTACGTGTGAGAGAGATCCACCTTTCCAAGTTGTTGGGGTTCATCTCATACTTCTGAAGGTTTGAGGGTGCTGCCTGTTCCATACCCCCCCTACTCCTCATCTAGCCTTTTAGGGGTACAAACAATAGTAATTGGGGCCTAGTGTGGTTGTGTACGTGTGATATACATACACTTTTTTTGGATCATATTTTCTATTCCGCTATTTAATCAAAAACCTTTGGGGATCAGTTAAATTGGGGGATAGTCTGTGTTGGTACGTGTGAGAGAGATCCACCTTTCCAAGTTTTTGGGGTTCATCTCATACTTCTGAAGATTTGAGGGTGCTGCCTGTTCCATACCCCCCCTACTCCTCATCTAGCCTTTTAGGGGTACAAACAATAGTAATTGGGGCCTAGTGTGGTTGTGTACGTGTGATATACATACACTTTTTTTGGATCATATTTTCTATTCCGCTATTTAATCAAAAACCTTTGGGGATCAGTTAAATTGGGGGATAGTCTGTGTTGGTACGTGTGAGAGAGATCCACCTTTCCAAGTTGTTGGGGTTCATCTCATACTTCTGAAGGTTTGAGGGTGCTGCCTGTTCCATACTCCCCCTACTCCTCATCTAGCCTTTTAGGGGTACAAACAATAGTAATTGGGGCCTAGTGTGGTTGTGTACGTGTGATATACATACACTTTTTTTGGATCATATTTTCTATTCCGCTATTTAATCAAAAACCTTTGGGGATCAGTTAAATTGGGGGATAGTCTGTGTTGGTACGTGTGAGAGAGATCCACCTTTCCAAGTTGTTGGGGTTCATCTCATACTTCTGAAGGTTTGAGGGTGCTGCCTGTTCCATACTCCCCCTACTCCTAGCCTTTTAGGGGTACAAACAATAGTAATTGGGGCCCAGTGTGGTTGTGTACGTGTGATATACATACACTTTTTTTGGATCATATTTTCTATTCCGCTATTTAATCAAAAACCTTTGGGGATCAGTTAAATTGGGGGATAGTCTGTGTTGGTACGTGTGAGAGAGATCCACCTTTCCAAGTTGTTGGGGTTCATCTCATACTTCTGAAGGTTTGAGGGTGCTGCCTGTTCCATACCCCCCCTACTCCTCATCTAGCCTTTTAGGGGTACAAACAATAGTAATTGGGGCCTAGTGTGGTTGTGTACGTGTGATATACATACACTTTTTTTGGATCATATTTTCTATTCCGCTATTTAATCAAAAACCTTTGGGGATCAGTTAAATTGGGGGATAGTCTGTGTTGGTACGTGTGAGAGAGATCCACCTTTCCAAGTTGTTGGGGTTCATCTCATACTTCTAAAGGTTTGAGGGTGCTGCCTGTTCCATACTCCCCCTACTCCTCATCTAGCCTTTTAGGGGTACAAACAATAGTAATTGGGGCCCAGTGTGGTTGTGTACGTGTGATATACATACACTTTTTTTGGATCATATTTTCTATTCCGCTATTTAATCAAAAACCTTTGGGGATCAGTTAAATTGGGGGATAGTCTGTGTTGGTACGTGTGAGAGAGATCCACCTTTCCAAGTTGTTGGGGTTCATCTCATACTTCTGAAGGTTTGAGGGTGCTGCCTGTTCCATACTCCCCCTACTCCTAGCCTTTTAGGGGTACAAACAATAGTAATTGGGGCCTAGTGTGGTTGTGTACGTGTGATATACATACACTTTTTTTGGATCATATTTTCTATTCCGCTATTTAATCAAAAACCTTTGGGGATCAGTTAAATTGGGGGATAGTCTGTGTTGGTACGTGTGAGAGAGATCCACCTTTCCAAGTTTTTGGGGTTCATCTCATACTTCTGAAGGTTTGAGGGTGCTGCCTGTTCCATACCCCCCCTACTCCTCATCTAGCCTTTTAGGGGTACAAACAATAGTAATTGGGGCCTAGTGTGGTTGTGTACGTGTGATATACATACACTTTTTTTGGATCATATTTTCTATTCCGCTATTTAATCAAAAACCTTTGGGGATCAGTTAAATTGGGGGATAGTCTGTGTTGGTACGTGTGAGAGAGATCCACCTTTCCAAGTTGTTGGGGTTCATCTCATACTTCTGAAGGTTTGAGGGTGCTGCCTGTTCCATACCCCCCCTACTCCTCATCTAGCCTTTTAGGGGTACAAACAATAGTAATTGGGGCCTAGTGTGGTTGTGTACGTGTGATATACATACACTTTTTTTGGATCATATTTTCTATTCCGCTATTTAATCAAAAACCTTTGGGGATCAGTTAAATTGGGGGATAGTCTGTGTTGGTACGTGTGAGAGAGATCCACCTTTCCAAGTTGTTGGGGTTCATCTCATACTTCTGAAGGTTTGAGGGTGCTGCCTGTTCCATACTCCCCCTACTCCTCATCTAGCCTTTTAGGGGTACAAACAATAGTAATTGGGGCCTAGTGTGGTTGTGTACGTGTGATATACATACACTTTTTTTGGATCATATTTTCTATTCCGCTATTTAATCAAAAACCTTTGGGGATCAGTTAAATTGGGGGATAGTCTGTGTTGGTACGTGTGAGAGAGATCCACCTTTCCAAGTTGTTGGGGTTCATCTCATACTTCTGAAGGTTTGAGGGTGCTGCCTGTTCCATACTCCCCCTACTCCTAGCCTTTTAGGGGTACAAACAATAGTAATTGGGGCCTAGTGTGGTTGTGTACGTGTGATATACATACACTTTTTTTGGATCATATTTTCTATTCCGCTATTTAATCAAAAACCTTTGGGGATCAGTTAAATTGGGGGATAGTCTGTGTTGGTACGTGTGAGAGAGATCCACCTTTCCAAGTTGTTGGGGTTCATCTCATACTTCTGAAGGTTTGAGGGTGCTGCCTGTTCCATACCCCCCCTACTCCTCATCTAGCCTTTTAGGGGTACAAACAATAGTAATTGGGGCCTAGTGTGGTTGTGTACGTGTGATATACATACACTTTTTTTGGATCATATTTTCTATTCCGCTATTTAATCAAAAACCTTTGGGGATCAGTTAAATTGGGGGATAGTCTGTGTTGGTACGTGTGAGAGAGATCCACCTTTCCAAGTTGTTGGGGTTCATCTCATACTTCTGAAGGTTTGAGGGTGCTGCCTGTTCCATACTCCCCCTACTCCTCATCTAGCCTTTTAGGGGTACAAACAATAGTAATTGGGGCCCAGTGTGGTTGTGTACGTGTGATATACATACACTTTTTTTGGATCATATTTTCTATTCCGCTATTTAATCAAAAACCTTTGGGGATCAGTTAAATTGGGGGATAGTCTGTGTTGGTACGTGTGAGAGAGATCCACCTTTCCAAGTTGTTGGGGTTCATCTCATACTTCTGAAGGTTTGAGGGTGCTGCCTGTTCCATACTCCCCCTACTCCTCATCTAGCCTTTTAGGGGTACAAACAATAGTAATTGGGGCCTAGTGTGGTTGTGTACGTGTGATATACATACACTTTTTTTGGATCATATTTTCTATTCCGCTATTTAATCAAAAACCTTTGGGGATCAGTTAAATTGGGGGATAGTCTGTGTTGGTACGTGTGAGAGAGATCCACCTTTCCAAGTTGTTGGGGTTCATCTCATACTTCTGAAGGTTTGAGGGTGCTGCCTGTTCCATACCCCCCCTACTCCTCATCTAGCCTTTTAGGGGTACAAACAATAGTAATTGGGGCCTAGTGTGGTTGTGTACGTGTGATATACATACACTTTTTTTGGATCATATTTTCTATTCCGCTATTTAATCAAAAACCTTTGGGGATCAGTTAAATTGGGGGATAGTCTGTGTTGGTACGTGTGAGAGAGATCCACCTTTCCAAGTTTTTGGGGTTCATCTCATACTTCTGAAGATTTGAGGGTGCTGCCTGTTCCATACTCCTCCTCCTACTGCTCAACCATCCTTTTAGGGGTACAAACAATAGTAGTTGGGGCCTAGTGTGGTGGTGTACGTGCGAGATACATACACTTTCTTTTTGATCATATTTTCTATTCCGCTATTCAATTAAAACCTTTGGGGATCAATTCAATTGCGAGATAGTCTGTGTCGGTACGTGTGAGATCCACCTTTCCAAGTTGTTGGGGTTCATCTCATACTTCTGAAGATTTGAGGGTGCTGCCTGTTCCATACTCCTGCTCCTACTGCTCAACCATCCTTTTAGGGGTACAAACAATAGTAATTGGGGCCTAGTGTGGTTGTGTACGTGCGAGATACATACACTTTTTTTGATCATATTTCCTATTCCGCTATTCAATAAAAACCTTTGAGGATCAATTGAATTGCGGGATAGTCTGTGTCGGTACGTGTGAGATCCACCTTTCCAAGTTTTTGGGGTTCATCTCATACTTCTGAAGATTTGAGGGTGCTGCCTGTTCCATACTCCTCCTCCTACTCCTCATCCATCCTTTTAGGGGTACAAACAATAGTAATTGGGGCCTAGTGTGGTTGTGTACGTGCGAGATACATACACTTTTTTTGATCATATTTCCTATTCCGCTATTCAATAAAAACCTTTGAGGATCAATTGAATTGCGGGATAGTCTGTGTCGGTACGTGTGAGATCCACCTTTCCAAGTTTTTGGGGTTCATCTCATACTTCTGAAGATTTGAGGGTGCTGTCTGTTCCATACTCCTCCTACTCCTCATCCATCCTTTTAGGGGTAGAAACAATAGTAATTGGGGCCTAGTGTGGTTTTGTACGTGCGAGATACATACACTTTTTTGGATCATATTTCCTATTCCGCTATTCAATAAAAACCTTTCTAGGGCAAGATCTTAAATTACAGAAATATGAGGAGACCGTCAAATAAGGGCCGTGGCCTGGGTCGTGGTGCTGCTGGTAGAGCTCCTGTTGCAAGGAGAGGACGTGGTCGATCTGTGCCAGCTACACGCACAAGTGAAACACCTTCCTCAAGTGTGAGTAGGCGACAGAACCTGCATCAGTATTTGGTAGGGCATCAAACGCCCCTAGAAGTGATGAGGCCAGAACAAATTGAGGCGATAGTAGATTGGTTTGCTGCTGACAGTGCCTCCAGTTCCTTCACATTGTCTCCCACCCAGTCTACTGCAGAAAGGTCAGAGTTGGCACCTGCAGCCAATGTCCAACCGTCTTTCACCTCACCCCCTTGCAAATCAGGCCAGCAGTCTGAGCCCCAAGCCATACAGCAGTCTCTTATTCTTTTTGAGGACTCTGTCAGCAGGGTTTCCCAGGGCCATCCACCTAGCCCTGCCCCAGAAGTGGAAGAGATTGAGTTCAGCGATGCCCAACCACTTATTTCTCAAGATGAGTACATGCAAGGATCATCGCAGCACGTCTCCGATGATGACGAAACGCAGGTGCCAACTGCTGCGGCGTTCAGCATTGTGGAGACCGACAAGGAGGGCAGGGGTGAAAACTGGGTGGAAGATGATGTGGAGGACGATGAGGTCCTCGACCCCACATGGAATGAACGTCATGCAGGTGACCTGAGTAGTTTGGAGGAAGAGGCGGTGGTCGCACAGAGCCACCAGCACAGCAGAAGAGGGAGCAGGGTGCAGAAGCGGAGCGGCCGTGCCCTAGACACTACGCCCGCTACTGCCCAACGCAGCAAGGGAACGAGCGCACCAAAGTCAGCTCAAAGGAGTTCTCTAGCGTGGAAGTTCTTTAGAAAATGTGCTGATGACAGGACACGAGTGGTTTGCACCCTGTGCAATCAGAGCTTGAAGCGAGGCATAAACCTTCTCAACCTGAGCACAACCTGCATGATCAGGCATCTAAGTGCAAAGCACGAGCTGCAGTGGAGTACACACCTTCAAAACCAAGAAACGTCTCTGGCTCATCCTGCTTCCTCTTCTGCTGCAGTCTCGGCCGCTCCAGCCACATCTGTAGTGATACCGGCACCTGCCACCCCGCAAACAGACGATCTGTCAGCAACACCACCACCTGGGTCACCAACAACCATCTCCACAATGTCCCGTGGAAGCGTTCAGCTTTCCATCTCCCAAACACTTGAGAGGAAGAGGAAGTACCCCCCTACCCACCCGCGATCCCTGGCCCTGAATGCCAGCATTTCAAAATTATTGGCCTTTGAAATGCTGTCATTCCGTCTGGTGGAGACGCACAGTTTTAAAAACCTTATGTCGGTGGCTGTCCCACAGTACGTCGTGCCCAGCCGCCACTACTTTTCCAGGCAAGCCATCCCTTCCCTGCACATCCAAGTGGGGGAAAATATCAGGTGTGCACTGCGCAACGCCATCTGTGCCAAGGTCCACCTAACTACGGATACGTGGACCAGTAAGCACGGTCAGGGGCGTTATATCTCCCTAACGGCACACTGGGTAAATGCAGTGGCGGATGGGCCTGAGGCGGATAGCAATTTGGCGCATGTCCTTCCACCACCGAGGATTGCAGGGCGCTTCAGTTTGCCTCCTGTTCCTAACTCCTCCTACTCCGCTTCCTCATCCTCTACCGCCTCCTCATCCGGACAGCGTAACACCTTCACCACCAACTTCAGCACGGCCAGGGGTAAACGACAGCAGGCAGTTTTACAACTTGCCTGTTTGGGGGACAAACCACACACCGCGCAGGAGTTGTGGAGGAGCATGGAACAGCAGACAAATGAGTGGTTGCTGCCAGCGAGCCTCAAGCCCGGCCTGGTGGTGTGCGATAACGGGCGAAATCTCATAGCAGCTCTGGGCCTAGCCGGTTTGACGCACATCCCTTGCCTGGCGCATGTGCTGAATTTGGTGGTGCAGAGGTTCCTTAAAAACTACCCCGATATGTCAGAGCTGCTGCAGAAAGTGCGGGCCGTTTGTGCGCACTTTCGGCGTTCTCACCCTGCTGCTGCTCGCCTGGCAGCGCTGCAGCGTAACTTCGGCCTTCCCGCTCACCGCCTCATATGTGACGTGCCCACAAGGTGGAACTCCACCTTGCACATGCTGGAAAGACTGTGCGAGCAGCAGCAGGCCATAGTGGAGTTTCAGCTGCAGCACGCACGCGTGAGTCGCTCTGCGGAACAGCACCACTTCACCACCAATAACTGGGCCTCCATGCGAGACCTGTGTGCCTTGTTGCGCTGTTTTGAGTACTCCACCAACATGGCCAGTGGCAATGACGCCGTTCTCAGCTTAACTATCCCACTTCTATGCCTCCTTGAAAAAACAATTCGGGCGATGATGGAAGAGGATGTGGCACAGGATGAGGAGGAGGAGGAGGATGAAGAGGTAACATTTCCAAGGCTTTCAGGGCAGTCATTCGCAAGGGGCTCCGAGGGTGGGTTCCTGCACACGCAAACGCCAGGGACGCAATTGTCCAGCAGGGGCACAGTTCTGGAGGATGAGGAGGATGAGGAGGAGGAGGAGCTGGAGGAGGAGATGGAACCATGTTCACAGCAGGGTGGCACCCAGGCCAGCTCATGGCCATCACTGGTGCGTGGCTGGGGGGATACAGAGGACACGGACGATACACCTCCCACAGAGGACAGCCTTTCGTTGCCTCTGGGCAGCCTGGCACACATGAGCGATTACATGCTGAAGTGTCTCCACAACGACCACCGAGTTGCCCACATTCTAACTTGTGCTGATTACTGGGTGGCCACGCTGCTGGATCCCCGTTACAAGGACAACGTACCGTCCTTAATTCACTCACTGGAGCGCGATCGCAAGATGCGCGAGTACAAGCGCACGCTGGTAGACGCCATGCTGCTGGCATTCCCATCTGACAGCGGGGCCACAGTGGAAGCACAAGGCAGAGGAGGAGGAGGAGGAGGTCGCCAACGCAACCAGGGCACCGCCAGCACCTCAGAAGGCAGGGTTAGCATGGCCGAAATGTGGAAAAGCTTTGTCAGCACGCCACAACAAACAGCAGCACCAGCAGCTCAGATGGAACGTCTTAGCAGGAGGCAGCATTTTACCAACATGGTGGAGCAGTATGTGTGCACACGCCTACATGTAGTGAATGACGGGTCTGCCCCCTTCAACTTCTGGGTCTCCAAATTGGGCACATGGCCTGAGCTTGCCCTTTACGCCTTGGAGGTGCTGGCGTGCCCTGCAGCCAGTGTATTATCTGAACGGGTATTTAGCACGGCTGGGGGCGTTATAACAGACAAGCGCAGCCGCCTGTCCAGAGACAATGTGGACAAGCTCACGTTCATTAAAATGAACCAGGCATGGATCCCACGGGACTTTTCCGTACCTTATGCAGAATAGCAATGGATACCGACCTTACCCACCCATTGTTCCATTTTTGCTCTTTCTCACTCTTTTGGGGTGTACCCTCATTTAAAATTTTTGAAAAGAAGCAGTGTTGGCTACCTCGTCCTCCTCCTCAGGGCCAGATTAATGTAGGGGCTATTGGAGCTGCAGCTCCAGGCCCCTACCTTTTATATAGGCCCCGGGTTGGCCATATTCACTGTTACCGCTCTTCTGTCACTTGTAAACACAGAAGTCTGGCTTCTATGCTCGCTTCCCCAGGCAGCACCCTCAGAACCTCCCCACACAGCGTGAAGGCCGGACAAGGAGGGACAGTTGGCGATGCATGGATGTGTTTATGGGCTTCAGAGACAGCATCCCATGTTGAATTAGGCATGCATGGCTGCACCCTTCCTCCTCTGGGTGCATGGCAAGGCACGGCCCTTAAGGCCCTTCAAAATCCTCAGCACCAAGCCCATGATGCTGTTAATCCGGCCCTGGTCCTCCTCCACCGCCGCTTCCACCTACACCGCCCATAGGTGTGCGCAGCCTATTGCATTAAGGTGTGCACCCCAAAGTTGAAATACACATGCATGTGTTTGCCAGCAGGGAGAGTAATGTATCGGGGCCATGTACCTGTAGGCAAGGAGAAATAGAGCAGAGCAGGTCCCAGGGAGATCTTTCCCATCTCCTCACTGGCAATGCTATGTGCCCTAGGTGATTAGGGTGTGCCCAGGCACACCCAGCACACCCTGTGCGCACGCCTATGTCACCGCCACATCCACCACCACCTCAACCTCCCTCCTACTCCATATGGGCCTCGTCCTTCAGAGATGAAGAAGAACATTGTTTTATTTTTCTGTTTTTTTTTGTTGTTTTAAGTTATTTCCCTATCCACATTTGTTTGCAGAGCACTTGCCATGCTCTTAATTACGTTTTGCTGCCATTTGCAGCACTCTAGCCCTTTCCTTTGGTGTTTTAGAGCCATTTTAGTGCCTTAAAGTTCGGGTCCCCATTGACTTCAATGGGGTTCGGTGTCCGGGAAAAGTTCGGTAAAAGTCCGGGACACGGACCCGGACTTTTTTTTAAAGTTCGGCCGAACCCGTCGAACACGGACATCTAGGTGTCCGCTCAACCCTATCAGTGTCATGTTATGAAATACACCACTTAGAGCAGCTTTTCTCAACCAGGGGTTCCTTGAGCAATGAGCAATTTCTGCTTCTCAGATAGGAATGCTCCGAGCATTGGTTGTCTTTGGGAAGAATGCTCCTTATATTGGTGTTCAGTGGGAAGAATTACCCCCCTCCCAACATATAGCTAAACATATCATTGTTGCCAATGATATGTTTAGCTATATGTTGGGAGAAGCGTAATTCTTCCCACTGAACACCGATATAAGGAGCATTCTTCCCAAAGACAACCAATGTTCGGAGCATTCTTCCAATGGCAACCAAGGTAATGAGCATTGCTTCCAATGACAACCAGTGTAAGGAACATTGTTTCCACTGACAGCCAATGTAAGGAGCATGCTTCTCAATGACCACCAATGTAAGGAGCATTCTTCTCACTGACCACCAATGTAGGGAGCATTCTTCTCACTGACCACCAATGTAGGGAGCATTATTCTCACTGACCACCAATGTAGGGAGCATTCTTCTCACTGACCACCAATGTAGGGAGCATTCTTCTCACTGACCACCAATGTAGGGAGCATTATTCTCACTGACCACCAATGTAGGGAGCATTATTCTCACTGACCAACAATGTAACGAGCATTCTTCCCACAGACCACCAATGTAAGGAGCATTCTTCTCACTGACCATCAATGTAAGGAGCATTCTTCCCAATGATAACCAATGTAAGGAGCATTCTTCTCACTGACCTCCAATGTAAGGAGCATTCTTCTCACTGATCCGCGATGTAAGGAGCATTCTTCCCAATGGTATCCAATGTAAGGAGCATTCTTCTCACTGACCGCCAATGTAAGGAGCATGCTTCTCAATGACCACCAATGTAAGGAGCATTCTTCTCACTGACCACCAATGTAGGGAGCATTCTTCTCACTGACCACCAATGTAGGGAGCATTATTCTCACTGACCACCAATGTAGGGAGCATTATTCTCACTGACCACCAATGTAAGGAGCACTCTTCTCACTTACCACTAATGTAAGGAGCATTCTTCTCACTGACCATCAATGTAAGGAGCATTCTTCTCACTGACCTCCAATGTAAGGAGCATTCTTCCCAATGGTATCCAATGTAAGGAGCATTCTTCCCAATGGCCAACAATGTAATGGGCATTTTTCCCAATGACAACCAATGTATGGAACATTATTCCCACTGACCACCAATGTAAGGAGCATTCTCCCCAATGACAACAATGAAATGAGCATTCGTCACAATGACAAACAATGTAAGGAGCATGCTTCTCAATGACCACCAATGTAGGGAGCATTCTTCTCACTGACCACCAATGTAGGGAGCATTATTCTCACTGACCACCAATGTAGGGAGCATTATTCTCACTGACCACCAATGTAAGGAGCATTCTTCTCACTGACCTCCAATGTAAGGAGCATTCTTCCCAATGGTATCCAATGTAAGGAGCATTCTTCCCAATGGCCAACAATGTAATGAGCATTTTTCCCAATGACAACCAATGTATGGAACATTATTCCCACTGACCACCAATGTAAGGAGCATTCTCCCCAATGACAACAATGAAATGAGCATTCGTCACAATGACAAACAATGTAAGGAGCAATCTTCCCACTGACCACCAATTTAAGGACCATTCTTCCAACTGACCATCATGCTAATGTACTGGGAGCTGTAGATATAGTAATAATTAGTAAGGGTTCCCTGAAACTGAAAAGTTATTTCAATGGTTCCGCAATGTTAAATATATTGGAAAAAGGCTGTCTTAGAGAAACTACTATCAAAGAAAGTAAATTTTATTTTTTATTTTCATATTTTTCATCAGCTAATAGGGATCTTCTAGGATGCACTAAAAGCAAGATATCTATCAGGCAAACGATGGCTGTGGGAATCTCTTTGCGATCAATCAATTATAACATGTATACATATAAATTTGTTCTAGTTTAGCCTTACTCAGCTTTTCTAACACAGGGGAACTCTTGAAATGGTTTTTCGAGATTAGGGAACTCTTGATAATAATTACTATATTTAGAGCTTTGGATACATTAGAGTGATGGTCAGTGGGAAGAATGCTTCTTACATTTGTGGTCATTGGGAAGAATCTCCCTTATAGATAGCTAAAAGCTAGAGTTATTACCTGATAACTCCTTTTCCAGGAATCCTCCAGGACGGTCACATGAGAGACAGGCTCCACCTCCTGCAGAAAACAGAAGCACGCAAGTTTTAAACAGGCCACCCTAGGCTGCCCCCTCAGTTGTACAAAGATTGCCTTGTCGTCAAACACGAACGTGCTGATATATGGACTTAGTATCTTAGATCAATAAGGGTGGGGGTCTACCATCCTGGAGGATTCCTGGAAAAGGAGTTATCAGGTAATAACTCTAGCTTTCCCCAGTCATCCTCCAGGACGGTCAAAAGATTCATACCTGGGGTGGGACTACCGCCTGCAGGACCTTTCGACCAAAGGTTAGATCTTGGGCAGTGTTGGGGGTAACTAGTTACAAAGTAACTGATTACAGTAACTACATTACTTTTTTTGGTAACTAAGTAATGTAACTAGTTACAATACTAATATTGGTAACTACACTACTTTACTAGGCTATAGGAGGTAACTACACTACTTTACTAGGCTATAGGAACGCGCTTTCCTGCGTTACCCAAGCCATGCGATACAATCGTTATTTCGAAGAATAGAGAGGGATGAAGTTTATGACTTTTTGTTGCACTTTATGTTTTATTCTGTTTTTTCAGGTTTTGTTCTCATGTTTCCCAAAGCCTGTGTTTATACAATAAACTCTATGCAGAAAGAGTGTCATGTATCTTCTTCTACACGGTCAATTAAGAAAGAGGAAAGTAAAGTAATAAGTAGTGAAGTTACTTTTCAAATGCAGTAACTAGTAAAGTAATCTCATTACAATTTACAGAAGTAACTAGTAACTAGTTACATTTCTTGAGTAACTACCCCAACACTGATCTTGGGCGGAGACCAAGTCGATCCTGTAGTGTTTCACGAAAGTGGAATCACTGGACCAGATAGCTGCCCGGCAGATCTGCTCAATAGAAGCCCCAGCTCTCTCTGCCCAAGATGTAGCTATGGAGCGTGTGCAATGTGCGTTTATGTTTGGTGGCCTGGCTTGTTCTTGACTGTCGTAAGCTGATTTTATTGCGTTTTTAATCCATCTAGCAATGGAGCTTTTAGAAGCTGTTTCCCTTTATGGATCCCCTATGAACTGCTAACCACTGTTCTGCCCAATACAAAGTCTATCAAAATATTATACACTTTTTCTGGAAGAAATAAAACTAACACTAACAAGGCCAGGGAAGATCACACGAACTGCCTTGTAGTTAATGTTGCATTTTTAGATACAATGTAATGTTTTAATATGAACTCCAGGTATGGTTTGTATTGTGTAGTTACATAGTTCCAGTTTGGATCATGTAAGTATACAAATTTCATCCATGGGGGGCAACTGTGGAAGCAGAGAATCACTGTAGTGGTCACTGCTACTACTGATTGCTGTGGTCTTCTAGGTCCTGTGCTGAGTGGTTGCCCTTTGACATAGTGAACAATGGGGATTGCTTGCTCCACATGGCAGATATTCACAGAGCTCCTTGTATTTATTTATACATACCTCCCAACTGTCCCTGATTTCAAGGGACTGTCCCTGATCTGGAACAAAGTCCCTCTGTCCCTCTTTGCTTCTCATTTGTCCCTCATTTTGGTCTGATTTATACACCTGTATTATAAATGCACTATTTATCTATCAAGAAGTGTTTTACAGTATTAAACCTTTCATCCAATTTCTAAATTGCTGCATTTGTACATTTCAAAAGTATAAAGGAATATTAGTGGTTAAAAAAAAGTACTTGTGGGTTTAACTAATCAATTTTTACGTATTATTTCTCCATGTAAGGGGGTGTGACAGGCGGTGTGTCCTATGAATACATACTTTTGCTTATAGATGTCCCTCATTCCCATCTCAAAAAGTTGGGAGGTATGATTTATATGAATACAAGGCATTCTCTGATTGGACTAGGCAGAGATTGAGACATCACCACTTAACCTCTTCAAGACCAAGCTATAGCCGAAGGACAGCTACAGCGAGTTTGCATATTGCCGGGAGGGCATCATATGACGTCCTCCCGAGAACACTTCTTGCACACCCCCTGCGGTGCACATCCGCAGGCATCTGTGATCGCTGTGTCCTGGGGAAACAGCTCATCAAAGTTCGTGGTAAAGAGCCAATCACAGCAGTTCTTTACCACATGATCAGCAATGTCCAATCACAGCTGATCATAGTGTAAACAGGATTTGCCGGTTATCAGCATTCCTCACCTCATGCTGACCTGCCGAGGAGAGGAGAGCCGATAACTGGCAAATCCACACAGGGGACATCTGCATTGACAATCAGTGCCCTGATTATCAGTGATGCCCCACCAGTGATGTTAATCAGTGCCTATCAGTGCTACCTGTCAGTGCCGTTCAATGATGTCAGTGCCACCTATCAATTACCGTCAGTGTCATCTATCAGTGTCCGTCAATGCCACCTATCAGTGCCCATCAGTGCTGCTTCATCAGTGATGCCTCATCAGTGCAGCCTCATCTACACATATCAGTAAAACTTACTTACTTACAAAACTGTTTAACAGGAACTAAGAAAATCTTTTTTTCTTCAAAATTTTCAGACTTTTTTCATTTTTTTAGCAACAAATACAAAACCCAGTGGTTAAAAATTACTACCAAAAGAAAGCTCTATCTGTTTCAAACAAATTATAAAAATGTGGCTTGGCTACAGTGTTGCATGGCCGCACAATTGTCATTCAAAGTGTGATAACGCTGAAAGCTAAATATTGTCCTGGGCAGGAAGAGGGTAAAAGTACCCAGTAGCCAAGTGGTTAATCTCTCTACCGCATCCAATCAAAGAACACTCATTAATATTTGGAAGAAAAAGACATTCTATAAATGGCAGCAGTGGCAAGCGAGTGATTCCCTGTGGTTAGTGTGCAGAGGGGAGACCAATTGGCGCAGGACATGGAAGATCATGGTTATCACTGTAGTGGCGTTGACTACTACAGTAAATACACTATATTGTCAAAAGTATTGGGCGGCCTTCCTTTACAAACACACATAAACTTTAATGGCATCCCAGTCTTAGCCTGTAGAGTTCAATATTGAGTTGGCCCACCCTTTGCAGCTATAACAGCTTCAACTTTTCTGATTTTAACGCTGTACCCAAACAAAATTTATGTCCTTTTTCCCCACAAATAGAGCTTTCTTTTGGTGGTATTTGATCACCTGTGCGATTTTAATTTTTTGCGCTATACACAAAAAAAGAGCGACAATTCGGGAAAAAAATCAACATTTTTCACATTCTGCTATATAACATTCTCAAAAAAAAATAAAAATTTTTTTAATATTTTAGGCCAATTTGTTTTCTGCTACATATTTTTGGTAAAAAAAAAAAAAAAAATCCCAATAAGCGTATTTTGATTGGTTTGCGTCTACTAACTACGGGAAAGATTTATGTCATTTTTATTGGGTTTTTTTTCACTAGTAATGGCGGAGATCTACGATTTTTTGCGGGACTGCGACATTGCGGTGGACAGATCGGACCCCTAACTGAAATTTTTGACACTTTTGGGGGTACCAGTGACATTACTTTGTTCTAACGTAAGTATTTCATAATAAGCTATGCGATGCTTACTAGCTCATTAAGCCTTTGTTTTTAAGGGTTTTTTTTTTTTGGGGGAGGTTACTTCCTCTTTAATGTAGGGCATACTTTTTTGACTGTTTAATAAAACTGCAGAATTTTCATTTGTTCTCGGCACCAGAAGCTCTCTTCCAAAAATGATCATTGCTGGACTAACATTGCTGGGAACAAGAGCGTTGAAGGATTCCTACAAAGCTGGTAGTTTTCCTTGGCAGCAATATTTGACTCTACAGCTTCAATGACCATAGAGGAGACAGTTGTAGCTGTGAAAATTTTACCACCCCAAAAAAAGGGCTAGACCCGCGGATCTGTTAAAGAAAGATAAATAATGGTTTCCTTGATAAAGTTCTACTGACAGCGAAATCGGCCCCATGAACAGATGTTTCACATAGATTTGAGGAAGGTGTTTTTTTCAATTATCATTATAAAAAGTCCAGGAAACAATAATTAGACAAGAAACTGAACCCTTTCCAGTACATTTGCATAGGAAGCAGATGATTTATGCCACAATTATGTGTCTAATTCCCAGAGGACATGCTATATTATTGACAGCTATGTGTGATTAGTTTTACATCTTGCCTAATTAGCTAAACAATGTCACTGTGATTGGTAAGAATTGCACAAGAAAAGATAAATCAACTAAAACTGAATAGATCTGCTGTCAGTGTTGTTACCCATACCAAGACCCAAAACAATGCATTCTTATTGGTCCATAGTATATGAAGATATTGGAAGCTGTTATATTTTTATATCAAACCTAAATGCATCTAATGGATTTGGACTTAAATGTGTTTTGTTTTTTTTTTGTTTACTGTATCCAAAAAATGTTTTTGTAAATTTAAATAAAAACAAATAAATGAAAAAAGGACTTGCATCTGCTTAGGTTGTGATAACCCTATGGAGTGAGGACAAACAACTTTCCATAAGTGTAGAAAAAGCTGTCTCCGTGCAGAATAGAATAGGTCTCTATCAATACCTTGGGGGGTCCCAGTCCTGGATCCTCTGGCAGGTTCCCAGGTAGGTGGTATGCTAGATAAGTAGGAGGAAGTCAAAAGGACCTTTAGTGGTCCGAACTAGACATGTGCAGTTTGTTTGATCACGAATTGAAATTCGGACAACATTTTTTGTTATTCAGAAATTTGGATGTATCTGAATTTCCAAATTACAATAGTAACGAATTTAAACGAAAAAGAACTAAACCAAAATTTAAGATGAAATTTGAATAGTTTTCTAATCGAATTTGAATTTCCGAAGTGAATAAAGTAGAATAGAAAATAATATTACAGAATAGAAAAGAATAGAGTAGAGTAGAAAATAAAAGAATATAATATAATATAGTAAAACAGAACATAATAAAAAAATAAAAGAATAGAAAAAATAATAGAAAAAAATAGAATCCATGGACAGAATTGTCAGTGCCACATATGCATTCAGTGTCATGGACAGAACTGTCAGTGCTACATATGCATTCAGTTCCATGGACAGAACTGTCAGTGCCACATATGCATTCAGTTCCATGGACAGAACTGTCAGTGCCACATATGCATTCAGTTCCATGGACAGAACTGTCAGTGCTACATATGCATTAAGTGTCATGGACAGAACTGTCAGTGCTACATATGCATTAAGTGTCATGGACAGAACTGTCAGTGCTACATATGCATTCAGTGCCATGGACAGAACTGTCAGTGCCAGATATGCATTCAGTTCCATGGACAGAACTGTCAGTGCCACATACGCATTCAGTTCCATAGACAGAACTGAGAAAAAAAATTAAATAGAATATAAAGGGATAGAATAGAAAATAATAGAATAGAATAGAATGGGAAAAAAGAATAGCATATAATAGACTAAAACAGGACAGAGTAGAAAAAAATAAGAAAAAAAATTGAATACACAATAAAGAGATAGAATAGAAAAAAAAATAAATAGAGTAAAACAGAACAAAATAGGATAGAAAATAAAAGAACAGAAAAATAGAATAGAAAATAAGGGAATATAATAATAAAAAAATAGAATAGAATATAACCTTCTTTTGAAATTCTTTCGAAATTCAAATTTCAAATATAAATATTTAGATTAAAAATTGATTTAGGTTTAAAATAAATAGAATAGAAAAGAATAGAAAAAAAAGAATAGAATAGAATTTAAAAAACAATAGAATAGAAAGGAATAGAATAAAAAGAATCTATCAATTTCCCAATATTTGAATAGAATACTTTCAAATAGAATAGAGAAGAATAGAGAAGAATAGATTAGAATAGAATAGAAAATAAAAGAATAGAATTGACTACATTAGACAGGAATGGAATAGAACAAAACAACAGAATAGAATAGAAAGAATATAACCATCTTCCAAAATTCAAATTTTGAATAGATAAAATTTGAATGAGAAAATAAAAGAATAGAATAGAAAACAAAAGAATATAATAGAAAGGAATAGAATATAATAAACAATTGAAAATAATAGAATAGAAAGAATATAACCGTTTTCTGAAACTGAAATTTTCTGAAATTCGAATTTCAAATATAACAGAGAAGAATAGAATATAGTAGAAAAAAATAGAATAGAAAAGACTAGAAAAAAGCAGAATAGAAAGAATATAACCATGTTCCAAAATTCAAGTGTTGAATATAATAAATTTGATTTCAAATAGAATTAGATTCGAATGCAATTCAAATGGAATTTAAATAGAATTTGATTTGACTTCAAATGAAATTCAAATTGATTTGAATTTTCTGAGTACAATTGAATTGAGTTCAAACTCAGAAAATTTGAATCAATTCGAATAAACTAAACAAAATAAACAAATTTAACTAAGCAAATTTATGTAAATAACAAATCCAAACTAAACTAATTTTTGCATTCTGCAATCATTCTGTCTAGTCCGAACAGCCGCGTCGTCCATTTTTGTGCTTCTCCTGAGTGAGTCCATAGCAGGGCTGGTGCTACCATAAGGCAGCTAAAGCAGCCGCTTTAGGGCGCCAGGATAAGGGGGCAGTAAAATCCGAATCTCCAGCCACTTGCTGGGATTTGTATTTTTACAGTGCTGAAGACGTGTTTTTTTACACGCTATATAGCGGCTGGGAGTGTGTGCACTTTACTAAAGCTGATTGTCAGCTTTCATGTGGAAGCGATAGAAGTGGCTGTGTCCACCGCCACCGCCATCTGCCGATCCCAATGCGAAACCCCCCCCGCCTTGTTCACCGAGCTCCACTGTCCCACTTATATGCTATCACATAGGGGGATATTGGTCCCCTATGTGATAGCAATAAAAGTAATGTAAAAATATGTAAAAATTAAACCAAACAGTTTTTAGGTATATAAGGAGACATATGAAAAAAAATAAAAAACATTTTAGGCCCCCCCCCCCTCCCCACACACACACCTGTAAAAACATGTGTGTGCGTTGGGGCACCTACATATGAAAATGAGGACTGTCCTACACATGTGATATATGAGCGTGCACTTCATAGTAAGAGCTATGGGTTTAGCACCAGCGCTCCTGTGTAACTCTAGACTGGTGACCTGTGGGGGCCTTTAAAACATTGTGGGCGCAGGCAATTTTAAGGTTTGACATGGGTATCTATTTACTTGGCACAACCTCATCTTTAATATTTTACCAAAAAAAATAGATAATTAATTGATTCTGTGTCCAGAAATGTATTTTTTACATTTTATAAACAGTTGCGCTAATGTCATGTAACATTAAGGGTCCATGTACACGGGACGTTGTTAAAAGTCCCTTTGAATGCTGGAATTTTTAGGACTAGAGTTGAGCGGACACCTGGATGTCCGTGTTCGGCGGGTTCGGCCGAACTTTAAAAAAAAGTCAGGGTCCGTGTCCCGGACTTTTGCCGAACTTTTCCCGGACACCAAACCCCATTGAAGTCAATGGGGACCCGAACATTCAGGCACTAAAATGGCTCTAAAACACCAATGGAAAGGGCTAGAGTGTTGCAAATGGCAGCAAAACGTTGTTAAGAGCATGGCAAGTGCTCTGCAAACAAATGTGGATAGGGAAATAACTTAAAACTAGGGTTGAGCGGACACCTAGATGTCCGTGTTCGACGGGTTCGGCCGAACTTTAAAAAAAAGTCCGGGTCCGTGTCCCGGACTTTTACCGAACTTTTCCCGGACACCGAACCCCATTGAAGTCAATGGGGACCCGAACTTTAAGGCACTAAAATGGCTCTAAAACACCAAAGGAAAGGGCTAGAGTGCTGCAAATGGCAGCAAAACGTAATTAAGAGCATGGCAAGTGCTCTGCAAACAAATGTGGATAGGGAAATAACTTAAAACAACAAAAAAAAACAGAAAAATAAAACAATGTTCTTCTTCATCTCTGAAGGACGAGGCCCATATGGAGTAGGAGGGAGGTTGAGGTGGTGGTGGATGTGGCGGTGACATAGGCGTGCGCACAGGGTGTGCTGGGTGTGCCTGGGCACACCCTAATCACCTAGGGCACATAGCATTGCCAGTGAGGAGATGGGAAAGATCTCCCTGGGACCTGCTCTGCTCTATTTCTCCTTGCCTACAGGTACATGGCCCCGATACATTACTCTCCCTGCTGGCAAACACATGCATGTGTATTTCAACTTTGGGGTGCACACCTTAATGCAATAGGCTGCGCACACCTATGGGCGGTGTAGGTGGAAGCGGCGGTGGAGGAGGACCAGGGCCGGATTAACAGCATCATGGGCTTGGTGCTGAGGATTTTGAAGGGCCTTAAGGGCCGTGCCTTGCCATGCACCCAGAGGAGGAAGGGTGCAGCCATGCATGCCTAATTCAACATGGGATGCTGTCTCTGAAGCCCATAAACACATCCATGCATCGCCAACTGTCCCTCCTTGTCCGGCCTTCACGCTGTGTGGGGAGGTTCTGAGGGTGCTGCCTGGGGAAGCGAGCATAGAAGCCAGACTTCTGTGTTTACAAGTGACAGAAGAGCGGTAACAGTGAATATGGCCAACCCGGGGCCTATATAAAAGGTAGGGGCCTGGAGCTGCAGCTCCAATAGCCCCTACATTAATCTGGCCCTGAGGAGGAGGACGAGGTAGCCAACACTGCTTCTTTTCAAAAATTTTAAATGAGGGTACACCCCAAAAGAGTGAGAAAGAGCAAAAATGGAACAATGGGTGGGTAAGGTCGGTATCCATTGCTATTCTGCATAAGGTACGGAAAAGTCCCGTGGGATCCATGCCTGGTTCATTTTAATGAACGTGAGCTTGTCCACATTGTCTCTGGACAGGCGGCTGCGCTTGTCTGTTATAACGCCCCCAGCCGTGCTAAATACCCGTTCAGATAATACACTGGCTGCAGGGCACGCCAGCACCTCCAAGGCGTAAAGGGCAAGCTCAGGCCATGTGCCCAATTTGGAGACCCAGAAGTTGAAGGGGGCAGACCCGTCATTCACTACATGTAGGCGTGTGCACACATACTGCTCCACCATGTTGGTAAAATGCTGCCTCCTGCTAAGACGTTCCATCTGAGCTGCTGGTGCTGCTGTTTGTTGTGGCGTGCTGACAAAGCTTTTCCACATTTCGGCCATGCTAACCCTGCCTTCTGAGGTGCTGGCGGTGCCCTGGTTGCGTTGGCGACCTCCTCCTCCTCCTCCTCTGCCTTGTGCTTCCACTGTGGCCCCGCTGTCAGATGGGAATGCCAGCAGCATGGCGTCTACCAGCGTGCGCTTGTACTCGCGCATCTTGCGATCGCGCTCCAGTGAGTGAATTAAGGACGGTACGTTGTCCTTGTAACGGGGATCCAGCAGCGTGGCCACCCAGTAATCAGCACAAGTTAGAATGTGGGCAACTCGGCGGTCGTTGTGGAGACACTGCAGCATGTAATCGCTCATGTGTGCCAGGCTGCCCAGAGGCAACGAAAGGCTGTCCTCTGTGGGAGGTGTATCGTCCGTGTCCTCTGTATCCCCCCAGCCACGCACCAGTGATGGCCATGAGCTGGCCTGGGTGCCACCCTGCTGTGAACATGGTTCCATCTCCTCCTCCAGCTCCTCCTCCTCCTCATCCTCCTCATCCTCCAGAACTGTGCCCCTGCTGGACAATTGCGTCCCTGGCGTTTGCGTGTGCAGGAACCCACCCTCGGAGCCCCTTGCGAATGACTGCCCTGAAAGCCTTGGAAATGTTACCTCTTCATCCTCCTCCTCCTCCTCATCCTGTGCCACATCCTCTTCCATCATCGCCCGAATTGTTTTTTCAAGGAGGCATAGAAGTGGGATAGTTAAGCTGAGAACGGCGTCATTGCCACTGGCCATGTTGGTGGAGTACTCAAAACAGCGCAACAAGGCACACAGGTCTCGCATGGAGGCCCAGTTAAATTAAATAGCGGAATAGAAAATATGATCCAAAAAAAGTGTATGTATATCACACGTACACAACCACACTGGGCCCCAATTACTATTGTTTGTACCCCTAAAAGGCTAGATGAGGAGTAGGGGGAGTATGGAACAGGCAGCACCCTCAAACCTTCAGAAGTATGAGATGAACCCCAACAACTTGGAAAGGTGGATCTCTCTCACACGTACCAACACAGACTATCCCCCAATTTAACTGATCCCCAAAGGTTTTTGATTAAATAGCGGAATAGAAAATATGATCCAAAAAAAGTGTATGTATATCACACGTACACAACCACACTAGGCCCCAATTACTATTGTTTGTACCCCTAAAAGGCTAGGAGTAGGGGGAGTATGGAACAGGCAGCACCCTCAAACCTTCAGAAGTATGAGATGAACCCCAACAACTTGGAAAGGTGGATCTCTCTCACACGTACCAACACAGACTATCCCCCAATTTAACTGATCCCCAAAGGTTTTTGATTAAATAGCGGAATAGAAAATATGATCCAAAAAAAGTGTATGTATATCACACGTACACAACCACACTAGGCCCCAATTACTATTGTTTGTACCCCTAAAAGGCTAGATGAGGAGTAGGGGGAGTATGGAACAGGCAGCACCCTCAAACCTTCAGAAGTATGAGATGAACCCCAACAACTTGGAAAGGTGGATCTCTCTCACACGTACCAACACAGACTATCCCCCAATTTAACTGATCCCCAAAGGTTTTTGATTAAATAGCGGAATAGAAAATATGATCCAAAAAAAGTGTATGTATATCACACGTACACAACCACACTAGGCCCCAATTACTATTGTTTGTACCCCTAAAAGGCTAGATGAGGAGTAGGGGGGGTATGGAACAGGCAGCACCCTCAAATCTTCAGAAGTATGAGATGAACCCCAAAAACTTGGAAAGGTGGATCTCTCTCACACGTACCAACACAGACTATCCCCCAATTTAACTGATCCCCAAAGGTTTTTGATTAAATAGCGGAATAGAAAATATGATCCAAAAAAAGTGTATGTATATCACACGTACACAACCACACTAGGCCCCAATTACTATTGTTTGTACCCCTAAAAGGCTAGATGAGGAGTAGGGGGGGTATGGAACAGGCAGCACCCTCAAATCTTCAGAAGTATGAGATGAACCCCAAAAACTTGGAAAGGTGGATCTCTCTCACACGTACCAACACAGACTATCCCCCAATTTAACTGATCCCCAAAGGTTTTTGATTAAATAGCGGAATAGAAAATATGATCCAAAAAAAGTGTATGTATATCACACGTACACAACCACACTAGGCCCCAATTACTATTGTTTGTACCCCTAAAAGGCTAGATGAGGAGTAGGGGGAGTATGGAACAGGCAGCACCCTCAAACCTTCAGAAGTATGAGATGAACCCCAACAACTTGGAAAGGTGGATCTCTCTCACACGTACCAACACAGACTATCCCCCAATTTAACTGATCCCCAAAGGTTTTTGATTAAATAGCGGAATAGAAAATATGATCCAAAAAAAGTGTATGTATATCACACGTACACAACCACACTAGGCCCCAATTACTATTGTTTGTACCCCTAAAAGGCTAGGAGTAGGGGGAGTATGGAACAGGCAGCACCCTCAAACCTTCAGAAGTATGAGATGAACCCCAACAACTTGGAAAGGTGGATCTCTCTCACACGTACCAACACAGACTATCCCCCAATTTAACTGATCCCCAAAGGTTTTTGATTAAATAGCGGAATAGAAAATATGATCCAAAAAAAGTGTATGTATATCACACGTACACAACCACACTGGGCCCCAATTACTATTGTTTGTACCCCTAAAAGGCTAGATGAGGAGTAGGGGGAGTATGGAACAGGCAGCACCCTCAAACCTTCAGAAGTATGAGATGAACCCCAACAACTTGGAAAGGTGGATCTCTCTCACACGTACCAACACAGACTATCCCCCAATTTAACTGATCCCCAAAGGTTTTTGATTAAATAGCGGAATAGAAAATATGATCCAAAAAAAGTGTATGTATATCACACGTACACAACCACACTAGGCCCCAATTACTATTGTTTGTACCCCTAAAAGGCTAGATGAGGAGTAGGGGGGGTATGGAACAGGCAGCACCCTCAAACCTTCAGAAGTATGAGATGAACCCCAACAACTTGGAAAGGTGGATCTCTCTCACACGTACCAACACAGACTATCCCCCAATTTAACTGATCCCCAAAGGTTTTTGATTAAATAGCGGAATAGAAAATATGATCCAAAAAAAGTGTATGTATATCACACGTACACAACCACACTAGGCCCCAATTACTATTGTTTGTACCCCTAAAAGGCTAGGAGTAGGGGGAGTATGGAACAGGCAGCACCCTCAAACCTTCAGAAGTATGAGATGAACCCCAACAACTTGGAAAGGTGGATCTCTCTCACACGTACCAACACAGACTATCCCCCAATTTAACTGATCCCCAAAGGTTTTTGATTAAATAGCGGAATAGAAAATATGATCCAAAAAAAGTGTATGTATATCACACGTACACAACCACACTAGGCCCCAATTACTATTGTTTGTACCCCTAAAAGGCTAGATGAGGAGTAGGGGGAGTATGGAACAGGCAGCACCCTCAAACCTTCAGAAGTATGAGATGAACCCCAACAACTTGGAAAGGTGGATCTCTCTCACACGTACCAACACAGACTATCCCCCAATTTAACTGATCCCCAAAGGTTTTTGATTAAATAGCGGAATAGAAAATATGATCCAAAAAAAGTGTATGTATATCACACGTACACAACCACACTAGGCCCCAATTACTATTGTTTGTACCCCTAAAAGGCTAGATGAGGAGTAGGGGGGGTATGGAACAGGCAGCACCCTCAAATCTTCAGAAGTATGAGATGAACCCCAAAAACTTGGAAAGGTGGATCTCTCTCACACGTACCAACACAGACTATCCCCCAATTTAACTGATCCCCAAAGGTTTTTGATTAAATAGCGGAATAGAAAATATGATCCAAAAAAAGTGTATGTATATCACACGTACACAACCACACTAGGCCCCAATTACTATTGTTTGTACCCCTAAAAGGCTAGATGAGGAGTAGGGGGAGTATGGAACAGGCAGCACCCTCAAACCTTCAGAAGTATGAGATGAACCCCAACAACTTGGAAAGGTGGATCTCTCTCACACGTACCAACACAGACTATCCCCCAATTTAACTGATCCCCAAAGGTTTTTGATTAAATAGCGGAATAGAAAATATGATCCAAAAAAAGTGTATGTATATCACACGTACACAACCACACTAGGCCCCAATTACTATTGTTTGTACCCCTAAAAGGCTAGGAGTAGGGGGAGTATGGAACAGGCAGCACCCTCAAACCTTCAGAAGTATGAGATGAACCCCAACAACTTGGAAAGGTGGATCTCTCTCACACGTACCAACACAGACTATCCCCCAATTTAACTGATCCCCAAAGGTTTTTGATTAAATAGCGGAATAGAAAATATGATCCAAAAAAAGTGTATGTATATCACACGTACACAACCACACTAGGCCCCAATTACTATTGTTTGTACCCCTAAAAGGCTAGATGAGGAGTAGGGGGAGTATGGAACAGGCAGCACCCTCAAATCTTCAGAAGTATGAGATTGTGTTCACTGTACCCCACAAAGATTGAGTTCACTGCACCCCACAATGATTGTGTTCACTGCACCCCACAAAGATTGTGTTCACTGCACCTCACAAAGATTGTGTTCACTGTACCCCCCAAAGATTGTGTTCACTGCACCCCACAAAGATTCTGTTCACTGTACCCCACAAAGATTGTGTTCACTGCACCCTAAAAGGATGTTGTTCACTGCACCCCACAAAGATTGTGTTCACTGCACCCTAAAAGGATGTTGTTCACTGCACCCCAAAAAGATTGTGTTCACTGTACCCCCCCAAAGATTGTGTTCACTGCACCCCACAAAGATTGTGTTCACTGCACCCCAAAAAGATTGTGTTCACTGTACCCCCCAAAGATTGTGTTCACTGCACCCCAAAAAGATTGTGTTCACTGTACCCCCCAAAGATTGTGTTCACTGCACCCCACAAAGATTCTGTTCACTGTACCCCACAAAGATTGTGTTCACTGCACCCCAAAAAGATTGTGTTCACTGTACCCCCCCAAAGATTGTGTTCACTGCACCCCACAAAGATTCTGTTCACTGCACCCCACAAAGGATTTTGTTCACTGCACCCCAAAAAGATTGTGTTCACTGCACCCCAAAAAGGATTTTGATCACTGCACCCCAAAAAGGATGTTGTTCACTGCACCCCAAAAATGATTTTGTTCACTCCACCCCAAAAAGATTGTGTTCACTGCACCCCACAAAGATTGTGTTCACTGCACCCCAAAAAGATTGTGTTCACTGTACCCCCCAAAGATTGTGTTCACTGCACCCCACAAAGATTCTGTTCACTGTACCCCACAAAGATTGTGTTCACTGCACCCCAAAAAGATTGTGTTCACTGCACCCCAAAAAGGATGTTGTTCACTGCACCCCAAAAAGGATGTTGTTCACTCCACCCCAAAAAGATTGTGTTCACTGCACCCCACAAAGATTGTGTTCACTGCACCCCAAAAAGATTGTGTTCACTGCACCCCAAAAATGATTTTGTTCACTGCACCCCAAAAAGGATTTTGTTCACTGCACCCCAAAAAGGATGTTGTTCACTCCACCCCAAAAAGATTGTGTTCACTGCACCCCAAAAAGATTGTGTTCACTGCACCCCACAAAGGATTTTGTTCACTGCACCCCAAAAAGATTGTGTTCACTGCACCCCAAAAAGGATGTTGTTCACTGCACCCCAAAAAGGATTTTGTTCACTGCACCCCAAAAAGATTGTGTTCACTGCACCCCACAAAGGATTTTGTTCACTGCACCCCACAAAGATTGTGTTCACTGCACACCAAAAAGGATTGTGTTCACTGCACCCCAAAAAGATTTTGTTCACTGCACCCCAAAAAGATTGTGTTCACTGCAGCCCAAAAAGATTGTGTTCACTGCAGCCCAAAAAGATTGTGTTCACTGCAGCCCAAAAAGATTGTGTTCACTGCAGCCCAAAAAGATTGTGTTCACTGCAGCTCACACACAGAAAAATGGATGTGGATCACTGACACCTGCCTATCTCCAATCCCACACCACACAGCAATATCGATTGTAGTTTGTAGAACACAGTTTCCCTAAAATTCAGCAGACTCTGTCCCTAACAGGATTGAGAAGAGATCGTAGATCAGGATTGAGTGCAGATTCACCCCACCCCCCACACAGCAATATCGATTGTAGTTTGTAGAAGACACTGACCCTATAATTCAGCAGACTCTATCCCTAAAATGCCTACAACTCGCCCTGCCTAAACACTCCGACCTGTCCCTCAATTCTATCCGGACACAAATGGTTTTTTCCTGCCTATCTTTCCCTAATCAGCAGCCAGCACATTGATGTGTGCTCTGTCCCTTAGCTAAGCAGCAGAATGACGCTGCTGCGGCGGCTGCCTCGAACTTATAAAGACTTGGTCACATGCTTCAGACGGCCAATCACAGCTACTAAGACATTTGCAGGCATGGCTGGGATGGCTTAAGGCACACCAGTTAAACGATTGTTGATTGGCTGTTGAAAGCCCGCCATGAAAAGAGCGCCAAAGCATGCAAAACCCGGAAATAAAACGACCGAACACAGATTTTTACCCGAACATACAGTAAAGTGTCCGTGTCCGTGTTCGGGTAAAAAAAATCCAATTATTCGGTACGAACACGAATAATACAGTCCGTGTTCGCTCAACACTACTTAAAACAACAAAAAAAAACCAGAAAAATAAAACAATGTTCTTCATCTCTGAAGGATGAGGCCCATATGGAGTAGGAGGGAGGTTGAGGTGGTGGTGGATGTGGCAGTCTCATAGGCCTGCGCACAGGGTGTGCCGGATGTGCCTGGGCACACCCTAATCACCTAGGGCACATAGCATTATCGCTCTGTTTGCCAGTGAGGAGATGGGAAAGATCTCCCTCGGACCTGCTCTGCTTTATTTCTCTTTGCCAGCAGGGAGAGTAATGTATCGGGGCCATGTACATGTAGGCAAACACATGCATGTGTATTTAAACTTTGGGGTGCACACCCTAATGCAATAGGCTGCACACACCTATGGGCGGTGTAGGTGGAAGCGGCGGTGGAGGAGGACCAGGGCCGGATTAAGAGCATCATGGGCTTGGTGCTGAGGATTTTGAAGGGCCTTAAGGGCCGTGCCTTGGCATGCACCCAGAGGAGGAAGGGTGCAGCCATGCATGCCTAATTCAACATGGGATGCTGTCTCTGAAGCCCATAAACACATCCATGCATCGGCAACTGTCCCTCCTTGTCCGGCCTTCATGCTGTGTGGGGAGGTTCTGAGGGAGCTGCCTGGGGAAGCGAGCATAGAAGCCAGACTTCTGTGTTTACAAGTGACAGAAGAGCGGTAACAGTGAATATGGCCAACCCGGGGCCTATATAAAAGTAGGGGCCTGGAGCTGCAGCTCCAATAGCCCCTACGTTAATCTAGCCCTGAGGAGGACGAGGTAGCCAACACTGCTTCTTTTCACAAATTTTAAATGAGGGTACACCCCAAAAGAGTGAGAAAGAGCAAAAATAGAACAATGGCTGGGTAAGGTCGGTATCCATCGCTATTCTGCACAAGGTACGGAAAAGTCCCGTGGGATCCATGCCTGGTTCATTTTAATGAACGTGAGCTTGTCCACATTGTCTCTGGACAGGCGGCTGCGCTTGTCTGTGATAACGCCCCCAGCCGTGCTAAATACCCGTTCAGATAATACACTGGCTGCAGGGCACGCCAGCACCTCCAAGGCGTAAAGGGCAAGCTCAGGCCATGTGCCCAACTTGGAGACCCAGAAGTTGAAGGGGGCAGACCCCTCATTCAATACGTCTAGGCGTGTGCACACATACTGCTCCACCATGTTCGTGAAATGCTGCCTCCTGCTAAGACGTTCCATATGAGCTGCTGGTGCTGCTGTTTGTTGTGGCGTGCTGACAAAGCTTTTCCACATTTCGGCCATGCTAACCCTGCCTTCTGAGGTGCTGGCGGTGCCCTGGTTGCGTTGGCGACCTCTTCCTCCTCCTCCTCTGCCTTGTGCTTCCACTGTGGCCCCGCTGTCAGGTGGGAATGCCAGCAGCATCACGTCTACCAGCGTGCGCTTGTACTCGCGCATCTTGCGATCGCGCTCCAGTGAGTGAATTAAGGACAGTACGTTGTCCTTGTAACGGGGATCCAGCAGCGTGGCCACCCATAAATTAGCACAAGTTAGAATGTGGGCAACTCGGCGGTCGTTGTGGAGACACTGCAGCATGTAATCGCTCATGTGTGCCAGACTGCCCAGAGGCAACGAAAGGCTGTCCTCTGTGGGAGGTGTATCGTCCGTGTCCTCTGTATCCCCCCAGCCACGCACCAGTGATGGCCATGAGCTGGCCTGGGTGCCACCCTGCTGTGAACATGGTTCCATCTCCTCCTCCAACTCCTCCTCCTCATCCTCCTCATCCTCCAGAACTGTGCCCCTGCTGGACAATTGTGTCCCTGGCGTTTGTGTGTGCAGGAACCCACCCTCGGAGCCCCTTGCGAATGACTGCCCTGAAAGCCTTGGAAATGTTACCTCTTCATCCTCCTCCTCCTCCTCCTTCTCCTCCTCCTCCTCATCCTGTGCCACATCCTCTTCCATCATCGCCCGAATTGTTTTTTCAAGGAGGCATAGAAGTGGGATAGTTAATCTGAGAACGGCGTCATTGGCATTGGCCATGTTGGTGGAGTACTCAAAACAGCGCAACAAGGCACACAGGTCTCGCATGGAGGCCCAGTTATTGGTGGTGAAGTGGTGCTGTTCCGCAGAGCGACTTACGCGTGCGTGCTGCAGCTGAAACTCCACTATGGCCTGCTGCTGCTCGCACAGTCTTTGCAGCATGTGCAAGGTGGAGTTCCACCTTGTGGGCACGTCACATATGAGGCGGTGAGCGGGAAGGCCGAAGTTACGCTGCAGCGCTGACAGGCGAGCAGCAGCAGGGTGAGAACGCCGAAAGTGCGCACAGACGGCCGGCACTTTCTGCAGCAGCTCTGACATATCGGGGTAGTTTTTAAGGAACCTCTGCACCACCAAATTCAGCACATGCGCCAGGCAAGGGATGTGCGTCAAACCGGCTAGGCCCAGAGCTGCTATGAGATTTCGCCCGTTATCGCACACCACCAGGCCGGGCTTGAGGCTTGCTGGCAGCAACCACTTATTTGTCTGCTGTTCCATGCTCCTCCACAACTCCTGCGCGGTGTGTGGTTTGTCCCCCAAACAGGCAAGTTTTAAAACTGCCTGCTGTCGTTTACCCCTGGCCGTGCTGAAGTTGGTGGTGAAGGTGTTACGCTGTCCAGATGAGGAGGCGGTAGAGGATGAGGAAGCGGAGTAGGAGGAGTTAGGAACAGGAGGCAAACTGAAGCGCCCTGCAATCCTCGGTGGTGGAAGGACATGCGCCAAATTGCTATCCGCCTCAGGCCCATCCGCCACTGCATTTACCCAGTGTGCCGTTAGGGAGATATAACGCCCCTGACCGTGCTTACTGGTCCACGTATCGGTAGTTAGGTGGACCTTGCCACAGATGGCGTTGCGCAGTGCACACCTGATTTTTTCCCCCACTTGGTTGTGCAGGGAAGGGATGGCTTGCCTGTAAAAGTAGTGGTGGCTGGGCACGACGTACTGTGGGACAGCCACCGACATAAGGTTTTTAAAACTGTGCGTCTCCACCAGACGGAATGACAGCATTTCAAAGGCCAAGAATTTTGAAATGCTGGCATTCAGGGCCAGGGATCGCGGGTGGGTAGGGGGGTACTTCCTCTTCCTCTCAAGTGTTTGGGAGATGGAAAGCTGAACGCTTCCACGGGACATTGTGGAGACGGTTGGTGACCCAGGTGGTGGTGTTGCTGACAGATCCTCTGTTTGCGGGGTGGCAGGTGCCGGTATCACTACAGATGTGGCTGGAGCGGCCGAGACTGCAGCAGAAGAGGAAGCAGGATGAGCCAGAGACGTTTCTTGGTTTTGAAGGTGTCTTCTCCACTGCAGCTCGTGCTTTGCACTTAGATGCCTGATCATGCAGGTTGTGCTCAGGTTGAGAAGGTTTATGCCTCGCTTCAGGCTCTGATTGCACAGGGTGCAAACCACTCGTGTCCTGTCATCAGCACATTTTCTAAAGAACTTCCACGCTAGAGAACTCCTTTGAGCTGACTTTGGTGCGCTCGTTCCCTTGCTGCGTTGGGCAGTAGCAGGCGTAGTGTCTAGGGCACGGCCGCTCCGCTTCTGCACCCTGCTCCCTCTTCTGCTGTGCTGGTGGCTCTGTGCGACCACCGCCTCTTCCTCCAAACTACTCAGGTCACCTGCATGACGTTCATTCCATGTGGGGTCGAGGACCTCATCGTCCTCCACATCATCTTCCACCCAGTCTTCACCCCTGCCCTCCCTGTCGGTCTCCACAATTCTGAACGCCGCAGCAGTTGGCACCTGCGTTTCGTCATCATCGGAGACATGCTGCGATGGTCCTTGCATGTACTCATCTTGAGAAATAAGTGGTTGGGCATCGCTGCACTCAATCTCTTCCACTTCTGGGGCAGGGCTAGGTGGATGGCCCTGGGAAACCCTGCTAACAGAGTCCTCAAAAAGAATAAGAGACTGCTGTATGGCTTGGGGCTCAGACTGCTTGCCTGATTTGCAAGGGGGTGAGGTGAAAGACGGTTGGACATTGGCTGCAGGTGCCAACTCTGACCTTTCTGCAGTAGACTGGGTGGGAGACAATGTGAAGGAACTGGAGGCACTGTCAGCAACCCAATCTACTATCTCCTGTACTTCTTCAGGCCTCATCACTTCTAGAGGCGCATTATGCCCTACCAAATACTGCTGCAGGTTCTGTCGCCTACTCACACTTGAGGAAGGTGTTTCACTTGTGCGTGTAGCTGGCACAGATCGACCACGTCCTCTCCTTGCAACAGGAGCTCTACCAACAGCACCCCGACCCAGGCCACGGCCCCTATTTGACGGTCTCCTCATATTTCTGTAATTTATGATCTTGCCCTAGAAAGGTGTTTATTGAATAGCGGAACAAAACAACAACAGTATCGCACGGGTGTATCTGACAGTCAAATATGCAAACTATGCCGCAATTTAATGTTTTTTACCCCAAAAGGGTGTATATTGAATAGCGGAATAGGAAAAAGGATAAAAAAACGGTGTATCTCACACGTACAAACACAGACTAGGCCCCGATTAAAATTTTTTGTACCCTAAAGGGAGGATGAGGAAGAGGAGTAGGAGGAGTTGGGAACAGGAGGCAAACTGAAGCGCCCTGCAATCCTTGGCGGTGGAAGGAGATGCGCCAAACAAATTTAAAAGGTGTATCTCACACGTACCGATACAGACTATGCCGTAATTTAATTTTCTTACACTCCAAAAGGGTGTATATTGAATAGCGGAATAGGAAAAATGTTATAATACGGTGTATCTCACACGTACAAACACAGACTAGCCCCAATTACTATTGTTTGTACCCCTAAAGGCAGGATGAGGAGTAGGAGGAGTTTGGAACAGGCAGCACTCTCAAATCTTCAGAAGTATGAGATGAACCCCAAAAACTTGGAAAGGTGGATCTCACACGTACCAACACAGACTATACCGCAATTTAACTGTTCCCCAAAGGTTTTTATTGAATAGCGGAATAGAAAATATGATCAAAAAAAGTGTATGTATCTCACACGTACAGAACCACACTAGGCCCCAATTACTATTGTTTGTACCCCTAAAGGCAGGATGAGGAGTAGGAGGAGTTTGGAACAGGCAGCACTCTCAAATCTTCAGAAGTATGAGATGAACCCCAAAAACTTGGAAAGGTGGATCTCACACGTACCAACACAGACTATACCGCAATTTAACTGTTCCCTAAAGGTTTTTATTGAATAGCGGAATAGAAAATATGATCAAAAAAAGTGTATGTATCTCACGTACAAAACCACACTGGGCCCCAATTACTATTGTTTGTACCCCTAAAAGGCTGGATGAGGAGTAGGAGGAGTTTGTAACAGGCAGCACCCTCAAATCTTCAGAAGTATGAGATGAACCCCAAAAACTTGGAAAGGTGGATCTCACACGTACCAACACAGGCTATACCGCAATTTAACTGTTCCCCAAAGGTTTTTATTGAATAGCGGAATAGAAAATATGATCAAAAAAAGTGTATGTATCTCACACGTACAAAACCACACTAGGCCCCAATTACTATTGTTTGTACCCCTAAAAGGCTGGATGAGGAGTAGGAGGAGTTTGTAACAGGCAGCACCCTCAAATCTTCAGAAGTATGAGATGAATCCCAAAAACCCCAAATATCATTCAGCTCTGCTGCAGGCCACAATTTAATTTTTTTTAACCCAAGGCTGTATATTGAATAGTGGAATAGAAAAAAGTGTATGATTTTTGAAACCACTCAATAATAGCAGCACATGTGAACTGAACACTGAACACAGCAGTGTATGATCAGTCAGCACAGCTGAAGGAAAAATGCTGCACACAGTGACTGATAGAAAAATACTTTTCTCCCTCCTCCTCAGTGGGCAAAAAAAATTGTGTTCACTGCACCCCACACACAGCAAAATCGATGTGGAGCACTGACACCTGCCTATCTCCAGCCTCTCCCTAAATGGATTGATAAGATCGTATATCGGTCACTGCAAACCCCTCCCACACAGCAAAATCGATCGTAGAAAACTGACCCTAAAAATCAGCAGCAGCCTCTCCCTAAAAGGATTGATAAGATCGTAGATCGGTCACTGAAAACCCCTCCCACACAGCAAAATCGATCGTAGAGAACTGACCCTAAAAATCAGCAGCAGCCTCTCCCTAAAAGGATTGATAAGATCGTAGATCGGTCACTGAAAACCCCTCCCACACAGCAAAATCGATCGTAGAAAACTGACCCTAAAAATCAGCAGCCTCGCCCTAAAATGCCTACAACTCGCCCTGCCTAACACACTCCGACCTGTCCCTCAATTCTATCCGGACAGAAATGTTTTTTTTTGCCTGTCTGTCCCTAATCAGCAGCCAGCACGTATGATGTGTGCTCTGTCCCTGAACTAACACAGCAGAATGACGCAGCGGCGCTGCCTCGGACTTATAAAGACTTGGTCACATGCTTCAGATGGCCAATCACAGCTACTAATACATTTGTAGGCATGGCTGGAATGGCTTAAGGCACACCAGTTAAACGCTTGTTGATTGGCTGTTGAAAGCCCGCCATGAAAAGCGCGCCAATGCATGCAAAACCCGGAAATAAAACGACCGAACACGGATTTTTACCCGAACATACAGTAAAGTTTTCGGGTCCGTGTTCGGGTAACAAAAATCCAATTATTCGGTACGAACATGAATAATACAGTCCGTGTTCACTCAACCCTATTTAGGACGTTTGAAACGTCCGTTCGGTCGCGTTTGTACCCGCGTTTAGCGGGCGTTTGCGGGCGTTTGCATTTAGAACCGTTCCTAGAGGTCAAAAAAATGATTCCCCTTTAAAATGGAAAAACGCAAACGCTAAACGCGGGTCATCGCGTTCGGTCGCGTTGGACACGTTCGGTCGCGTTTTTGCGTTTGAAACGCCGGGAAACACACGTTCGAACGCAAATAATTGCGCTCTAAAAAAAAGTCCCTGAACGCAACTGCCTGCAAATGACTGTAAACGACCTGGTGTACATGGACAGATAAGATAACATGGAGCTGCGTTCAGGGGCTTCTGAAAAAAACGCCCAACTGCTCCTAAACGGCCATTTCCAGCGTCCCGTGTACATGGAGCCTTAAAATTAGGACTACCAACATTTTATTTTCTAGCTTGCCTGCTTTCAAACAAATAAAAATAATATTTTGGGGGTTTTAAGTCCTCTTCAGGCCTAAAATGATTTTTAAAACAAGTAAACAAAAAAATTAAAAAATGTAGAAACATAAAAAATGGCTTCAGGACTGCTGTTAGGTAATGATTGACTTAAATCAGTTTATTGCCACAGGGTTAATATTTTTAAGCCCCGCTCTCTCTCTCTCTCACCCACTCTCTCTCCGTCTCCCCACCTCTTTTCCCCCTCTCTCTTACCCCCCTCTCACCCCTTCCCTCTCTCTCCCATCCTATCTCTCTCTCACTCCGCCTCTCTCTCTCAACCCTGTCTCTCCCACCCCCATCTCTCTCTCTCTCTCACCTCCTCTCTCTCTCTCTCTCTCTCACCCCTCTCTCTCACCCCTCTCTCTCTCTCTTTCACAACCGTTTCTCTCTCACCCCCTCTCTCTCTCACAACCGTTTCTCTCTCACCCCCTCTCTCTCTCTCTCTCTCTCTCTCTCTCTCTCTCTCTCTCACCCCCTCTCTCGCTCTCTCTCTCTCTCACCCCATCTCCTCTCTATCTCCGCTCTCTCTCTCTCTCTCCCCCCTCATGCTCTCTCTCATCCCCCTCCCTCTCTCTCTCCCCCCTCCCTCTCATCCCCCTCTCTCTCCCCCCCCTCTCTCTCTCACCCCCCTCTCCCACCCCCTCTCCCTCCCCCTGACTCTCCCTCTCTCTCTCCCCCTCCCCCTCTCCCTCTCTCACCCCCTCTCTCTCTCTCTCTCTCCCCCCCTCTCTCTCTCTCTACCCTGTCTCTCCCATCCCATTTCTATCTCTCTCTCTCACGCCCCCCTCTCTCTCACCCCCTCTCTCTCGCTCTCTCATCCCCTCTCCCCCCCCCTCTCTCTCCCCCTCTCTTTCTCTTAACCCTGTCTCTCCCACCCCTTTCTCTCTCTCTCACCCCATCTCTCTTTCTCTCCCCCCCCCCCCCTCTGAAGAGGTGGGGCTCTAATAAGAAGAAATGGAGTCTAAAGAGGAATATGTGGATATTTTAGATGAAGGAGTGGATCTTAAACAGAAAGGGGTTGAACAAATTTAGATGGGGTGTTCCTAATTTTAGTCTTGCCTAGGGCAGCACAAAACCAAACTACACCACTGGGTGCACCCGCCTAATGCACTAGGCTGGTTCACCCTCTTTTGGTTTCTGTAGATCATCCCAGGTCTGAAGAGTGCAGCAAGGTGTAATGGTTACCTGGTGATTGGTAATCCTTCTATGGAATACTAGAAGTAGAGACCATCCACCTCCATCATTTGCCCCACACCTAAGGGCAGAAGATTCATTTGTTCTATTCATGAATTTATTAGAGTATGGGGCATGGTACCTTGTTCTAGATTTTTCATTTTAATATATATATGAAAAAAGAAATGACAAAAGAATATGCAAGGCACACCTGAGCCATCAACTATTAAATATGATTAGACCACCATAAATGTAGTGAAGATACAGCTGGCTGGCTTATTTAACAAGAGCTAATTATACAAGATGAACAGGTGTTGGCACGGGGAACGAACAAACAAATGTGACCTCTTCACTCTCATCTGAACTAGAAATAACCTGCTTCGCATTGCACAAAAACCCTTAAGTAATGTTCTCCAGATATTTGCATGTTGTTTCACAGTAATATGTGAATATTTTCTAGAAAATTACCCTAATAGCTGTACAGCATCTGCAGATACAGGAAACATATTTTAGAGGTGTAGAGCAATTCAGAGTTATTGCAACAGTGGAGACAGAGTTTGCAATTGCAGTTAAAGTTATACTAAACCCACAACAGTAAAATCAGTCTGTGTATGCAGTAAAGAATGCTTGGTATACGCACTGCAGAACTTAAGGGGTTATTCCTCTGCATTGTATAAAAAGGCTGTTTGATCCTGTCTTCTCTGATCCTCCCTCTTCTTTCACTGTCCCCAATCCATCTCCTGCTAGAGCAGAGGCTAGGGGATAAGCTGCACATGCTCAGTTTGGTGTGTATTGATAGAGAGTTTTTTTTTCTTGGGAGAGCGCATGTGATTGGCACAGGGCCAATCAGCACTGTCCAGAAAGAGGGTCAGGGATCCTGCATCCTCACAGGACAATCAGAGCAGAATTAAAACTCCTCCTACAAGCTTTAACCAGATGCTGAAAAAAGTCACAAGACTGCTATATACTGCTGATGAGAAAAGGTATTTAGCAGTTTATATTTACTAAAAGAATTGCATTTTCATGTTCTGTGTACTGTGGGAGAGCAGATATAGTGACTGCAGGCTCCTGGGTTTAGTAACACGTTAACCCTTGCTCTTGGATCCCCTCCAGGGACACCCGGCCCCATGCTTCAGGTGGAGGAACTGATCTCTCAGTTTTCCTCCTGCAGTCATTGAATGCCCATTTCTCTCCCTCTCACAGGCATTTAGCAGCTGCAGGAGGAAAAAATAAAATAACAAAATGAAAACAACTGCTGACACCAATGACGGAATTTCCAGGGTCACAAAGATCACACTTGTGACCGGGCCCTGGTGTTCCGTCAACGGGCACGGAGGGAAGGGCCCTGACGGGGATCAGGGGGCCCTTAAAGGTTTCATGCACCAGGTTATAGTTACAACACTGAAGGAGCATCTAGATAAAGCAGATAAAAATAAATAAATGTGGTCAACCCCTTTTTAGATATGATGTTACTATACGCTTTCAACAACCTCAGTCACAATGATATTCAGGGTCAGAGCTTTAACCACTTACCACAAAGTGACATAGGGCTACATCGGCAGATTTTGCGCTGTTATACCAGGATGATGCCTCTAGCTAGAGACACCATCCCGGTACCGTGGTTTACAGCCGACGGTCGGCTTTCCGTCAGTAACGACCGATGCGGCTCGGGAGCCGCTCGATCGTTACCCGGGTGACCCCTCCCGCCGCCTTCTGTGACTTCCCGTCCGCCGGCTGGATGGAGTCCCGATCAAAGCCGGAAGCGGCTTAGATCGGGTCTCCGATGACGTAACCCGGAGGTGGCGTCCATGACGTCACTTCCGGGTTCCTCTGCTGCAAAAGGCGGCAGATTTAAAAAACGGCTGTATGCAAAAATGCAGTTTTCGCCGTTTTGCATACATGAAAGTGTAGTGGAGGGGTCTAGGGTCTTTTAGACCCTCAATCCCTCCATAAAGATTACCTGTCACTGCATATTGGTGTCACAAGGGATGTTTACATTGTTTGTGACAGTAAAAAAACTGATCAGATTTTTTTTTTTCTTTTTAAACCTGTAATAAAGTTAAATAAAAAAAAATAAATAAATAGGAAAATGTGAGGTATCCCCGCGATCGACAGAGCGTCAGAAATAATTAAAAAAAAAGAGCTACTCTCTAACTCTAAACTGGTAACCGTTAAAAAAATTTAAAGCGTCGCCTATTGAGATCTCTATTGACCGTAGTTTGTCGCCATCCCACGGGGGGGAGCAATTTTAAACCATAACATGTTGGGTATCTATTTACTTGGCGGGACATCATCTTTCACAATATACAAAAAAATGGGCTAACTTTACTGTTTAGTATTTTTTAAATGCAGTGAAATGTGATTCTTCAAAATTTTTCCAAAAAAAATGGCGTTTTAAAGACCGCTGCGCAAATACCGAGTGACAAAAAATATTGCAATGACCGACATTTTGTTCTCCAGAGTCTTTGCTAAAAAATATATATATATATATATATATATATATATATATATATATAATGTTTGGGGGTTCTAAGTAGTTTTCTAGGAAAAAATACTGGTTTTAACTTGTAAACAAAAAGTGTCCGAAATAGGGCTGGGGCTTAAGTGGTTAAATTAATATGAATGGAGGCAGAGTGGGAGGGAAATAGTCAGCAAATGTTTGATATTGGGTAAGGGACAAGCTACAAACCTTGCAGCTGCCTAAACAATATTACTTAAAGAAGAAGTAAACCCTCCCCAAAAAAATAATGAAAAAAAAAAAACCCTGTAAGACAAAGGCATAATGAGCTAGTATGCATCACATCCTGATAGGGCAGCTCAGTGCAGTATAAAAACTCCTCCTACAAGCTTTAACCAGACACTGATAGAAGTCACAAGACTGCTATATACTGCTGATGAGAAAAGGTATTTAGCAGTTTATATTTACAAAAACTATTACATTTCCATGTCCTGTGTACTGTGGCAGACTAGATGTAGTGACTGCAGGCTCCTGGGTTTAGTAATGCTTTAAATGTGATGGCTGCATTCGTTTTCTTTTTAGGTGTTTTTTTTTTTCTTTATGTTTACCTGGTAATCCCATCAGTAATACACTTCCTGTCCTAGGCTGGCCATAAATGGATCAAAATTTCCACCCGTCTATGGCCATTCCCGCTCAACAGAAGTCGATCAAATGATCGACTTTTGTCAAATGGGATGCTGGAAATTTTTCATTCGATCAGCGGCTGCAGCACTGTTCCAAGTATTCTGACAGGTGAGGGGTTGCCCGCTATGAGAATACAGTAGGCCAGCGGGGAGGGTTCCTTAATCCACCTCGCTTGTGTGGATGCGAGAAAGCATTTGTCTTTTTTTAGGCTGATAAAAATCCCTCTCCCTTTAGATTGTAAGCTCCATGGGCAGGGCTCTCCTATTCCTTCTGTATTGAAATGTATTGTAATTTTACTGTCCCCCTTTATATTGTAAAGCGCTGCACAAACTGTTGGCGCTTTATAAATCCTGTATAATAAAAATGATATTAATAATAATTATAATATTTAACCACATAACGACCGTACACCCACATTGTTCAGCCGATGGGCGGACGCTGTAGGCAAAGCAATGTATTGGCACATCGCTGCCTACTTCCAGACTTAAAAAAGAAAAAAAAAACAATTGGACTCTGAAGGCAGAATGAGGGTACAGAAGTGTTTAAAATATTTGCATTTATTTCACATATAAAATATGAAATTTACAAGACATAATGATAAAAGCTATTGACCGTTTAGTACATATACAGGTGTACCATGAGATCAGTCAGAGGAGCCATATAGGTAAAGGGAGTATCCAGCCCCAAACTAGGTTTACACTGACACATCTATTCCAACATGTTTCGGAACTTTAAATTCCTTCTTCAAGGGAAAAACTAGGAACACGGTACTTACAGTATCTCACAAAAGTGAGTACATCCCGCACTTTTTTGTAAATATTTTATCATATCTTTTCATGTGACAACACTGAAGAAATGACACTTTGCTACAATGTAAAGTAGTGAGTGTACAGCTTGTATAACAGTGTAAATTTGCTGTCCCCTCAAAATAAATCAACACACAGCCATTAATATCTAAACCACTGGCAACAAAAGTGAGTACACCCCTAAGTGACAATGTCCAAATTGAGCCCAATTAGCCATTTTCCCTCCCCAGTGTCATGTAATTAGTTAGTGTTACAACGTCTCAGGTGTGAATGTGGAGCAGCTGTGTTAAATTTGGTGTCATCGCTCTCACTCTCTCATACTGGTCATTGGAAGTTCAACATGGCACCTCATGGCAAAGAACTCTCTGGGGATCTGAAAAAAAGAATTGGTGCTCTGCATAAAGATGGCCTAGGCTATAAGAAAATTGCCAAGACCCTAAAAAATGAGCACGGTGGCCAAGACCGTACAGCAGTTTACCAGGACAGGTTCCACTCAGAACAGGCCTCGCCATGGTCGACCAAAGAAGTTGAGTGTACGTGCTCAGTGTCATATCCAGAGGTTGTCTTTGGAAAATAGATGTATGAGTGCTGCCAGCATTGCTGCAGAGGTTGAAGGGGTGGGGGGTCAGCAAGTCAGTGCTCAGACCATACGCCGCACACTGCATCAAATTGGTCTGCATGGCTGTTGTCCCAGAAGGAAGCCTCTTCTAAAGATGATGCACAAGAAAGCCCGCAAACAGTTTGCTGAAGACAAGCAGGCTAAGGGCATGGATTGCTGGAACCATGTCCTGTGGTCTAATGAGACCAAAATAAACGTATTTGGTTCAGATTGTGTCAAGCGCATGTGGCGGCAACCAGGTGAGGAGTCCAAAGGCGAGTGTGTCTAGCCTACAGTCAAGCATGGTGGTGGGAGTGTCATGGTCTGGGGCTGCATGAGTGCTGCCAGCACTGGGGAGCTACAGTTCATTGAGGGAACCATGAATGTCAACATGTATTGTGACATACTGAAGCAGAGCATGATCCCCTCCCTTCGAAGACTGGGCCGCAGTGTTTCAACATGATAATGACCCCAAACACACCTCCAAGATGACCAGTGTCTTGCTAAAAAAGCTAAGGGTAAAGGTGATGGACTGGCCAAGCATGTCTCCAGACCTAAACCCTATTGAGCATCTGTGGGGCATCCTAAAACAGGAGTTAAAGGAGCGCTAGGTCTCTAACATCAACCAGCTACGTGATGTTGTCCTGGAGGAGTGGAAGAGGACTCCAGTGGTAACCTGTGAAGCTCTGGTGAGCTCCATGCCCAAGAGGGTTAAGGCAGTGCTGTAAAAAATGGTGGCCACACAGAATATTGACACTTTGGGCACAATTTGGACACTTTAACTTAGGGGTGTACTCACTTTTGTTGCCAGCAGTTTAGACATTAATGGCTGTGTGTTGAGTTATTTTGAGGGGACAGCAAATTTACACTGTTATACAAGCTGTACACTCACTACTTTACATTGTAGCAAAGTGTCCTTTCTTCAGTGTTGTCACATGAAAAGATAGAATAAAATATTTATCAAAATGTGAGGGGGTGTACTCACTTTTGTGAGATACTGTAGGTCTAAGAATACAAAATGTGTATATCATAACATTGAAGTGACATAAGCCATATCATAATAAACAGAATCCATATCAAAATCAAACATCATGACATATATATATTGCTGTATACTCACATTTGTACAATTAGGTCAGACAACTGCACTTTTTCTCCAAGGTAAATGCCTCACTATAAAACATATAGATAGTATGACCCCGTAAAGGAAGGCCATATGTGTAAAAGCTCAAAGGTTCTGCTATGCTGTACTCCCACAAGGATAAACAGAGGTTTGAGCCCATCCTGACAAAACAATAATAGTGATAAGGGTAATTAGGAATATAGTTATCCAATATCTATAAGGGGGGAGTAACCTCTGTTGATCCTTGTGGATGCACAGCAAAGAAGAACCTTTGAGCATATCCTTGCTCTCCTAAATTTCCAGCACTGTCTGACTTTTACACATATGGCCTTCCTTTACTGGGTTACACTATCTATATGTTTTACAGTGAGGCGTTCACCTTGGAGAAAAAGTGCAGTTGTCTGACCGAATTGTACCAATGTGAGTATACAGCAATATACAGTATATATATATATATATATATATATATATATATATATATATATATATATATGTCATGATGTTTGATTTTGATATGGATTCTGTTTATTATGATATGACTTATATCACTTACATGTATTGATCATATGGCTTGGTTGACCCACTTACTATAAGGTACTTGGGTCCATACGTTCTGGTAAGCGCATTTACCTTCATTGGTGGTGTTGGGTTCTATGAATTACAACATTTTGGCTTCTTATCTGGGTTTTCTGCCTTTTTTTGCGCACATGATTCATTGTAACATAGACTCATTGATTGATTTATTCAAATTTTTTTGAAGTTTAAACATAATTAGAGGTACAGGAAGCAGAAAGAGGAAGATATACAGTGGGTCATCCAACCATTGCTATGGCACACTTCAAGTTGGAAGTTTAAATATAATTCGAGGTTCAGGAAGCAGAGAGAGGAAGATATATATTATATATATGATTTTTCAGGATGTACACTTCCACTAACCATGTGAGGTGTTATCTGGTCAAATTCCAACCTATATTGCCAGTAGGCACTGGTCAAGCCCAGAATCCCCTTAGGCTCTACAGCCTGAGTAAGCGCATGCCTACTGGTGGTGACAACCCTAGATATTATCTTTCCATGCTCTGGCCTGTCAGCTTAGGCTCTCACACCCAGATTTCTCATTTGCAATCCACTCAATGAGCATTGCCACACTCCAAATTTCTGTTAATTGCTGTTCATTTTGTTCACACTTTGGCTTGCTTACCTTAAAGGTGCTAAAAATCATTAATCCCTAGCTCTACTTGCATTTGCCCACACACACACGCACACTCCCCCCCCACACACACACACACACACACACACACACACACTCCCCCATACACACCCCATCCCCCCCCCCCATACACACACCCCATCCCCTCCCATACACACACACACACACCCCCATACACACACACACACTCGCTGGAGTAAAGGAAGAAACCATACCCCTGCCGCTGTACAGGGAGAAACCATACCCATGTTCATACTGTACTGGCATTGCACACACACAAAAAATACAAGAAATGGATTACAATCAAAAGATACAAAAGATATCTGAATTACATCCAGACAAATATGAAGAAAAGAAAAGAAAAAAACAGGAGCTGTGTACAAATGAATAAGCTTTATTGAAGATGTATAAAACAGCAGTAATCACTCAAGCAGGCAGGTGAAATGTGAAATGCCCCCCCCCCCCACCCCCAAAAAAAAACCCAAATCAAGTAATCTTTAATCAAATTACAGTGCAAAGATACAACATATAAGGAATAGATAGAGCTTACAATATCCAACAGTCAAGCAAAATAAGTTGTAGACACCTTAGTATTAAGCATAAAACATACCCAACATACTTTTATGGTTATTGTTTGCATGAGCCTACCTTTCCATTTAAATACCATCAAATCACTAAAACATACAGTTACACAGAGGCATGAAAATAAAAAAAACACATGTATAGAGTGCATAAAGACACACTTTGCAAAAACTATACCAAGCATTTAGAGCATGAAAAGTATTCATCCAACAAAATACACTTACTGCAATATGGGTCCTTAGGCATGCCAGCAAACCCTCCCCCCCAAAAGCAAATTCGGACATAAAGACATGTGGCCCTGCCAGAGGACAAATGATCTGCTCTTAAACATCCCTTTATATAACATTGGTTAAACTACACCCACCCAGTATAGGAAACGCCCAGCAAAGTAATTAATTGGGTCTGTTGCTTCCTAAAGCAAAATCACCAGTTCACTAATGAATGAAAGTGTTTGTCAAAATGAAAAAGCCACTTTGTGCTCATGATGAGATTATTGAAAGCATTTCTTATGTGTGTTGACTTGATGTAGTATTTTTGGAACAAAAAAACTGTGCAAAATAGCAAATGGTTGGAGCATGAGCAGGTGAACCCAGAAATCTTTCAGAAAAAAAAAACAAAAAAATAAATATAAATTATATTTTGGGGAGATTTTGCAGCTCAAACACTTTGCAATTTTTGAGAGTTTAATGTGGCTCTATATAGGAAGCAACACTAATATGGCTCCCCACCAGTGTTAATTTCGTCGACTAAAACGTTTTTGTCGACTAAATTAACACAATTTTAGTCGACTAAAATGCGACTAAAACTAAAACAATTCAGATGACTAAAATATGACTAAAACTAAAATGGCATTTTAGTCAAAAGACTATAACTAAAACTAAATCGAAATTTGCTGCCAAAATTGGTGCATGCTCAAAGCTTAATACCATAAATAATAACATATTAGATTTTTCAATCCAGGACCAGCAGTAGTATAGAATGAGTTTGGAAATTATAGAGAAATGCTTAAATAATGCATTACAAATTACAATTGAACTACACCCATTCGATTATAGATGACTAAAATGAGTTTTAGTCGACTAAAATGTAGGATGTTTTAGTTGACTTAAATGTACTGGAGTTTTAGTCGACTAAATACGACTAAAACTAAAACACTTGCAGAAGACTAAAATGGGACTAAAACTAAAATGCCATTTTAGTCCTAAGACTAAGACTAAAACTAAATTGAAATTTGCTGCCAAAATTAACACTGCTCCCCACTGAACCAACAAATATATTAATTTCACACATATACAATGTTTTATTTTTGGGGAGGAGCCATATTATTGTTGCTTGTCACATAGAACAACAGAGACAGTTGTAGGTAGTTCAGGGATTTGAACACCCAAATACACTGTTGCATGGCAGATTTGCTAACCACTTAGCCACCTGGTGCTCATGACATTTTTGAAAAGCATGTGTGATTTGTGATTTCTTTAAAAAAAAAAAAAAATATATATATATATATATATATATATATATATATATATATATATATATATATATATATATATATATGCATATGCAAAAACCAATATATTATTGTTACTTTCTATATCTAACCAACCCAAAAATATATTTCACACATATACAATGTTTTATTTTTGGGGAGAAGCCATATTAGTGTCGCTTGTCATATATATATACATATATATACACATAGGCAAAACAATAAAAAAAACATATATATATATATATATATATATATATATATATATATATATATATATATATACAAACCCGATTCCAAAAAAGTTGGGACACTGTACAAATTGTGAATAAAAACAGAATGCAATGATGTAAAAGTTTCAAATTTCAATATTTTATTCAGAATACAACATAGATGACATATCAAATGTTTAAACAGAGAAAATGTATCATTTTAAGCGAAAAATACATTGATTTTAAATTGTATGGCATCAACACATCTCAAAAAAGTTGGGACAAGGCCATGTTTACCTCTGTGTGCATCCCCTCTTCTTTTTATAACAGTCTGCAAACGTCTGGGAACTGAGGAGACAAGTAGCTTAAGTTTAGGAATAGGAATGTTGTCCCATTCTTGTCTAATACAGGCTTCTAGATGCTCAACTGTCTTAGGTCTTCTTAATTTTTCTCTTTGTGATGCGCCAAATGTTTTCTATGGGTGAAAGGTCTGGACTGCAGGCTGGCCATTTCAGTACCCGGATCCTTCTTCTACGCAGCCATGATGTTGTAATTGATGCAGTATGTGGTCTGGCATTGTCATGTTGGAAAATGCAAGGTCTTCCCTGAAAGAGACAACGTCTGGATTGGAGCATATGTTGTTCTAGAACTTGGATATACCTTTCACCATTGATGGTGCCTTTCCACATGTGTAAGCTGCCCATGCCACACGCACTCATGCAACCCCATACCATCAGAGATGTAGCCTTCTGAACTGAGCGCTGATAACAACATGGGTTGTCCTTGTCCTCTTTAGTCTGGATGACATGGCGTCCCAGTTTTCCAAAAAGAACTTCAAATTTAGATTCGTCTGACCACAGAACAGTTTTCCACTTTGCCACAGTCCATTTTAAATGAGCCTTGGCCCAGAGAAAACGCCTGCGATTCTGGATCATGTTTAGATATGGCTTCTTTTTTGGCCTATAGAGTTTTAGCCGGCAACGGCGAATGGCACGGTGGATTGTGTTCACCGACAATGTTTTCTGGAAGTATTCCTGAGCCCATGTTGTGATTTCCATTACAGTAGCATTCCTGTATGTGATGCAGTGCCATATAAGGGCCCGAAGGTCACGGGCATCAAGTATGGTTTCCCGGCCTTGACCCGTATGCACAGAGATTATTTCAGATTCTCTGAATCTTTGGATGATATTCTGCACTGTAGATGATGATAACTTCAAACTCTTGGCAATTTTTCTGAGAAACTCCTTTCTGATATTGCTCCACTATCTTTCACCGCACCATTGGGGGAATTGGTGATCCTCTGCCCATCTTGACTTCTGAGAGACACTGCCACTCTGAGAGGCTCTTTTTATACCCAATTATCTTGCCAATTGACCTAATAAGTTGCAAATTGGTCCTCCAGCTGTCCCTTTTGTACATTTAACTTTTCCGGCCTCTTATTGCTACCTGTCCCAACTTTTCTGGAATGTGTAGCTCTCATGAAATCCAAAATGAGCCAATATGTGGCATGACATTTCAAAATGTCTCACTTTTAACATTTGATATGTTATCTATATTATATTGTGAATAAAATATAAGTTTATGAGATTTGTAAATTTGTCCATTCCTTTTTTACTCACAATTTGTGCAGTGTCCCAACTTTTTTGGAATTGGGTTTGTATATATATTTTGAGATTTATATATATATATATATATATATATATATATATATATACATAGACATGTGCATTTCTCTCATTCTCTCATTAGCGCCTAAATATCGCTGTTTGACCGCAGTATTTGCGGCGGTATTTGCGGCAGTATTTGCCGCAATTCACTATAACTCCCACTAACGTATTCTAAAACGTTATTTTTAGCGTACTTTTTGGTATGGAGCATGCGCACATAGGCTATCTGCCAGAAATAGACTCCGGAGCTATTTTTGCTTTTTACCCTTTTATTAAAAATCTTTTTTCTACTTAACTTTTTCACACAGTTTAAAAGCAGTTTATCTCAAGATCATATAACACATCTTTCCCAAGCATTTTTTTATTTTTTTCCTGCCATATTTTGTGATTTTGAACAAAACAGTCCAGCTTTTAGCTGGACTGTTTTTACCTCCAGCCCTGACGTTATTTGATCTTAGTGAATTTGACATTGCTCATCATGTTTCTGATGGAGGTATAGTGAATTGCATTTGCACCTTAAAATAGTCAAAATTGAGGTAAAGTAGAACTAGATCAGTGTTGGAGGTACAGTGAATTAGGCCCTAAGTATCGGTATCAGCCGATATGGGCTGATATTTTGTACATTTAAAGTTTTGAAAAATAAAGTCAATTTTTGACACAAATCTGGTACTGAACATGTGGGGTAGGTCTTTTAGCTTCCCTCCCTGCCTGCCAGGAATCCCCTGTGAACCTAGTTTATTGTCATTAAAATCCTAGAATCCACTTTATTAGTGTTTTATATAATGTCCAGTGTGTGTTTCTGTAATAGAATAGTGGGAAATACCTTCATTACATCGCTGCTCCGGGCTCTCTTCGCTAATCTCCCACTCGGCTGTTTTCTTCTCTCATAGCTGTTAGAGGAGGATCTCAGCCCCTCCCCTCTGCAGCGCCGGATATTAGATTAGAATAGTGTGAAATACCTTTGTTAAATCTCTTCTCCCGGCTCAGCTAATCTCCCGCTCTGCTGTCCTTCTCTCCTCCCCCATTGACAGCTGGGGGTCATGGAAGGGCCAAGCGGCGATGTAATGAAGGTATTTCACACTATTAGATTACAAAAACACACACTGGGCATTATATAAAACACTAATAAAGTGGATGCTAGGATTTTACATACACTGATATTACATACAGTAAAATCGGTAATATCGGCCAGTTCCAGGGCCGATACCGATATCAGCCCTCGATATACCGGCCTTGCCGATAATTGGTCTATCCCTAGTTTATAGTGTTCAAATTTATGTTTAAAGGTACATTCCATTACAACTTGAAGTTCATACAGGGAACATGGACTACCTGCTCAGCAATATCCATCCAACTATTGCTATGGTACACTCCAAGTTTGAAATTTGAATATATTTAGAGGTACAGGAAGCAGAGAAAGGAAGATATATAGATAATGTTTCAGGATGTACACTCCCACTAACCCTCTGAGGCAGGCCCGGATTGGCCAATCGGGAGCACCGGGAGAATTCCCGGTGGGCTGGATTGGTCGAGGGCCGTTGTCATTCCTTGGTGAAGAGGAAGTCACTTATTAAACTCACTTCCAGGACATGCTGCGTTCCATGCCTCGTCCTACTACAAAAACACGCCCCCGGGCCGCTAAGCGCTGCCGATAATTGGCTTGCAGGCGATACACTTCTTGTAGGAGGCGTGGAAGAAGAGATGGCACCCTATCACAGCATGGATCAGAGAGTGATCACGGAGCTGTCAGCCGTGTGGAGATAATAGCAGGGACAGGAGCTCTGGCCACTCCTCCCTCTGGGGAATTCAGCTGAGGGGCGGGGCTACACATCACTGCCTCGGGTGAGGGAGATGGAGGCTATAGAGTGCAGAGTGGAGCAGAGTCACCTCGGAGCTAAGCAGCCTGACCTGCAGTGTGTGTAGCAGCAGGTCAGTGTGTAATAATGACAGCAGTTTAAGGTGTTCTGTGTGTCCAATCACCAGCAGGAGTGTTCCTTCCTTCTTCCCCAGTGCCATTCCCCAGTATAGTGAGTGCCACTATATCAGTGTACAGTGTTAGGGAAAAGCCCTTAGTGTACAGATATCAGTGTTATCTATAGGGAATAGCACCTAATGAGTTATTCCCTATATATATATATATCTCTGATATGTGTACACTAAGGGCTTTTCCCTAACACTGACATCTGTGCACTTCGGCTGGAAGAATGTCTGTTAGTGCTGGTTCACACATATGCGATGCGGGAACCCTGCAAATTCACTGCAGGTTCCCGCATCGCATTCAAATCGCAGGCAGTTCACACTGCGATATGCTAATCGCTGGGGCTGTCAATACGAAGTTACCAACACCCCCAGATCAGTTCGCGTATCGCAGTGGGAACTGTCAGTTCAGACATGAATCGGATCGCATAGGTGTGAACACCCATGCAATCCAATTCTGCTGTGCACCCAAAAAAGGGTCCTGTGCGACATGTGTCCAAATGCGACGCAAATTTAGCCATACAGTCAGTATGGCTGAATTTGCATTGCACAGACATCACGTGATTTTCAGCGCAGTGCGCTGCGAATCACATGCAATGTCTGTCATCGCACTAATGTGAACCGGGACTAACATTGGTGGTAAAGTAGCGGTGTTGAAAATAATCATATAATCGATACATTGCGATTCAGCCTTAAACGATTCTCCATCAATGCAGGCAACAGCTGAATCCCAATTGCATCAATGACGTCATTCTGGAGCGCCCCTGTCAGAGTGCTCCCCTCCTTCCTCCTCTCCTTGTGTATGTCACACAGAGCAGCGATCTCCTGCTGTGTCACGGAACTTGGATCTGAATTGTTCTGCAGCGATGTAACAAAGTCCCGCCTCCTAGACCAGCTCCTATGATAGACGGCACACTGATCCAATGCTAGGAGATTGAATCAGTGTGACCTGTATCATAGGAGCCAGTCTAGGAGGTGGGACTTTGTTGACAGTGGCCGCCGGGCAATTTAAATTCAAGCTCCGCGACACAGCGAGAGATCTCTGCTCTGTGTGATCCAGGCACTGGTGAGGTTGCATTAGATGGGCACTGATAAGCTGCATTGGATGAGCACTGATAAGGCTGCAATTGATGGGTAATGATAAGCCGCATTTGATGGGCACTAATAAGGCTGCATTTGTTGGCACTTCTGAGGTTGCATTAATGAGCACTAACAGACTGCATTTGATGGGCACTGGTCAGGCTGCATTTGATGGGTATTGGTGAGGCTGCATTTGATGGCACTGATAAGCTGCATTTGACGGGCACTAATAAGGCTGCATTTGATGGCACTGGTGAGGTTGCATTGATGGGCACTGGTGAGGCTGCATTTGATGGGCCACTAATAAGGCACTGGGGAGGCTGCATTTGATGGGCACTGATAAACTGCATTTGATGGGCACTGATAAGCTGCATTTGATGCCACTGATTAGCTGCATTTGATGGGGACTAATAAGGCTACATTTGTTGGCACTGGTGAGGTTGCATTGATGAGCACTAATAAGCTGCATTTGATGGGTACTGATGAGGCTGCATTTGATGAGCACTGATAAGCTACATTTGATGAGCACTGGTGAGGGTTCATTAATGGGCACTAATAAGCTACATTTGATGAGCACTGGTGAGGGTTCATTAATGGGCACTAATAAGCTACATTTGATGGGCACTGGTGAGGCTCCATTTGATGGGCCACTAATAAGGCACTGGGGAGGCTGCATTTGATGGGCACTAATAAACTGCATTTGATGGGCACTGATCAACTGCATTTGATGACCACTGGTGAGGGTTCATTAATGGGCACTAATAAGCTACATTTGATGAGCACTGGTGAGGATTCATTAATGGGCACTAATAAGCTACATTTGATGAGCACTGGTGAGGGTTCATTAATGGGCACTAATAAGCTACATTTGATGAGCACTGGTGAGGATTCATTAATGGGAACTAATAAGCTGCATTTGATGGGCCACTAATAAGGCACTGGGGAGGCTGCATTTGATGGGCACTAATAAACTGCATTTGATGGGCACTGATCAACTGCATTTGATGGGCACTGATCAACTGCATTTGATGCCAATGATTAGCTGCATTTGATGGGGACTAATAAGGCTGCATTTGTTGGCACTGGTGAGGTTGCATTGATGAGCACTAATAAGCTGCATTTGATGGGCACTGGTGAGGCTGCATTTGATAGGCACTATTGATGCTGCATTGATTGGCACTAATAAGCTGCATTTTGTGGGCACTGGTGAGGCTGCATTTGATGGGCACTGATTGGGCTGCATTTGATGGGTACTGATGAGGCTGCGTTTGATAGGCACTGATAAGCTGCATTTTATGGGCACTGATAAGCTGCATTTGATGAGCACTGGTGAGGTTTAATTAATGGGCACTAATAAGCTGCATTTGATGGGCACTAGTGAGGCTGCATTTGATAAGCACCGATAAGGCTGCATTTGATGGGCACTGATGAGGCTGCATTTGATGGGTACTGGTAAGGCTGCATTTGATGTGCATTGGTGAGGCTGCATTTGATGGGCATTGATAAGCTGCTTGAGTGTGGGCTGGGACACATGGACGGGGACATAGGGGTCCCCATGATCCCCTACTGCCCGGGGCCCCATGAGTTGTCAGTCCGCCCCTGAGCCAAACTGCATGTTTTAGTGAACATGAAAGGATTAGTTCATCTTTTCCAAAAACTGCCAATACAGATAAAGGGGGGGGGGGGATAGTGGATAAAATGAAATTGTAAAGCTCTGACTAAAGATGAATAAAGACCTTGTTATAGGTAAAGGCCATTTATATACCTCTTAAAACCTGACTAAAAAACTCCCAGAGATGGTATCCCATCCCGCCTTGTTGGTAAGACACGTCCAGCTGTTACTGTTCACTTCCACCATCACATGTGACCTTTTAGCTCACACCTACTGCACTAGGGGAGAAAAAGCGCGGAGACGGAGCTCACCATTATGATGGTGGAGGTGAACAGCTGGGAGTGTTGTAGCAAAGTCTTAGCAACAAGGTAGGATGGGATGATACCATGTGTGGGAGTTTTTCAGTCAGGTGAACTAAAGTGGGCCGGTCTAAGGCATGAAACTCCAGGGCTGAAAATGAGTCCCACTCCGGCCCTGCTCTGAGGTGTTATCTGGTCAAATTCCAGCTTACTTTGCAGTGGGCCATGGTGAAGCCCAGATTCCCCCTAGGCTCTACAGCAGGCATGTCCAGCCTACGGCCCGGGGGCCGCATGCGGCCCAGAGCCCCAGGCAATGCGGCCCACTGCCCCCTGACAATATAATTTTTTTGATGGGGAAGAAGGAAGTCGGGTCGGGTAAACGGCCACAGCGGCTTCCAACTAACTGTAGGCAGAGACTGCCTCGGAAGGGATCATCCTCTAGTTGTGTTAAATAAGTGCTTGGGGGTGGGGGGGCAGCAGCGCGGGAAGGGCACGGCAGTGTTTTATTACTTATATACCTTAACTATAGTTTATATTTAATATGCGGCCCGAGAAAATTTCTCTACACTCAATGTGGCCCAGAGAAGCCAAAAGTTTGGACACCCATGCTCTACAGCCTGGGTAAGCCAATGCCTACTGGTGACAACCCTAGATATTATACTGAGCATGCTACTGCCTGCCAGCCTAGGATGTCACACCCAGATTTCTGGTTCTCAATCTTCTCAACAAGCCTTCACACACCCCAAATTTCTGTTGATCATTGTGCATCTTGTTCACACATTGGCTTGCCCAAGATAGCGGTGCCTAAAAATCATCGGTCCCTATCTCTTATTGGATTTGCCCACCACACCATAAGTTAGTGCCATTAAGTGTGCAGTGCTCTCCAGTCATCCCCCACCTAATAGCAGTTGTCTACTGTTTTTCTCAACAGACTCCACAGACCCTGATTTCTCAAATCCTGCTGATTTGTGGGTCAGATGACCTCTGCCTTTTCTTCACCCAGGGTATGACTAGGAACAACATAAGGACTGCAGAAGGGATGGAATACCTAATCCAAGATATTTCAGTTCAAGACTCAAAAAAAAACAAAGTGCAATCTAATAGCTACACTTCAGCTAAGGATCATTACATCTTGCTTCATATTATTATAAGTATCAATCACTTACTAGACAATTTCAAACTGCAATGCCAAAGAATTACTAAACATGATCTTTTGATTTACAACTAGAGGGATATAATATAATCATCATCAGACTTGCAGGTTTGATGGGTCTGACATTTAAAAAAAAAAATGAGATCATAATTTACCTCCGCGCCAGCATTAAAACATAATATCACACACATTTTATTAACAAGCTATTCCTGACATTAGTTGGGGACCTTTTTATGGGTTAAATGCTTATTAAATGTCATTTGGAAAATTAAATGTTTACATATAGCGAGAATATATTTGTCCATGAGAAAAGCGATCTCTTTCTTTTCTGCTGGAGGCAACTAGGCTTAAATGAATACCTACATAAATTTACATTTCATTTAAATTCAGAGCACAGGCAACATTTCTCCCTAATTACCAGACAAATTCTTAATAGAAATAGGATCAGATTCATTTTTATCAAATTTATAACATTGATATTCATGTTTAGGTTAATGTAGTCCTGTAGTTATTAGGCAACCCCAAAGGACAAGTAAAATAATTCAGTCCCTTGTTAGTGTGCTGGTAGTTTGTAAAATTTAGAAGTGATTACCAAAAAAAAAAAAAAATACATAGATTAAAAAAACAAAAAACAAATAATAGTTAGCCCCCATTCACACTGGGGCGACCTGGTCGCCTGACAGGTCGCCGTAGGTCGCCTTCCACAGAGAAGCTGTGGACCCGTTCTAATAGGAGCGACTTAGAAAAAGGGTCTGGAGCTTCTTTGGGGCGACCCGGAGCGACCTGCATTGACTTCAATGTTATGAAGTCCGTGCCGGCCGCTCCGAGGTTGCGGTGCGAGCAGCGCGCCACGACCTGTGAGGTCGCCCGGCGAAGTAGCGTCGCCCCAGTGTGAACGGGGCCTTAAATTTATTCATGAATAACTCTAAGACCGCATTCACACTGAAGCGGCAGGACTCCTGCACGACATCGGAGGCGACCTGTGAAGTCCCGTGCGACTTTGGCGCGATTTGCACGGACGTCACATAATGGAAGTCAATGCAAGTCGCCTCCAGGTCGCCCCGAAGTAGTACAGTAGGAAGTAGTGTCGCTCCTATTAGAACGGGTCCTGTACCAGTCAATGGACCGCGAGGGACCGCGACTTGTCAGGCTGACAAGTCGCGGCAGTGTGAATGGAGCCTAAAGTGATTTACATACAGCTCAGTTTTATGTACATTCTGTACCTGTCACGTACCTGGTTGGAGGCTGAATTGCTAAGAAGGCTTCCTTGGAGGCTAAGCGCCAAGCAACCCTGAAGGTGAGAACGGGGAGCGCAAGGCTGAAAGAAGCATCGGTGTTGTATGGGTAGAGGAATACAAGGGGGATCCACCTAAGTGCAGCATCAATGGGTTATTACGAATAAAAACCAAATGCACGCAAGGAAGGATATGATGTCAAACCTGGGACGGGCTGGTTGCTATGGTAACGCATTTTAGAACTCCTATTGGCTCCTTTTTTAAGCATGCTGCCTCTCATGACTTCCTGGAACATTGGACTTGGGGCTCTTCTGGTGGATGTTTTCTATCCAATGTGGCATGGCAGGAGATAAGCTCTTTGATTTTATATTTCTGTTAGTATGCATTTGGCTTTTTAATCGTAATAAACCCATTGATGCTGCACTTAGCTGGCACCCTCTTGTGTTCCTCTTTTGTAATTTCAGAGATTTGTTCCTGTCTCGGGTGGAGCTGCCTACTGAAGTACATCACCGTTCCTATGGTAATTTTATGAACTCCTTATGAAGACTTTATGAACTCCCAATGCCACACAAGCACATCTTTACATTTATCTAGGGGGGTAGAGGATAACTCATGTGGATGGTGCATTAGCAATTATTTGAACCACGATTTCAATTGTTGTTTGTTGTATAGGTAGATCTGCCGAGAGTTTCTTGCAGAGGCATCACCTGAATGTGCACCAGAAGGCTGGTGGCAGGACCTTTGTAACCTTTGGAGGTGTAGTGAAACTTGGGCAGGGGTCACAAGTGAGATGGCACCTGAGGCGGGAGAGTGGTTGGACTGGTAGAGCTGGACTGAAGAGGCATAGTCAAGATCAGAGCCTAGGTCATGCACAGGAATCAGGCAGAGGAATAGTCAGGAGACCAAGCCAGAGTCATACATGGTTGATCAGGACAGGCAAGTCCTTTAACCACTTTAGCCCTGGAAGGTTTTACCCCCTTAATGACCAGGCCATTTTTTGCGATACAGCACTGTTATTTTAACTGATAATTGTGCGGTCGCACGTGACGCTGTACCCAAATAAAATCGATGTCAGCGACACAAAGTGGGTGGATCCCGCTCCCATTGTGTTTAGCTGGGTTGGAGGAGGAGGGAGGGATTGACTGTCATTTACCACTATGTATACGCCCGCATGTATGACTCTATATTCACATGGTGTAAGGTAAACCGGATTTTCTCCACCAGAAGGTCAGTACGGACTTTCGCTCACACCCGTGCACATTGCACACCTGCACTCACCAATTAGCATTTGGCTCCCAGTGGCCTATTTAAACTGCTCTAGTACTGTGAGCAGTTGCTGAATGGTCTTAAGCTTGTTCCCGTGGTTCTGAGACCTGATCTGTTGTTACTTCTCACCTGTGTATGACCCGGCCTGCCTTTGGACTTTGCCTCTGCCCGTGCTCCTGCTCTGTTGCTTACTACCCTGACCTTGGCTTGCTTAAACGGATCTGATTTGCCTGCTTACCCTGTACTGCGCTGCCCGGCTGTTATCGACCTTGGCTTATCTTCTGGACTTGCTTGCTTGCTGATTCTGTACCTCACTGCCCAGTTTCCGCTGGCTACTGCTCCCACGCTTTGGTGCCAAGCTGCCACTGCACCCTGTTCCAAGGACTGCAACTACCAGCTGTACCCACCTACGGAGTGAACACCACCAGCTAGTCGCTACGGCACTCGTGCCACTCCTTGCCTTACACTCTCTGTTCCCACCTTCAGCAGTGTCGGCCGGGAGGAGCAAGAGAGGCCTCCACAACATTCCAGTTTTCACCAGGTACGTGATACATGGGCTGCTCAGATGTGATAGGGAGGAAATGCTCAGGGTAGAAATGCACTGAAAACTGAGCATGTGCACTAGCTTCCAACACTGCTCTGCAAAATCCCCAACTGCAGTGGGAACATGGACAGGGGGAGGAAAGGAGGAGCAACAGGATCAACCAGTTTTTTTTGCAGAATACAGAAAACAAATCTCATAGTGACTGAGCAAGTATAAACAACATGTAATACACCATTTATTGATAGTTTTTAATGATGTGGGTTTAGTGTCCATTCACACTAGCATGACTTGTCAGGCGACTTGGTCAGCCTGACAAGTCGTGCACCGTCGCTCCCACTGTGCAGTACAGGAGCCGTTCTATGAGGAGCGACACAAGTCGCTCCGACTTAGAAAAAGGGTCCTGTACTACTTGGGGGCGACCTGGAGGCGACTTGCATTGACTTCCATTATGTGAAGTCCGTGCAAGTCGCGCCGAAGTCGCGCTGCACGCAACTTCACAGGTCGCCCCCTAAGTCGGAGCGACCTAATGTGAACAGGGTGTAAATAATACTTTAAGCAGAGTTTGTGTTTTCTGATTAGCTCCTATGAATTATTTATAATTTGGGTAATTCAGTTAAAGGTGAGATTTTAGAAAAGACTGAACACCTTCTTACACGTGTTATTCTTTGTGCTTTATTCCAAACCTCAGGCGTATCCAGGGCACATCTAAAAATACTGAAGGAAGAAAACTAGCACATTGGGACTTATAATTACTGCTTATTGGTTTATTAAAAAAAAAAAAAAAAAAATTAGCTTACTGTATATGAGTCACATTACAGATCAAATTTATTTTTCCATTTTAGCAACATTTCAGGTTCAGCATGACCCTTTCTTATTATAGCTCTGATCTGAGAAAGGGTCAAGCTGTACCCAAAATGTTGCTAAAATGCAGGGCTGGATTAAGAGCATCATGGGCCTGGTGCTGAGTATTTTGGTGGGCTTTATGAAAATAAATAAAATGAAAACGCATACAATTTTTTGTCAATGTAATTTAAAGAGAGAGAGGGGGTGAGAGGGAGAGAAAGAGATAGGGGCTAAAAGAGAGGAGATGAGAGAGAGAGGGGTAAGATAGAGGGTGAAAGTGAGAGAGAGGGGGTGAGAGGATAAGAGAGAGAGAGAGTGGGTGGTAGAAGAGAGGGGGGTGATGGGGGTATGAGAGAAAGTAAGAAAGGGGGTGAAGGGGTGAGAGAGAGAGAAGGGGGTGAAAGAGAGGGGTTGAAAAAGTGTGAGAGAGAGAGTAGTGAGAGAGAGGGTAGTAGGAGAGAGGGGGTGAGAGAGAGAAAAAGGGGTGGGGGGGTGAGGGGGGTGAGAGAGAAGGGGGTGAAAAAGAGAAAGAGAGAGGGGGGTAAGTCTGTGGGGGGCACAGTATAGTACATTACACGGGGGGTAATAGCACAGTACATTACATGGATGGCACAGAAAAGTATGTTACATGGGGGGGAGAGTAAAGCACAGTACATTACATGATGGGTACAACAAAGTACATTACATGGTGGGCACTGCCCATTAAATGGTGGGTATATGGATACAGCACATTACATGGTAGGCACAACCCAAGACATTGTGGGCACTGCACATCACATTCAATGGTGAGCATGACACATCACATTACATGATGGGCGCAGCACATTACATGGAGGGCACTGCACAATACAACACATTACATGGCGGGCACAGAATATTGACATGGTTGGCACTGCACAACACAGCACATTACATGGTGGACATAAGAGAGCACATTACATGGGGGGAACAATCTGTCCCCCAGCGCAATCATTACACCCCCCAGGTCAGTTTTTGCACAATCCTCCCTCCCTAATAAGTTTACTGACCTCATGTCAGCAGCATGGAGTATGTCCTTCCTCCTGGGCTCCTGCTGCATGACACGGGCATTGGCCTATATTGAAGGAGGGGCCTGGAGCTGCTCTAATAGCTCCTATGTTAATCCGGCCCTGCTAAGATGAAAGGAAATGCAAGGCATGGAAGATGATATCTGACATATCTGACATTTCCTTTTTAGAATTTCTCTAAATACTAGCAAAATAAGGGGTGCATTTTTCATAAGGCCTTTGTAAAAGCTCAAGGTTTTTTGCCTTCATGCATTCTATGCAACCTCCTCCATGTGCAACCTCCTCCATGCTACAAATACTTACCTGAGCCAGATCTTCCTCCAGCGATGTGCGGGAGATCCAATGCTCTCCAGGGGGGTCTCCCACCTCATTGGCTGACACAGCAGTGGGAGCCAATGGCCACTGCTGTTAATCATAGCCAGGGAGCCAATGAGGAGACTACGGCTCTGTGTGTGAATGGAAACACAGAGCTGCGGGTCATTACTGAGCCTGCTTGGAAGCCCCCATTGCAAACTGTTTAGTCTGGGGGCACTCGTCAGGAGGGAGGGGCCAAAAGCGCCAGCGAGGGACCCAAGAAGAGGAGGATAGGGGCTGCTCTGTGCAAAACCACTGCACAAAGCAAGTAAGTATACCATGTTTGTTAGTCCTTATTACCTATAAAAGACAAGTCTACCTCCTATAATAGTAAAAGAGGGTAAACAGTGGTGCATGACATAAAAAAACACCTGTGATCTACAGTGAATAAATCAATAATAAATACTAGAGTCCATAATAGAGATAAAAATAAGTTATAGTTCATATAGGTGACAATCCTGATGCTATCCGTTCACCACACCACGTGAGCAAAAAACACTGCTCCCTATAGGTAATTCACTCACCAGATAACTGACATTTAATCGCATTTCCAGCAAGATGGGAGAAAAACTTTAAACAGGTATAATATCCACATGAGATTTCACCAGCTTATTGGCTCTCCATAACAATGGGTAAATGGAGAAAAGATGGAAAAAAACCATAGAGCGATACCGTAATGGAAAATGTATTCAAATAAAAAATCTTCATATATATAAACTCACATTTAATAGAGGATCAAACAAGCAGAATAGATACACAAATGATGCTTCTAGTTGCCGTGCAGCCACGTCCCTACGCGTTTCATCATCACGACTTCGTCCTGGGTCCCAGAACGAAGTTGTGATGACGAAACGCGTCGGGATGTGGCTGCACGGCAACTAGATTCGATTAGTGACGTCCAAATCGGAAGTGACGTTACGGAGTTCGGAGACGACGAGCAGAAACATGGAGACCGCTTAACTGGTATTCACCACTTCCATGAACTGTTAAGCATCATTTGTGTATCCATTCTGCTTGTTTGATCCTCTATGACAGTGTTTCTCAACTCCGGTCCTCTGGACCCACCAACAGGCCAGGTTTGCATGATAACGAAATTACATCACAGGTGATCTCATTTGCTGCTCAGCGATTGCAGTATTCTAGTCCGCATCTCCCCAAGGTAATACTTAAAATCTGGCCTGTTAGTGCGTCCCGAGGACCGGAGTTGAGAACCACTGCTCTATGAAATGTAAGTTTATATATGAAGATTTTTTATTTGAATACATTTTCCATTACAGTATCACGCTATGGTTTTTTCCATCTTTTCTCCATTTATACATTGTTATGGAGTGCCAATGAGCTGGTGAAATCTCATATGGATAATATACCTGTTTAAAGTTTTTCTCCCATCTTGCTGGATATGCGATTAAATGTCAGTTATCTGGTGAGTGAGTTACCTATAGGGAGCGGTGTCATTTGGTGTGGTGAACTGATAACGTCAGGATTGTCATCTATATGAACTTTAACTCATTTTTATCTCTATTATGGACTCTAGTATTTATTATTGATTTATTCACTCTAGATCACAGGTGTTTTTATATGTCCTGCGCCACTGTTTACCCTCTTTTACTATTAGGCTCCGTTCACATTATAGCGTATGGATCACGGGCAGAACCGCCGCGGTTCCGCCCGCGATCGGGAGATTATTGCAAACCGCGGGACGCCTGTGCGTTGCCCGTTGATTTGCAATAGACCCCCAAATGCTGAGCGATGTTGCCGCGATTTCCGCCTGCCGAATCGCGGTAACATCGCGCAAAAAAAATTGCGGGACGCAATACGATCCAAAGAAGCTCTTGTACTTTTCTGGTCGTATTGCGTCCCGCGATTTTTTTTTGCACGATGTTACCGCGATTCGGCAGGCGGAAATCGCGGCAACATCGCTCAGCGTTTGGGGGTCTATTGCAAATCAATGGGCAACGCACAGGCGTCCCGCGATTTGCAATAATCTCCCGATCGCGGGCGGAACCGCGGCGGTTCTGCCAGTGATCCATACGCTATAATGTGAACGGAGCTTTATAGGAGGTAGACTTGATTTTTATTTCTAATTTAGAAAGTGGCAGCTTCATTATTATTTTTTGTGGCGTTTTTTATTGCATTCACCCCTCTGTTGGCTTATTGTTAGTGCTGAAGCGCAGTGGTAGGTTCCATTTCCAGCGCTTTTAGGGTGGACCTTACTTTTTCTTAGTCCTTATTACCTCCTTATTACCTGCTTGCCATTTTGGGCACAGCTTCCAAAGTTCAGTTCATCTTTAACCACTTCTTGACAGGAAGATTTCCCCCCTTAATGACCAGGCCATATTTTGCGATTCGGCACTGCGTTAATTTAACGGACAATTGTGCAGTTGTGCGACGCTGTACCCAAATAAAACTGATTTTCTTTTTTTCCCACAAATAGAGCTTTCTTTTGGTGGTATTTGATCACCTGTGCAATTTTTATTTTTTGCGCTATAAACAAAAAAAGAGCGACAATTCTGAAAAAAACACAATATTTTTCACATTCTGCTTTATGACATTCTCAAAAAAAATTGAAAAATAATAATTTTTTTAATGTTTTAGGCCAATTTGTTTTCTGCTTCATATTTTTGGTAAAAAATAAAAACAATCGCAATAAGCGTATTTTGATTGTTTTTTTTCAAAAGTTATCGCGTCTACTAACTACGGGAAAGATTTATGTCATTTTTATTGGTTTTTTTTACTAATAATGGTGGCGATCTGCGATTTTTAGCAGGATTGCGGCATTGCGGCGGACAGATGGGACTCCTAACTGACATTTGACACTTTTTGGGGGACCAGTGACATAATATAAATGGCTAAAAATATGCACTGTTACTGTAATAATGACACTGGCAGGGAAGGGGTTAACACAGTGGATGATCAAGGGGTTAAATGTGAGCCTAGGGGAGTGATTCTAACTGTATGGGGGTGGGGCTTGTGAAATGATCACAGAGATCTGTAATCCTATATAGAAGGATCACAGGCGCTCTGTGATCATTCCAGGGAGAAGAACGGTCAGCTGTGTTTACAACAGCTGCCCGTTCTTCTCTCTCAGCGGGGAGCCATCGCGGGTGGCAGATGGCAATCGGAGCCTCCTGCCCGTGCATCGGAGTCCCTGTTGCCGAGTGAGGGTGGGAGCGCGCCGGCGGCGGCGCATGCTCGCCCCCTAGCTGCAGGCACGTGACCGACGTAGGTCTATGTCGGTTCACGCAGGAGGGCCAGCCTGCAGCAGTAAATATGCGGTGGGTGGTCCGGAACTGGTTAATAACCTGAAATTTACTTTTTTTCATAGGCTATTGTTGGACTTTTCCAATCATTACAGCAGTCTGTGTTTGCCCTTTAACCACTTGCCGACTGCGCACAGTATATTTACTGCGGCAGTCGGCCCCGGCCAGGCAGAGTGACGTAGGTCTACGTCGCTCGCCTGTCACTCCTTCTAGAGCCAATAGCGGGCGAGCGCACGCCCGCCGAGGCGCGCGCCCGCCTCGGCTCGTTCACGGAGGAGTGCGGGAGTGTGACTGGCGGACCCGATGTCCGCCGGTCACACTACGATCGCCGGTACAGCGGGAGAAAGACAGAGCGGCTTATGTAAACAAGCCGCCTGTCAGTTCTCCCTGTGTAAAAATGAAGATCAGACGGTTCTACTATGTAGAACCGTTGATCTTTGTTTTTACACCAATAGCAATGTCCCACTACAGTTAGAAGCACGCCCCTAGGACACACTTAACCCCTCCCTGTCCAATACAGTTAACCCCTTCCCTGCCAGTGTCATTTTTGCAGTAACAGTGCATATATATAGCACTGATTACTGCAGTAATGTCACTGGTACCCCCAAAAGTGTCAAAAATATCAGTCAAGGGTCCGATCTGTCCGCCGCAATGTCGCAGTACCGCAAAAAAAATCGCAGATCGCCGCCATTACTCGTTAAAACAAAAAACACCAAAAATGACAAAAATCTTTCCCTTTGTTAGTAAACGCGATAACTTTTGCGCAAACCAATCAAAATACGCTTTTTGCGATTTTTTTTTTACCAAACATAGGTAGCGTAAAACAAATTGGCCGAAAATGGTAAAAAATTTTGATTTTTACATTTTTTTGGGGGGGAATTTCATATAAAAAAAAGTGAAAAATATTGTTATTTTTGCAAAAATTACCCTCTTTTTTTGTTTATAGCGCGTGATCAAAAAATCGCACAGGTGATCAAATACCACCAAAAGAAAGCTCTGTTTGTGGGAAAAAAAGGACGTGAAATTCGTTTAGGTACAGCGTCGCACGACCGCGCAATTGTCTGTTAAAATCACGCAGTAAAAAATCGCAAAAAACCCCCTGGTCTTTTAGCAGGAAAATCCTCCGGTGGTAAAGTGGTTAACAATTCAACCATTGCATACAGTGTATATAGGAATAAGAGTACAATGGCACATCTACATCCATGGCCACATTGGTTGCGGTATTTGCTCTCTGCTATACCAAATATTAATAAACAACAATCTGCATTCATTATCTGACAAAGTATGCTATCAATCTATTAAGCTAAATGTTGTACATCTATGAACTCATTGAAGTATATTCTTCATATGGTGTCCTTGATGTTTGACAAATGGCAAATTCATTTTGTAATTCTAATTTGCAAGATTTCCACACAGTCCCTTTCATTCATCAAATGTAATTATTCAGTCCATTCAGCCTTCTGATTAGAACACTTCTTTCAAAATTATAATGAAATTTCTGAATAAGAAAATTACATGTAACTGTCGAAGGCAGTCGTTATCTAAAACACTGAAAGATATCAAGGTCTAATCATATTTAGCTATTGCTTGGAATGGAGCAGAATGAAAGGGAAGAGTATAGACATAAAGAATGTTTTTTTATTAGATGTACAACATGCATACAAAGTAGAGGGAAAGTTATGATAAAAAAAAAGTTGTCAGGGCTCAGCTGAGAGGTTTAACCACTTAAGCCCCGGATGATTTTACCCCCTTCCTGACCAGGGGGTATTTTGCGATTCGGCACTGCGTGACTTTAACGGACAATTGCGCGGTCGTGCGACGCTGTACCTAAACAAATTTGGCGTCCTTTTTTTCCCACAAACATCTTTCTTTTGGTGGTATTTGATCACCTGTGCGATTTTTTGATCAAGCGCTATAAACAAAAAAAGAGCGTCAATTTTGCAAAAATAGCAATATTTTTCACATTTTTTTATATGAAATTTCCCCCAAAAAAATGTAAAAATCTAAATTTTTTAACATTTTCGGCCAATTTGTTTTATGCTACCTATGTTTGGTAAAAAAAATCGCAAAAAGCGTATTTTGATTGGTTTGCGCAAAAGTTATCGCGTTTACTAACAAAGGGAAAGATTTTTGTCATTTTTGTTGTTTTTTTTTTTAACGCGTAATGGCGGCGATCTGCAATTTTTTTTGCGGTACTGCGACATTGGGGCGGACAGATCGGACCCTTGACTGACATTTGTGACACTTTTGGGGTTACCAGTGACATTTCTACAGTAATCAGTGCTATATATATGCACTGTTACTGTAAAAATACACTGGTAGTGAAGGGGTTAACTTTATTTGGGAGGGAGGGGCTGTGTGTATCCCTAGGGGCGTGCTTTCTACTGTGATTGGCTGTGGCTTGAGCTGTAAGGACACTGATCAACGGATCTACATACTAGATCCGTGTGATCAGTTTCTTTACAGCGAGGAGAATGACAGGTGGCTTGTTTACACAAGCTGCCTGACATTCTCCCTCTCCCCCGCCGATCGCCGAGTGACTGGCGGACATCGGGTCCGCTGGTCACACGCGCGGGGGGGTCCGTGACCACGCGGGAGCGCGCCTCCGGCGGCACGCGCTGGCTCCCTAGACCCTCACAAGCTAGTGACGTAGCCCTACGTCACTTTGCCTGTGAGGGGCTGACTGTCGACGTAGATCGGCGTTAGGCAGTCGGCAAGTGGTTAAGATACAACTCTGAACTTTTTCCTTATGTAGCGCTACCCCCCGCAGGAGCCGCTGGTGAATGAAGGTATCTCCCAACCTGCACATCCAGGCACACAGAAATTTCACAGCACTCTGGAGACAAGAAATAGTCCTTGCAGCTTTGTTTTTTGTATTTTATTAGGGGTGTTGAACTTGGATAGGGATTAGGGTCTTATGGGATGCCCACTTGATCAACATAGTAGAAATCTTTGGGACACAACTATATACACCTCTGAAGACGTCACACGCTCTGACGAAACGCGCGTCAGGTGCACGCCCTGTAGCCTGGTGGAACGCAAGCCGGCAGTCACCGCTCTCCACGCACAGGCTTAGCACAGCAGGCGCGATCGTGAATATTTTAAACTTTTGTGTACTGTACTACCAGTTTTTATTTAAAAAAAACACTTTTAATGCTACTGCACTATTGGGAGCATCTATTTTTTACCCTAATCGGACCCTGAGGACCCGGTCTATTGAGGAAGGAGATCCCGGACCATAGGGGACTACATAGCCCAGCAGTCACCATCTCTCTGGCCAGGGAGGCCATAAGGCTCATATGGTCTTTTTGCCATACGGCAACTAAGACCCACAACTTCTGGTGAGTGCGCAACCCCCACTATCTCTTAAAGCCACATCACTAACACCAACAGCTGGACCATTGGAGGATTCGGCACAAGCACTTGCACTTTCTTCCCCTTTTTGGCACTGAAGTTATTTACATGCACTAAAGTCACATATGCACTTTCTTTGGACTTTTTTTTGGCACTTAATTGCACTTTAAGGCACTTATGGATATGAATTGATTGTTTTATTTGTTGATTATTTATTACATTCGTGCAATTGAGTATATGTCACATATTAAGTTTTAAAACCTGTTATTATATATTTATATCACATCTAGTTTTAATTTATATTTTCCCCACACAATGTTATCCGGGTTATTAACAAGTAATTGTTTACCCCTGGATAATAATAGCAAGCGCTATATCAATCCCAATTATTTTGGGGTTTATTTTATCAGACAACTATATACAGCCTGTATATAAACTTTCCTTCTACCTCCAGCTGAAATCATGCTTGTAGAACTAAAACTCCCAGATCCAGCTGGTACTGTATGGTTGGTCTGACAAGAGCATAATCAGACCAACAGCAAATGCCCTTTACAGGCAGGGACCGTGGGCCCCTTTGGTCGTGTAAAAAAAGTCCCAGTGCCCAGCTGTCCCCCTCTTGTGGCTACTGATCCCATCACCACCTCTTCAGGCACTGCCAGCCTACCTGGTTGCCGCTGCCTCTTTCTCTAGCCATCCAGGCTAAGACTCCACAGTCCTCCCAGACTGACACCGTATCCATCCCATACTGCTCTCACTCAGTCCTCTCAGGCATGCCTCTCAGTGCTCTTGATGGTAACACTCACCAGCCCACCTGGCTGTCTTCCTCGCTGGAGATTTTCCCAACAGTGTTTTCCTGCTGTCCTCCATTTGCCCCTATGCCTCCAGTCAGGACACCTCTGTGTGTCATGAAGAGGGTCCCTTCTGCACCCGAGCCCAGGCCCGAGGTCACCCATCGGACTAGGGGGCACCTACAAGGGCCATCGACAACCTAACACTCCATCTCCAGCTTCCACCCAAACTCCGCTGATCCTGAGAATTTGAGGGGGCCTGCCCCCTGCCAACACATCTATTAGGAATTGGTCAGGGCCCTCATGAATACTCCAGGCAACTCCTCCTCACCTCCACTCCCACCCTTCTAGAATCTTCTCTTCTACTAGAAGTAGGTATCAGAGATGTTGCCTTTGAGTCACCCAGCCCTCCCTGCATCACTCAAACCCTGACCCAGAAAAACACACAGGCTTTAACCACAAATACTACTCTAGCACACTAGAGGGTGCTACACTTAGCTCTGTAACCTTTTTCATTTTCTTAGTGTTGTCCGTGACCTCATCAAGGAGACTTCTTCCTATCCTGGTGAAACAATACTTATGCCTCGTACACACGCAACGATTGTTGGCCGTGAATTTTCGGCCAACGTCCAATCGGCCGATTTTCGGATTGTTAGTATGATGCTTCCGACAACCGACTCCGACTTTTCGGCTGAACAAAATCTGGTGTGCATGCTATAAAATTTTTGTTGGCCGTCAACAGAACGGCCGATTTTCCGTCAGTCAGTACAGATTTCGGCAGACAAAAATCCAATGAGCAAGACTGGGCATGCTCAGAGAAGAAAAAACACACGGAAAGTAAACCAGCACATGACATCACTTCTGAAGTTGGTTTTTGTTGGCCGAGAAAATTCGTGTGCAGTCTAGAGCACATTTCAAACAACACTGGACAAAAGACGGCCGATCGGTCGGCCGATAATCGTTGCGCGTGTACGAGGCTTAAGTAAAGAAACATCCAAAATAATGACACAGACAGCATTGAAGCCCTGTGCCCAATTATGATCTCTCCAACGCGAGTGATCAAAATGCATTCAGTGCTGTTGACCCTATGAGAAGATTCTCTCTGCCTGTTGGATGAAGATAAAGAAGTACTAGTGTAAGGAAGTAGAAAAACAGGAATAGAAAAAAGCAGACAGGATAATGGCCACTTAGCCAGGAATGGTACCAAGGTGTTTAGGAGCAACTGGTCAAAGTCTACCGTAGCGGGTGCATTATCCAGGGGGTCCAAATTTTGGAAAATGCTGATTTTTTGCAGAAAACATACATTGGTTTGCTATATATGATTTAGTGTGGGTGAATCGTCCTTTGACCACAGCATCACATTCCTCAGGTACTTGAAAAAATGAAAGAGGGATTCATGGGACTTTTCAGGTGCAAGATACCACGTAAAAAATCTCCAATATAAATTCAATATTTGTTAGAAAATTGAGTTAAAATATTATAGCCATATAAAATCATGTACAGTTATGAACCAATTCTTGTGATTCTTAATTTAATAGTGGTATTATGATGAAAGATCCTAAAAGGTTACAAAAAAGATAAAAAAAAAAAGAAGAAGAATAAATACCTGTATGCCCAAGTAGAGTTGATTGCATCAAGCAGACATGGGAGTAAGTCACACATGTGCAAGTCACAAGCAGAGATGTATAGTAAATAAGTAGAACTACTTCACTACTGTACTTAAGTACCGAAAGGCGGTATCTGTACTTTCCTGGAGTAGAATTTTTTTCTCCTACTTCCACTTTTACTTCACTACATTTTTTCAATGATTTCAATACTTCTACTCCAATATTTTTTTTTTTTTGTGCTGCATAGTTACTCGTTACAATTATAAAAATTACCACTGCCAGAACAGTAGATGGCAGGTTTCATGAAGCTCAAAACATGTGTATTATCAGCGCATACGAAAATAAAAGCTACTGTATGTATAAATAAAAGCTGCATTTGAAATAATAAAAAACAATATGATGTTCAAACTTTTGACTTCTTTCTTGAATAACTACATAACACAGTACTTGTACTTTTACTTTCAGTACTTGAGTAGCAATTTTTTTTTCAAAACTACTGGTACTTTTACTTTCAGTACTTGAGTAGCAACATTTTTTTAACCACTTAACGACCGGCGCACGACGATCTACGTCGGCGCTCAGCCCCGGCCAGGCAAACTGACGTAGGCCTACGTCAGCACTTTTTGCCGGCCCTGTGCGCGCTCCCGCGCCCCGCCGCCGCCGATGACTCGATTGGGTTCAGAACCGATCAGTCATCAGGTCCAGGCCAATCATTTTTGGTCTGGACCTGTTGATCGGTCCTGCCCAATCAGATCTCCCTCTAAGCCTGTGAAATGTAAACACAGGCTTAGAGGAGATGTGCCCTCCCCTCCCAACGGTCTTTTTGGATCCAGCGTGAGAGGAGAGCACATCTTACTGTGAGTAATTGCACCAAGCACATCACACACAGCTAGATAGGCACATTTCACCCCCGATCGCCCCCCCAATTAACCCCTACAGCACCTGACACAACACACACTATATACAGCATATAGCATATACCTATATACCTGTATAAGTGTGATTTGTGAACAGGTGTAGCCCTTGCGACCCCCCCTTTTCCACTCAAATTACCCCCCACCCCCCCCTAATAAAGATTTAACCCACTGATCCCCCCTGAACCCCCCCTGATCACCGCCGTTAACCCCTACACCCTCTGTCACATCAGCACTAATACAAACGCAATATACGGTGTTATTGTATTTTTGTATTAGTGTCATTGTGATCAGAATTAGCGCAGGCGACTAAGTTTCTGTCCCAAGAAGGTTTAGGGTCCCCGCCACCCGCCCAATAAAGATTTAAGCCCCTGACCCCCCCCTGATCACCCCTACACCCCCTGCCATAACACACACCGTATACAGTATATAGCATTTTGCTATATACCCGTATAAGTGTGATTTGTGGTCAGGTCTAGCGCTTGCGACCCCCCCTTTTCCACTTGAATTACCCGCCACCCCCCCCTAATAAAGATTTGAGCCCCTGATCCCCCCTGATCCCCTCCTGATCACCGCTAGTTAACCCCTACACCCTCTGTCACATCAGCACTAATACAAACGTAATATACTGTGTTTTTGTATTTTTGTATTAGTGTGATTGTGATCAGAATTAGCGCAGGCGACTAAGTTTGTGTCCCAAGCAGGTTTAGGGTCCCCGCCACCCGCCCAATAAAGATTTAATCCCCTGATCCCCCCCTGATCACCCCTACACCCCCTGCCACAACGCACACTGTATACAGTATATAGCATTTTCTATATACCTGTATAAGTGTGACTTGTGACCAGGTTTAGCGCTTGCCACCGTTCCTTTTATCCTTAGGATACCCGCCAGCCCCTTCCAATAAAGATTTAAACCCCTGATCCCCCCCTGATCACATCCCGTTAACCCCTACACCCTCTGTCACATTAGCACTAATACACACATAATATACTGTTTTTACTGTATTTTGTATTGGTGTCATTGTGACTTGAGGTTGCGCTAGCTAGCTAGTTTCTTTCCCAAAGGAGGTTTAGGGTCCCCGCCACCCCCCCCAGATCCCCAGCGCATAGTTTAGAAATAACCCCTTGATTGCCACACACACACGCACGCACCTACACTTCCATTTCTAGTATAGTGTTTGAACAGATCAGTATCTGATCTGATCAGAGCTATACTAGCGCCCCCATAGTTTAGGGTTCCCAAAACGCAGTGTTTGCACGATCAGCACTGATTCCTGCCAGCACCTGCGTTTAACCCTTTCACCCAGGTAAGTGTAGTAATCAACAGATTACTGTCACTTACAAAAAAACACAAGACACAAAACCGCTGTGTTAGCAGAGTCAGGCCTGATCCCTGCTAGCATTAGCAGTTTTTTTGGTAGCGCTTGAAATAGTCTTCGACAACCAGGTGATTTTATTACCTGTGAGTCGCATCACTGTACGGGTAAATTTAGTTACCAAAATGTCTAAACGTTCGTACAGTGATGAAGCTATTTACAGTATAATGACCATGCCAGGTGAGAGCGATGGGGAAGCCTCACCGGCAGAATCAGGGTCAGTATACGAACCAAATGACAGCAGCGGCTCCCTGACAGATAGCTCCGACGACAGATGGGTCCCTGTTAGACCCAGGCGTACCCGACCCCATTCTGGTGTTGTTGAGATGCAGGAATCGCAGGGTGCTCGTATGGAGCAGAGTGTGGGTACTAGTGCCGCTCATCCTTCTGGCGACCTGGCAAGCGCCAGCGGCCTAGTACACCCTGGACCTAGTACAACCAGCACTGCAGTAAGACCTGGTGACGTGGCGAGTCCCCTAAGTGCAGTTGAAGCTGGTGCGGTGGCTAGCACAAGTAGTGGCCCGCAGCCACCGCGTATTCGAAGACAGGCCCGTAGAGCCCATAGTGCCCTCCCTGATGCGCTGGCATTTCCTAATTGGCAACCCACTGATACTACAGCGCCAGTACTTCCCCCATTCACCGCCCAACCTGGAATCCACGTGGAGACAGCTGGTTTTACGCCCCTGAACTTTTATGAGCTGTTCTTCACGGAAGATCTTTTCAGATCTATTGTGGATCAATCAAATTTATATGCTCAACAATTTATCGCCGCCAACCCAAATTCGCCCCTTGCCAGACAGTTCGGCTGGAAACCTTTAACGGTTTCCGAATTTAAGATCTTTCTGGGCCTTTCCCTCCACATGGGCATAACTAAACAGAGTGAATTGCGGCTATATTGGTCCACTAGCCCACTTCACCATATGCGCATGTACTCTGCCTCCATGTCCAGGGCGAGATATGAGCAAATTCTGCGATTTATGCATTTCAGCGACAATGAAATCTGTCGTCCTCCGGGAGACCCTGCATACGATCGGCTCCACAAAATTCGGCCCCTCATAGACCACTTCAATCAGCGGTTTGCAGCCTTGTTTACCCCCGAACAAGTTGTCTGCGTTGACGAGTCCCTGATTAAATTTACTGGCCGCCTTGCTATGAAACAGTACCTCCCCAGCAAGCGTGCCAGATACGGGGTCAAACTGTATAAATTGTGTGACAGGGCCACAGGCTATACAGTTAGTTTCCGGGTCTATGAGGGAAAAGATAGCTGTGTGGAGCCCCCCAACTGCCCAGACTACATAGGGAGCAGCGGTAAGATCGTTTGGGACTTGGTGTCACCCTTATCCGGAAAGGGGTACCATTTGTACGTGGACAACTTTTATACAAGCGTGCCACTATTTAGTCACCTGCTCGAATTACAAATTGGCGCATGTGGCACCGTGCGACCTAATCGCCGGGGCTTCCCCCAACGGCTTGTAGATTCCCGTCTTAGTCGGGGGGCGAGAGCCTGCTTGAAAACGGACAAATTGCTTGCGGTGAAGTGGAAGGATACACGGGATGTTTATGTTCTGTCCTCCCTTCACGCAGACACGACAATCCAAATCACTACGGCAACTGGCGTTGTGGAGAAACCCCTCTGTGTCCACGAATATAACCTTAACATGGGAGGGGTGGACCTTAACGACCAGATTTTGGCGCCGTATTTAGTTGCCCGTAAAGCCAGACGCTGGTACAAAAAAGTGTCTGTTTATTTATTCCAATTGGCGATGCTGAACGCCTTTGTCCTATACAAGGCGTCAGGACGAACTGGATCTTTCCGGGAATTCCAGGAAGAGATCATCCTTGCCTACCTGTACCCAGGAGGCATGCCTGCCCAACTTCCCCTTCCAGATGCAGTGAGCCGGCTGCATGAGAGGCATTTTCCTTATGCCCTCCCGAGTACCCCTACCCAAAGATGGCCCCAAAGAAGATGTCGTGTCTGTAGCAGGCGCGGATTTAGGCGTGACACCCGTTATTATTGTCCCAAATGTCCTGACCAACCTGGTCTCTGCATCGGGGAATGTTTTGAGCGCTACCATACACTAGTGGAGTTTTAGTGTAGGGTACAGCACGACACAGTGTAGGGCACACAAACACAGGGTCTCGAAGGATGTTGGATGTCCATCGACATTTTGAGAGACCCAAGCTGGAAGAGAAGATCGCAGAAGATCGCAGTCCCTCCCAAATCAAGACATGAAGAAACAGTTAGAAAGAAAAATAAAAGGATCCAAAAACTGTTGTTGTGTCAGTCATTTTATATGTCCTTCTACTCTTCTTACTGTACATTTAAATGTCCTTTGTTTGTTTTTTCATTCTTTTGTGACCTGTTTCTCCTGCAGGTACTCGTCGGCTACCACGCATTGATTTTATATATTCTGACACAAACAGTGTTTGCGCTCAGCATATATGGATACCTTTGCTGATAGCAGCTGTGGTGATTTTCTGATTTCAGCACTGCAGTTAAAATCCTATTTTGGTATACGTGGATAGCGCCGTGTATACCCATCATTAAATTCAGTGGGTGGTTGTTTGGGCGGTTAATGATGAGAATCCAAAAACTTTTGTTGTTGTCAGTCATTTTATATGTCCTACTCTTCCTAATGTACTTTTTTTTAATGTACTTTGTTTTTTCATTCTTTTGTGACCTGTTTCTCTTGCAGGTACTTGTCGGCTACCACGCATTGATTTTATATATTCTGACACAAACAGTGTTTGCGCTCAGCATATATGGATACCTTTGCTGATAGCAGCTGTGGTGATTTTCTGATTTCAGCACTGCAGTTAAAATCCTATTTTGGTATACGTGGATAGCGCCGTGTATACCCATCATTAAATTCAGTGGGTGGTTGTTTGGGCGGTTAATGATGAGAATCCAAAAACTTTTGTTGTTGTCAGTCATTTTATATGTCCTACTCTTCCTAATGTACTTTTTTTAATGTACTTTGTTTTTTCATTCTTTTGTGACCTGTTTCTCTTGCAGGTACTCGTCGGCTACCACGCATTGATTTTATATATTCTGACACAAACAGTGTTTGCGCTCAGCATATATGGATACCTTTGCTGATAGCAGCTGTGGTGATTTTCTGATTTCAGCACTGCAGTTAAAATCCTATTTTGGTATACGTGGATAGTGCCGTGTATACCCATCATTAAATTCAGTGGGTGGTTGTTTGGGCGGTTAATGATGAGTAATACTACGCATTATTCTTGTGCTGATTTCTGATAGGTTCTCTTTTTTTCCGTTCAGCCCACAGGCTGCATGAAAAAAAAAAAAACCTATATGCCAAACAAGGACTAGCAATGTACTGGTACGTTGCTGGACTTTGAGTGGTTATACCAGGATGATGCCTGCAGATTTAGGCATCATCTTGGTATCGTTTTTTACAGCCAGCGGTCGGCTTACATGTAAAAGCAATCCTAGCAGGTAATTGGCCGCTAGACTGCTTTTACATGCAGTGGGAGGGGCCTCCCCCCCCCCACCGCCGCCTTCCGCAGCCTTCCGTGGTTTTTCTCGGGCTCTCCTGTCCCACCGGTTAACCCGAGAGTGCAGCCGGTGGTTCAGTTATCTAACCATAGAGCTAATTGAAGATTAGAATGGCTCCAATCATCTCTATGGCCTAAGATGCCGGAGGCTACGAGCATTTCATGACTTCTTTTTCGCCAGAAATAAACAGGGCCATTGGGAAATTGGGAAAGTATTTTATCACACCAATTTTGGCGTGGTCAGAAGCATTAAGGTCAGAGGAGAGATCTAGAGTATAAAAGACCCCAATTTTTAAAAAAAAGAGTACCTGTCACTACTGATTGCTATCATAGGGGATATCTAAATTCACTGTGATAGCAATAAAAATGATTTAAAAAAAAAAAAAATTAAAGGAAAGGTGTCAAAATTACATAAAAGAGCAAAAAAAAAAAAAAAAAAAAAAAAAAATCAAGCTCCGCCCCCTTTCCCCCGTGCTTGCGCGCAATGGCACACGCACGCATTGGTCTAGTGTCATATGTAAACCGCAATTTCAGCATGCATGTGAGGTATCGCCGCGATCGCCAGATCGAGTGCAGTAATTCTTGCAGTAGACCTCCTCTGTAAGTCTAAAGTGGTAACCTGTAGAGACTTTTAAAGGTTTTTAAAAATGTACGTACGTTTTTGCCGCTGCGCAGGTGTGCGCAATTTTTAAAGCATGTCATGTCAGGTGTCTATGAACTCGGCATAAGATCATCTTTTAAATTTTACCAAACAAATTGGAATTATATAGTGTATTTGTGCAATAAATTTAAAAAAAATGTATTTTTTTCGCAAAAATTGCGTTTGGAAAATCTGTGCGCAAATACCGTGTGACAAAAAAAATTGCAACATCCACCATTTTATTCTATAGGGCCTCTGCTTTAAAGAAATATATAATGTTTGGGGGTTCAAAGTAATTTTCTAGTAAAAAAAAAATATTTTTTCATGTAAACAAAAAGGCACAGAAAAGGCTTGGTTTTCAAGTGGTTAGAAGAGTGGGTGATGTGTGGCTAAGATTGAGCGTAAAATGCCGGGACTGTTCAAACACCCCCCAAATGACCCCTTTTTGAAAAGTAGACACCCAAAGCTATTTGCTGAGAGGCATGGTGAGTCCATGGAATATTTTATATTTTGCTACAAGTGTCGGGAAAATTATTATTTCTTTTTTTTTTGTTGTTTTTTTACAGAAAGTTGTCACTAAATGATATATTGCTCACACATGCCATGTGTATATGTGAAATGACACCCCAAAATACATTCTGCTGCTTATCCTGAGTACAGGGATACCCCATGTGTGAAACTTTTTTGCAGTCTAGCCGAGTACAGGTCCCCGAAAACCAGTCCCCACTTTCAGGCTTTCCAAAGGCGTAAATTGTTGATTTCACTCCTGACTACCTATCACAGTTTCGGAGGCCCTAAAATTCCAAGATAGCACAAAACCCCCCCAAATGACCCCATTTTGGAAAGTAGACACCCCAAGCTGTTTGCTGAGAGGCATGGTGAGTCCATGGAATATTTTATATTTTACCACAAGTTCCGGGAAATATATATATATATATATATTTTTTTTTTTTTTACACAAAGCTGTCAGTAAATGATATATTGCTCACACATGCCACGGGTATATGTGAAATGACACCCCAAAATACATTCTGCTGCTTCTCCTGAGTACAGGGATACCCCATGTGTGAGACTTTTTTGCAGTCTAGCCGAGTACAGGACCCCGAAATCCAACCTCCACTTTCAGGCTTTCCAAGGGCGTAAATTGTTGATTTCACTCCTGACTACCTATCACAGTTTCGGAGGCCCTAAAATTCTAAGATAGCACAAAACCCCCCCAAATGACCCCATTTTGGAAAGTAGACACCCCAAGCTGTTTGCTGAGAGGCATGGTGAGTCCATGGAATATTTTATATTTTACCACAAGTTCCGGGAAATATATATATATATATATATTTTTTTTTTTTTTACACAAAGCTGTCAGTAAATGATATATTGCTCACACATGCCACGGGTATATGTGAAATGACACCCCAATATACATTCTGCTGCTTCTCCTGAGTACAGGGATACCCCATGTGTGAGACTTTTTTGCAGTCTAGCCGAGTACAGGACCCCGAAAACCAACCTCCACTTTCAGGCTTTCCAAGGGCGTAAATTGTTGATTTCACTCCTGACTACCTATCACAGTTTCGGAGGCCCTAAAATTCCAAGATAGCACAAAACCCCCCCAAATGACCCCATTTTGGAAAGTAGACACCCTGAGCTATTTGCAGAGAGGCATGTTGAGTGTTTTGCAGATCTCACTTTTTGTCACAAAGTTTTGGAAATTGAAAAAAGAGGAAAAAAAATGCATTTTCCTGTTTTTTCTTCATTTTCCAAAAAAAATGAGAGCTGCAAAATACTCACCATGCCTCTCAGCAAATAGATTGGAGTGTCTACTTTGCAAAATGGGGTCATTTGGGGGGGTTTTGTGCCATCTTGGCCTTTTATGGACTTCAAAAGTGTGATAGGTAGTAAGGAGTGAGATCAACAATTTACGCCCTTAGAAAGCCAGAAGGTGCAGATTGGTTTTCCGGGTCCTGTACGCGGCTAGACTGCAAAAAAGTCTTACACATGGGGTATCCTTGTACTCAGGAGAAGCAGCAGAATGTATTTTGGGGTGTCATTTCACATATAACCCATGGCATGTGTGAGCAATATATCATTTACTGACAACTTTGTGTAAAAAAAAAAAAATATATATATATATATATTTCCCGGAACTTGTGGCAAAATATAAAATATTCCATGGACTCACCATGCCTCTCAGCAAATAGCTTGGGGTGTCTACTTTGCAAAATGGGGTCATTTGGGGGGGTTTTGTGCTATTTTGGAATTTTAGGGCCTCCGAAACTGCGACAGGTAGTGCAGAGGTGACATGAACAATTTACGCCATTAGAAAACCTGAGAGTGTTGATTGGTTTTCGCGGTCCTGTACACAGCTAGGCTCCCAAAAAGTCTCACACATGGGGCATCCCCATACTCAGGAGAAGTGGCAGAATGTATTTTGGGGTGTCATTCCACATATACCCATGTCATGTGTGAGAAATTTATCTTTTAGTGACAACGTTGTGTAAAAAAAAAAAATTAAAAAAAAAAATTGTAATTTTCCCGAAACTTGTGGCAAAATATAAAATATTCCATGGACTCACCATGCCTCTCAGCAAACAGCTTGGGGTGTCTACTTTCCAAAATGGGGTCATTTGGGGGGGTTTTGTGGTATCTTGACATTTCAGGGCCTCCAAAACCGTTATAGGTAGTGAGAAAATGCAATGAAAAATGTACGCCCTTTGAAATTCTGATGGTGGTGATTTGTTTTCCGGCTCCCGTACACAGCTACGCTCCCAAAAAGTCTCACATATGTGGTATCCCTGTACTCAGGAGAAGCAGCAGAATATATTTTGGGGTGTAATTACACATATACCCATGGCATGTGTGAGCAATATATCATTTCAATGACAACTTTGTGTAAAAAAAAAAAAAAAAAATATTTTTGTCATTTTTCAAACACCTGTGACAAAAAAATAAAATATTCAATGAGCTCAACATGCCCCTCAGAACATTCCTTAGGATGTCTACTTTCCAAAAAGTGGTAGTTTGGGGGGGTTTTGTACTGCCCCGCCATTTTAGCACTTCATGAAATGAGATAGGCAGTCAGAAATTAAAGCTTCGTAAATTTCAGTATTTACACCATAGTTTGTAGACGCTATAACTTTTGCGCAAACCAATAAAAATACGCTCATTGATTTTTTTTTTGTCAAAGACATGTAGCTAAATATATTTTGGCCAAAAAAAATGACATAAATTGAGTATATTGGATATTTTTTAAAAGACAAAGTTGAAAATGTCATTTTTTTGCAAAATTTTCGCTCTTTTTTTATTAATATCGCAAAAAATAAAAAGCGCAGAGGTGATCAAATACCACCAAAAGAAAGCTCTGTTTGTGGGAAAAAAAGGACGTAAATTTCGTTTAGGTACTGCATTGCATGACCGCGCAATTATCAGTTAAAGTCACGAAGTGCCAAGTTGAAAAAAGGGGTCTGGACCTTTAGCAGCCAAATCCTCCGGGGCTTAAGTGGTTAAAAAACTACTTGCAATACTTAAGTAGAAAAAATGTTGAATACTTTAGTACTTCTACTCAAGTCACTTTTTGATCGAGAACTTCCACTTCTACTCAAGTCACTTTTTGATCGAGCACTTGTACTTTTACTCAAGTATGGGTTTCGAGTACTTTATACAACTCTGGTCACAAGCAAGTCTCAAGTCTTAACCTTCAAGTCTCAAGCAAGTCCCAAGTTACTGTGGTGAAAAGCAAGCAAGTCAAGTCGAGTCCCTGCTAGAAGTCAAGTCATTTATTTTGGTCAAGTCAAAATCAAGTCAAAATACTGATCTACCCCAATTTTCACCTTTAAATCAGTTAAAAGTCAGTGGTCAGGAAAGGTTTTGTTTTATTTTCAACATTAACAAAACTGCTTAGTGCTTTTTTCTTGGCATATTAAAGAAACACTTTGAATGTCCAAACAGCTCAAAATCCTTCGTCCGGACATGTTTCAACACCACAGTCACTAAAAACATGTTAAAGTGGAGTTAAGCCCATTTTAATAAGTTTAGATGTACATAATCCCCTTTAAAAATGCTTTTACCAATGTAAACTATTATTTCTTTTTTTTTTTGCAAGAAAATACCTTTTTTTCTTCTTTATTCATCTGCACTCCCGGGTCCGGCACCTATAGGCGATTACGTCACTCGGAGATTAGCCAGGTCCTGCTGGGATGTATCCCAGCAGCCCTTGCGAATCGCCTAGTGACGAAATCTCGCATTAATACACCAGCACCAGCTGTACTCAGGGATTTAATGCTTGGAGTCCGCGCTCCACCCCGCCCCGCCTCCTCTCAGTGAGCATGGACTGAAAGCATTACATTCCGTAGAGCTCACTGAGAGGAGGCGGGGCGAAGGTGGGGCGGAGCGCGGACTCCAAGCAATACATCCCTGAGTACAGCTGGTGCCGGTGTAATACGAGATTTTGTCACTAGGCGATTTGCAAGGGCTGCTGGGATACCTCCCAGCAGCCCTTGCGAATCGCCTAGTGACGTAATCGCCTAAAGGCGGCCGGACCCGGAAGTGCGGATGAATAAAGAAGAAAAAAAGGTATTTTCTTGCAAACAAAAAATAGTTTACATTGGTAAAATCATTTTTAAAGGGGATTACATACATCTAAACGTATTAAAATGGGTGGAACACCACTTTAAGTATTTCCATTGTTAAACAGCCAGTGTCCGAAAAATCAGAACATACTGAGGTGTTTTAAGTGACTGTGGTGTCAGAAACATAACAGGCACATTCATTTTGCTTTAACACATCTGGAGAAAATGCAAATATTTAATAACTTAAAAAAGTAAAGTAATTTCGAGTCATATGTCTCAAGTCAAAGTCAAGTCTCAAGTCATGAATACCAAGTCAAAGTCAAGTCGAGTCTTTTATTAATTTTAGTCAAGCAAGTCTCAAGTCCTCAAACTGGTGACTTAAGTCTGACTTAAGTCAAGTCATGTGACTCAAGTCCCCCACCTCTGGCATCAAGTCGTATTTAATGCAATCAATTCCACTTGGGCAGATAGGAATTTATTCCACCTGCTCTATGGTGGCAGAGTCTGTATCCAGCAGAAGGCAGTGACAATCAGGCAGTATTTGTCTCTGTTCCACACTAACAGGTACAACTTTTTTTGAGTCTACTCTTAGTATCATTTTACTTTAAAACTATAGTGAGTGACACTCCTAGGGTCATATATGTGGGCATGTATATATTCTGCTATATACACTCACAATTTGAGCCCATCCAGCAAAGTGTTGTAACGCTCCTGCGTTTTTATTGTAAGCTGGATTTGCAGCTGCAGAATCTCCACTCAGTAGTCATGTAGAGATGTGTTGGAATACCAGATCCAACTCTCCAGACTCATCACTGTGGGCCTGTCTGCTTCAGCATAAAGATATACACACACTCAATAAGATGTTCCTGGAGTGATAGGATGTATATGATAGTATGGAGGTGATGTGCTGAAGGGACAGGTGTGAGCAGTGACAGTAATGGTAAGCACTTGATAGTAATGTTCAGGAGAGTAGTAGATGGTAATAGGTAGAATGCAGATAGGTTATTAATGGAGTATGGTAACAGGTGGTAAGGACAGCAGATGACATATACAGGATAGACTAACCCAGTGCAAGGATAGATGGTAGTAGACTCAAGAGCTAGCAATCTATGTAACAGTGCAGATGGTAGAATTAGTATGCATAGATAGTAACAGTCCTTAATGTGCAGAAGATGATAGTGTAAGTTAGTTATGGAGGATTCCCCTGTGGGGTACTTATCACTAGTAAGGTTTAGTAAGTAGAGGGGTCCAGTAGTGAGGGAGTGATCGGGTAGCGAGATACGGGATCAGTAGCGAGGTTCCCGGTCTGTTCCAGGTAAAGGCAAATAGCTGGAGGTTCCGACAGCAAGACAAGGCTTGTAAGCATGTAGGCATACATTGAACGAACAACGTGAGAGAGAACGCCGGCGATTGAAATAGCCGCTCAGCGGCGCTCAGCGATGACGTCATCCGTCTTAAAGGTGTATGGATTCCACCTTACTAGAAAGGTGGGACGCAATGTTGAAAGGAAAATGGTAAATAAGGGTACCAAAGGTACCAGAATCTTACAAGTGTCCCCCTTTGTCTGCTTTGTGCTGCATAGCTATGACATTTGCATATTCAATATCCATTATTATTCCTTTTAGATTTGGAATTGTATTGCCATATTACTATATATAATATCTACTCATTATTAGATGTATCTGGCTGTTTGGCCTATGCATGATTCCATTCGCCCCGGGTCCTTGCGATTCTGATCTTGCGCTCCTTGGCACCTACAGTTTCAGATCACATGAGGGATCACCTGTCATGCAATTTCATTTAACAACCAACAGTGTGCCCTCAATTTCCATGTGCATTTAGTTGTACAATTCTGTAAGTATTACACAGCCTGTATTTTGTATTCTATATGTTTAAACATTACTATTTTTGCATATACTGTTTTTGCTAATTATGTCATTAATAGGTTATATTTATACCCTAGTAGATACAGTGCCAGCTTAAGAGCATTAATGGGCCCCAGGCAATGCAGTGCACTGGGGCGCTGCCTACACAATCACCAACTAGAAAATGCAAATTATCGATAAGGCAATATTTATTGGAACAGCAGTGCCAGGCTAATGACAGCTTCCAAGTTCGGCGGCTGAGTCCGGTGAACACACACACAGTGCCATCTTAAGAGCCTTATAGGCCCCTGGGCAATGCAGTGCACTGGGGCCCCCGGCCTACACAATCACCCACGAGAATATACTACAAGAGATTACAACTACCTGGAGTATATACCTTACTATATACATATTACAGGGACCAATATATACTACAAGAGATTACAACTACCTGGAGTATATACCTTACTATATACATATTACAGGGACCAATATATACTACAAGAGATTACAACTACCTGGAGTATATACCTTACTATATACATATTACAGGGACCAATATATACTACAAGAGATTACAACTACCTGGAGTATATACCTTACTATATACATATTACAGGGACCAATATATACTACAAGAGATTACAACTACCTGGAGTATATACCTTACTATATACATATTACAGGGACCAATATATGCTACAAGAGAGTACAACTACCTGGAGTATATACCTTACTATATACATATTACAGGGACCAATATATGCTACAAGAGATTACAACTACCTGGAGTATATACCTTACTATATACATATTACAGGGACCAATATATGCTACAAGAGAGTACAACTACCTGGAGTATATACCTTACTATATACATATTACAGGGACCAATATATGCTACAAGAGAGTACAACTACCTGGAGTATATACCTTACTATATACATATTACAGGGACCAATATATGCTACAAGAGAGTACAACTACCTGGAGTATATACCTTACTATATACATATTACAGGGACCAATATATGCTACAAGAGAGTACAACTACCTGGAGTATATACCTTACTATATACATATTACAGGGACCAATATATACTACAAGAGATTACAACTACCTGGAGTATATACCTTACTATATACATATTATAGGGAACACTATATACTACAAGAGTTTCTTGTAGAATATACAAGAGAGGGGGGCCCGGCTGACAACGGGGGGGGGCCCTAGACCACCAGGTAAACTAAGTAATCTGGATTCTGGCCTGTTGGGGGACAGTAATTGCCACCATGTGTGTGGGGCCCCTTGGCAAGCGGGGGCCCCCAGACAACAGCCGGGAATGCCCATTGGAAAAGACGGCCCTGCACACACACACGGACGGGAGTCAGACCTGACTGTCCTGTGTGTGCCTGTTCCCGTGGAGGCAGACAGGCATTCCTGCAGTTGTGGGCTCCATCTCCATGGCCCAAGTGGCCTGACAGCAGAGCAGGGCCAACAGGCACTTGCCACCTCCTAAGTTCGACGGTGGGATGCACACGTTAATCAAGACTAATGCTTGGCTGGGGCTGGGTCGCTGGGCAGATGGGCCCCCCCCCCCCAGGGAAATGGGGCCCCGGGCAACTTCCTGGCGTGCCCATTCGGTAAGATGGTCCCGAGCAGATATCGTTATCTAATATGTCAGCTCTGAAGAAGGACGTTACACTAAAAGTCCGAAATATGTCCGGTGGCTTTACACATACTTGATAATACAATCTATGGAACAACCAGAAGGTCACCTAAGTTTTCTTGTCAATATGCACCTGCCTGTACTTTGTATTGGATTACTATCATTGTATTTGTTTTACATACCTAATCTTTTCTACTTTTTTACTATTGTTATATACAAATAAAGAAATATTAATTTTACTATAGTGGTTTGTCTTTGGTCCATGAGGGGTGCTTGATGCATTGTTTGCTCCTATATTATTCCAAAACATGAACGTGAACTCAATAGCCAACACGTTTCCAGGGCCTCTCTTCGCCTCCTTGATCAGGGCTTAAAAAATGGCTATTGGAGGACTTGAGCTGGAGATAGAATTAGAAGTTTTGTATAATGATAATCTTGATCTCCTTCAGCAGCAGGTGAACGCAACAAGCCAATGGCACCAACTTTTTGATCCTTTAACCACTTGCCGGCTGCCGCACGACTATTTACTGCGGCGGTCAGCCCCTCACATGCAAAGCGACGTAGGACTACGTGGCTAGCCTGTGAGGCTCTTGGGAGCGAGCGTGTGCCGCCGGAGGCGCGCTCCTGCTCCCGCTCGCTCACGGACCCCCCGCGCGTGTGCCCGGCGGACCCGATGTCCACCGGGCACTCGCGATCGTCCGTTACAGCGGGAGAAAGGCAGGCGGCTAATGTAAAGAAAGCCGCCTGTCATTCTCCCCTGTGTAAGAATGGAGATCATACGGTTCTACTATGTAGGACCGTTGATCTCTGTTCTTACACCTCAATCCACATCCAATCACAGTTAGAAGCACGCACCTAGGGACACACTTAACCCTTCCCTCTCAAAAAAAGTTAACCCCTTCACTGCCAGTGTCATTTTTACAGTAACAGTGCATATGTATAGCACTGATTACTGTAGTAATGTCACTGGTAACCCCAAAAGTGTCAAAAATGTCAGTCAAGGGTCCGATCTGTCCGCCGCAATGTTGCAGTCCCGCGAAAAAAATCGCAGATCGCCGCCATTACTCGTTTAAAAAAAAACAACAAAAATTACGAAAATCTTTCCCTTAGTTAGTAAACACAATAACGTTTGGGCAAACCAATCAAAATACGCTTTTTGCGATTTTTTTTTTACCAAACATATGTAGCATAAAAAAAATTGGCCTAAAATGTTAAAAAATTTTGATTTTTACATTTTTTTTGGGGAATTTCATATAAAAAAAATGTGAAAAATATTGTTATTTTTGCAAAATTGACGCTCTTTTTTTGTTTATAGCGCATGATCAAAAAATCGCACAGGTGATCAAATACCACCAAAAGAAAGCTCTGTTTGTGGGAAAAAAAGGACGTCAAATTCGTTTAGGTACAGCGTCGCACGACCGCGCAATTGTCCGTTAAAGTCACGCAGTGCCGAATCGCAAAATAGGCCCTGGTCAGGAAGGGGGTAAAATCTTCCGGGGCTTAAGTGGTTAAAAGCCAGTGGGTCAGAATAATGTCAGGTAAGAGCTGACAGCCCCGGAGTTTCTCTCAAAGTGTGTTTAGTAGAAGTCAGGACCCCGGTCGACTGCATATGTCAAAACGATCCACCTACTAGGACATAATCACCACTAGGTGGTCTTCTCCACCCCATCACCCCCCCCCCCCCCATTTGTTTTTTGTCTTCCCCACCCCATACCCCCCTTTCCCCCCCCCCCTCTTTCTTTTCCTCTCACCCCTCCGCTACCCCTCCATCTCACTAATCCCACGCTTTCTCTGCTCTTTCTCTTTCCCACTTTTAAGGGCACTCTATGCAGTTACTTATGATGATTAGGCTACCACTGGATATATGCTTGACCAGTGGACCTATTCCTATTTCTACTCCGTGTAACCATTTGTAACCATTTTGCACTCGCACTCAGGTACTCACATAAACAGACAATGAAGGAAACATTCTTCTAAGGATAAATAATACACCATATGTTGATCCAATGAGCAATCAGGCCCCTTAGTTTGGAATTGATCCAAGGATGGATCACAATTCTTAAGTAATTGTATGTGTAGCACCAGAGATGTATAGTAACTAAGTAGAACTACTTCACTACTGTACTTAAGTACCGAAAGGCGGTATCTGTACTTTCCTAGAGTAGAATTTTTTTCTCCTACTTCCACTTTTACTTCACTACATTTTTTCAATGATTTCAATACTTCTACTCCAATATTTTTTTTTTTTGTGCTGCATAGTTAGTTACTCGTTACTATTATAAAAATTACCACTGCCAGAACAGTAGATGGCAGGTTTCATGAAGCTCAAAACATGTGTATTATCAGCGCATACGAAAAAAAAGCTACTGTATGTATAAATAAAAGCTGCATTTGAAATAATAAAAAACAATATGATGTTCAAACTTTTGACTTCTTTCTTTAATAACTACATAACACAGTACTTGTACTTTTACTTTCAGTACTTGAGTAGCAATTTTTTTTTTCAAAACTACTGGTACTTTTACTTTCAGTACTTGAGTAGTTTAATTTTTTTAAAAAACTACTTGCAATACTTAAGTACAAAAAATGTTGAATACTTTAGTACTTCTACTCAAGTCCCTTTTTGATCGAGCACTTCCACTTCTACTCAAGTCACTTTTTGATCGAGCACTTGTACTTTTACTCAAGTATGGGTTTTGAGTACTTTATACAACTCTGTGTAGCACCCTCCTAGTCAGGTGCTAGGTAACAGCATTGGGTTGCTTTCCTGCTTACCAGGGAGCAGGATTTCTAGTTAGGCCTGTTACATGTGTCCATGTGTGATTCACTTGGTCTGAGGGAGTGTTCCCACTGTATCCAATAGGGGAGCCTGTTGGACAGTGGAGGAAACCTAGCCAGTGACACACAGGCGTTTGTGGCAGTCCAAGTGGGAGGGCACAACAGCGGTGCATCCTGGGATTGACCATAAAAGCCAGGGACACATGTGACAGGGTGTCTTTGGGCGGGAAGCCACGTCCCAGAAGAAGGGCACGGCCATGTCTACTTCTGCAGCTAGGAAAGGTGGTCACAGGCAGTCGGCCTGGTGAACCTGAAGGTGTTGCTGAATGCAGAAATCCAGTTGACGCTGACAAGAGGAGTTTGGAGGCAATGGTGACTCTGGAAAAACAGTGTCCATGAGTACAGAGGAACTTGCTCAGGGGTCTGCCAGGAAGGGGACCACTCCAGAAGCTCGGGTCAGCAGACGGGTGTCAGCACACAGGCATTGAGAGCAAAGGGGGTGCCAGCTTTCAGAACCCTGAAGAGAGTAATTAAAACAGGAGCTTTTCTAAACATCTTCACCTTAGTGGCAGGGTGAAGCAGAAGCCTTGCCGCACAGACTACAGCTAGTTGTCCCGAAGATTGTGCATAGTTCATAGTTGGAGTATCCCACTTCTCCCTTCTCTAAACTAGTTCCAAATAAAATACACAAATACCAAATCCCCTGGACTGTTTACTGACTAAGCCAAGGACTTAAATTGTTAAGAATTTGCTGGTTGTTGCTAATGCCTCGTACACACGCAACGATTATCGGCCAACCGATCGTCTGACTTTTGTCCAGAGTTGTGTTGGTTGGAATGTGCCTAGACTGCACACAAATTTTCTCGGCCAACAAAAATCTACTTCAGAAATGATGTCATGTGCTGGTTTACTTTCCGTGTGTTTTTTCTTCTGAGCATGCCCAGTCTTGCTCATCAGATTTTTGTCTGTCGAAATCTGTACTGACTGACGGAAATCGGCCGTTCTGTTGACGGCCAACAAAAATTTTATAGCATGCACACCAGATTTTTGTCGGCCGAAAAGTCGGAGTCGGTTGTCGGAAGCATCATACTAACAAGCCGAAAAACGGCCGATCGGACGTTGGCCGAAAATTCACGGCCAATAATCGATGCGTGTGTACAAGGCTTTAGGGTAACCCAGGGGAACCCACTTCAAGCAGCTCCCAAGGGAGTAGTGCTACATATGCATTTAAGTCTTCTACCTGCTCTGTACTGTTATGTGCCTTGTTTTCGTATAACATTTGTTTTATTTTGCTGTACTTTTACTTAAATTTTTCAATAAAATCTTTATGGAAAAAAAAAATCAGGATGTAAATATTTAAATGTCTAAATTAGAATATTAGATTTTGAGTACAGTTTGCCTATTGATTCAAACTGCAAGAATTTGGATAAAGACAGTGCGTTCCTTCAACCAAACATTCCTCTGAAAAGACCGTGGTAAAATACAGCATGACAGTTAATGACATCTGTGACATCATAAAGAAAGGTTCACATGAAAAGTGTCACTATCCAAGAGCACAGATGTCAGAAAGAATTTGCTGAATGCCAAACAATAGACACAATCATCTATTTCAATGAAATATCTGTCTATATATTTTTTTCCAGCTGCCTAATGCAATATATGTTTTCCTAAAAAAATGTTTTTGATGTGTGGTTAATATATTGTCCTATAGTGAAAAGAGTTGGGTTATTCAAAACCTTCATCACTAGAGACAGGACCGTCTTTAACACAGGGCAAAAGGGGCCGCTGCCCTGGGCCCAGTCATTGTTGTGGGGCCCAAAGCAGCTGCCCCTTGAGCCCGCACTGCCTGAAAATAGTTAATAAGTGGATTTAGGAGGGCCAAAGAAAATATTTGCCCAGGGTCTAATCAATATTAAACTGCCCTGACTAGAGATATTATTTGTCCTTAAGATGAGGCCGATTCTATTCTTTTCTCTTAGAGTTCCCATCTCATCCAGCATGAGCATCTCTTACAAGACTATATTTTCTGTGTCAGAGCTTTCATTTATGTTTTATTATGTAGAATGCATCATAGGTAGATATGAAGGTGGGTGATGGAAGTGATGGATCTAGAAATCCTGCAGGAGTCTCTGGCAAACATGATGGGTGAGTCCACCCAGCAGAGTCACCCACATTAAAACAAATTAGAAAAACATCAAACAGGGTCTGTGCCTAACATATTGAACAATATAAGAGGCTTAGATTTTGGGTGATAGTTCTGAGAGTTTAGAGCAGTGGTCTTCAAAATGTGGCCCAGGGGCCAAATGCAGCCCTTTGCATACCCTTATCTGGCCCTAGGGGCACTATTCCTCCAACTGATATGAGGCGCTATTCCACCCACTGATACAACAATGTGTAAAACCCTTTAGTGTAGAGTACTAGCTGTAAATAGTTAGTCTTTAGTGTAGGTAAATTTTGGCCTGGCTGAGAGCCACATTGGTTTTGAATCTGGGTCTAGGTAAGTGACTCAGGGAGGCTGCATGTCTCATCAGGCAGCACCTCTGGTACCTCCCCCTACTTGTTGGAACCTTTTGAGAAGCTTCCAGAAGAATGGGAGGGAAATTAGGAGGAGATGCATAGAGTATTGAGTAGGGCCCCAGCCAAATCCCCAGCAAGTAGGCTGGAAGGGGGTGGGCACCTCTTAAATACTTTGGGTCATGTCAGCAGGGAGCAGTCGGGTGGAAGATGGAGAAGCAGTGCTGAGGAGGAGGTCGGTGGCGCTTGAGGGTAACCCATAGACTGAGGGGGGGTGAGGGTGACTTCTGGCCTGGGGCATGGGTGCTGGAAGGATTCCCCACAACACATGGAGGGACCCCTTCCTTGGTAGCATGGGAGCAAGAGTGAGGACAGCAGGAGCCAGCTAGTATGTCCAGAAGTCTCCAGAAGTCAGCCGGGTGAGCTGGTGAGTGTACAGTCTGGGAGGACTGTGGGAAGTAGCCAGGAGGGCTACGTAGAGAGGCAGCTGCAGCCAGGTGGGCTGGCAGTGCCCGAAAAGGTGGTGCTGGGATCAGTAGCCACAGGAATGTAAGCTGGACACTAAACTTTGCTACACAACCAAAGAGGCCCGCGCTCCCTGCCAACCCGTGCTCCCTCCTGTGGACGGAGGACTGTGTACTGTGGTCAGGGCCGTAGATAAGGGGGTATGACCAGCCATCCTGGGCCAGCAGGGGGGCCCAGGGTGAATCTCATGTAGGCAGGAAGGGTGATCGTTTGGCAGGGGGGCAAATACTGGAACATATCCCCTGTATGGCTCTCTTTGCAGCAGCTGAAAGCTAGCTTCTTCTCCTCTCCCTCCCGTTGGCTTTCAGCTGCTGCAGAGGCAGCCATACAAAGGATCGGTTCCAGTAATTGCCCATCACAGAGTTCACCCTCCCTGTGCATCATACAATTAGCACCCCTGCTGCTAAAGCCCCTCTGTGTGCCCTCCCACTGCGGGTGCTTCCGGCTTCCCTCCTTTCCTTCCCGCCGGCAGTGCCAGCGCACAAAAAATCCTTTAAGATTGAGAGTTGGGGAAGGGTCCAGTAAATATGTCATATTGACCAGCCCCTTTCCTGAATGAACACAATGAGTGATCAGTACTGATCACTCACTGTGTTCATTCATAGCTGAAGCATTGGCTGTAGAGGGAGGAATCTTTGTGATAGACTCCAGAGTGATGTAATGGTCTTTGGCCACCATTTTTATAACACTCCTGCTTAAATGGACAGCACTACCCCTTTCAGGGACCCCAAGGGATTTGTTTGGCGAAATGTTTCCCTTTTCTTATAGGGAGTAAAAATCCCTGTTTCGGGCTCTCAAATGTAGACTCCAGTGGAGCCTCTAACAGCTATTTACCACTGGCCAATGTGAGGGGGATAAGAAAAGTCTTTATAGCCCCCTGGGTTTCTCCCTTCTCCTCAAAGTGGAGCTAAATCTGTATCTGAACACCACAAACCAAAAAGCTATTGAATTCTTTTTTGTCATTCAAAACAAACTTAGCCATCCATTCGTGTCTCCATGCTTTAAGTTGTTGAGAAGTCACTTTAAAAACACCCCCCAGCATTTTTATCCACAGCCATCTTAACTAACAGGAATAATTTGTGTAGTATTTACTTCCTGGAATCCATCTGCCCTTAGATCAGGGAAGATGGTGTGCTTAGCTGAGAAAGCATCTTATCCAGATAAAAGAAAAATATGCCCATGAAGACTCCTGGGATGTATGACATCATTTTGCCCCAGGCCAGAAACCTGCTGAAGAAATGTAAAACAAGTAAATATAATCTACCTTCCTATCTATTTACTAATGCTAGCAGCGTAAGGATTAAAAATAGATTATGTTGGTTGAGAGCAGTGGCGGCCGGTGCATTGGGGGCGCAGGGGCGCTGCCCCCCATCCATGCGTCCGGCCCCCTAATCTGCATGCAGGGCGCCGGACGCATGGAGCTCAATGTTTTTTTTTTTTAAATCACCTGATTAGAGCCAGAGGCTCTAATAGGGTGATGCAAAGGGTGGTCCCAGGGCGCAGAGCAGTGCGCCCCGAGCCCACCCATTGTGTGACAATAGCGAATGAAAATTCACTATTGTCACACGGATCCTCCTCCTGGCCAATCAGGAAGCGGGTCTAATACCTGATTCCTGATTGGCCGCAAGGCAAACCCCATGCCATTTGCCGAGGAGGAGGCGGGAGCGGGAGGCGGGAGCGGGAGGACTCGAGGAGACGCGCCGGGGGACTGAAAAGAAGCTGCCGCCTCTGCTACTCCAGGCAAGTGCACTGGTCTTGGGGCCACACTGCATTGAAGGGGGCATGCACGCTGGTCTCTGCATTGAAGGGGGCATGTACGCTGGTCACTGCATTGAAGGGGGCATGTACGCTGGTCACTGCATTGAAGGGGGCATGTACGCTGGTCACTGCATTGAAAGGGGCATGCACGCTGCTCTCTGCATTGAAGGGGGCATGTACGCTGGTCACTGCATTGAAGGGGCATGTACGCTGCTGGTCACTGCATTGAAGGGGGCATTTACGCTGGTCACTGCATTGAAGGGGGCATGTACGCTGGTCACTGCATTGAAGGGGGCATGTACGCTGGTCTCTGCATTGAAGGGGGCATGTACGCTGGTCACTGCATTGAAGGGGGCATGTACGCTGGTCACTGCATTGAAGGGGCATGTACGCTGGTCACTGCATTGAAGGGGGCATGTACGCTGGTCACTGCATTGAAGGGGCATGTACGCTGGTCTCTGCATTGAAGGGGGCATGTACACTGGTCACTGCATTGAAGGGGGCATGTACGCTGGTCACTGCATTGAAGGGGGCATGTACGCTGGTCTCTGCATTGAAGGGGGCACGCTGGTCACTGTTTTGAAGGGGGCACGCTGGTCACTCTACATTGAAAGGGGGCACGCTGGTCACTCTGCATTGAAAGGGGGCACGCTGGTCTCTCTGCATTGAAAGGGGGCACACTGATCTCTGCATTGAAAGGGGGCACACTATACCTTAATTACTGAAGGCCCCTTTTACACTTTTGCGACCTCAAATTCACGCAATTTTTTACATCGTTTTTGGCCGCAAAGCAATGCCTATTACATTTTTCTGTTTGCGCCCCCCCCCCCCAAAAAAATTTTTTAGAACCAGCCGCCACTGGTTGAGAGAGTTTAGTTCCGCTAAAAGTCAAAGCCTAGGAGGTCTAAACTTTGCCCTTGAACCAGGTTATTGGGTACCCATTATATGTGATTATAATGTAGGAATGTAGAAAAGTGTTATAACTTGTGAAAAAAATTAAGCTAAAAAAAATTAATTTTTTTTTTTTTTGCACTATTTGCACATACTGGGCATATGCAAGTATACACCAGGGATTGGTAAACCACCTTAAAACAGTCCCCCTGGTGGACAGTGATTATAAGCACTTTGGAGATCTTTTGGGATTATTTGAATTCTCTGCATTAATTTTAGCACGTGTAGCACTAGCACTTTCATAAGCACGTTGCACATATTAATTTACATGTGGTATCTAATACTTGTACTTGTGATTTGCAGTTGGTATATATTTATTTATTTATGCACATTAGCACCTTATGAAAAACACCACTTTTTTATTTATATTTTTTCACATTCCCTCTTAATAGGTAGCGCCACAAACACACATTCCACATTAACTGTCATGCCGGACTGCTGCTAGTTCCCTTTTTGTGTCACTCACATGATGTTAACGCCAATTTAACTATTAGCTTGGTATTCAGAAGATATGGAAACTGATTGGATGGATTATACGATCACACATAGCTTACAACTTAGAACACACCTATGCATTATGCATATTCATTACTATAAATTAGTTAGCCTAATGCTTGTTAGCTACACCAGTTTTTATCAACCTTTTTTCAGTCAAGGCCCCCTTTAAAGTTGTGCACAATCCCGAGGCGCCCCATTGTAAAATGTAAAAGAAATGAATATTTTCAAATATTGCAGCAGCTTCGACACACGTAGGACACCCAACATTCCTGATGATTAATTTTATACACCTTTGCACATTGGTACTGACTAGTATTCCAGTGTTTCTCCTCTCCCTCGTTTGCCCTCCCTCATTCAGCTAATGTGAACCCAGTGCAGACAGAGAAGGGCAAGCAAAGACTTCCTCGGGTGCTTAATGTCTTCCTTATTAATTTATGACATAATTTCTTAGAATCCCAGCAGCTGGCTGGCACAGTGCCCAAGGTTGTAATGCTGCACAAATTCAAACCTGTGGCTTAATGTAACAAAAAAATGCAGGTGAGATCCATGTGCCAGCATGCTGACAATTTTGAGCAATTTGAAGCAATATTTTGCATTTTGCCATGGCACCCCTGAAGAGCCCAGAAGGCACCCTGGTTGAAAAAGGTGGAGCTAGACGATGTACTTCTGCCAGAGGCGTAACTAGAACCTTCAGGTATAAAAAAGGGGGTTATATACCAGCGCTATGGAGTTTCAGTACAAAATCAATTTTGTGTGGTGTAAGCTGCCTCCAACCTACCTCTGAGGTAGTAGAGTTAGAAAAAATGCAAGAAATGTTGGACCCGACGCTACCACTTTAAAATAGTATTGTGCAAATATGTGCTATGAAAGTGCATGTGTTGCAATCAACAAAGTGAAAAGTGCTACGTGCCGTTTAAAACCAACAATAGGTATTAACCTGGGCTGTGCTCATTGTGCCACATTAAAATGTCATATACCATACATTTATACAAAGTGCCAAGTGCTGATAAAACCAAGTGCCACGTGTTGTGATCCGTGCTAAAACAATATATGGCGCCGGCGGATGTTCCACCAGAAAAAGCACCGCTGCTTACCGCACTCTTAAGCCTTTGACTCGACACTTCTTGGTCACTACAACAAAGAATAAACCTCCATTGCGTAGCATTTGTTGTATAAAGCGAAAATATTTAGCATCCACTCACAGTTTGGGGAGTTCACTGTCAGCTTGAATGGTGTTCGCCGGGTCGCTGCCGCGTTCCACTGGCTCAAACCACCAAAACCGGAAGTGACGTATTGACGTACACAAACCACGCCCTACGCGTTTCGTCATACGTCACGCTCCAGATGACGTCGTATGACGAAACGCGTAGGGCGTGGTTTGTGTACGTCAATACGTCACTTCCGGTTTTGGTGGTTTGAGCCAGTGGAACGCGGCAGCGACCCGGCGAACACCATTCAATCTGACAGTGAACTCCCCAAACTGTGAGTGGATGCTAAATATTTTCGCTTTATACAACAAATGCTACGCAATGGAGGTTTATTCTTTGTTGTAGTGACCAAGAAGTGTCGAGTCAAAGGCTTAAGAGTGCGGTAAGCAGCGGTGCTTTTTCTGGTGGAACATCCGCCGGCGCCATATATTGTTTTAACACGGATCACAACACGTGGCACTTGATTTTATCAGCACTTGGCACTTTGTATAAATGTATGGTATATGACATTTTAATGTGGCACAATGAGCACAGCCCAGGTTAATACCTATTGTTGGTTTTAAACGGCACGTAGCACTTTTCACTTTGTTGATTGCAACACATGCACTTTCATAGCACATATTTGCACAATACTATTTTAAAGTGGTAGCGCCGGGTCCAACATTTCTTGCATTTTTTCTAGAACCTTCAGGGCCCCGGTGCAAGAAACCATGAAGGGCCCCCCAGACCCCTTCCCTTCAAGCCTGGGGCTCTTCCCACTGATCCTGGGGCTCTATATTCTCGTTGCGGGGCCCTTTATTACGGTCCAGCAGCAGGACCCTTTCACAAGTTCTGCAGTGGGCCCCCTTTCTGCCTTCTTGGGGACTCCCCACGGTGGTGGAATGCCAGGGCTCGGTTGCAAGTGGGACCTTTGCGATCCAGGAAGTTCACCCACTGGTGTCAGTAGTTTTTATTTTTTGGTATTTTAATTGTATAATTTTTTATCATTTTATTTTATTTTTTTACAATGTCACTGACTATGACTCTGTCCATTCAGAAAAGGAAGGAGCTGGTAAATTACATATTCACCGACCCCTTCCTGGTTCTCTATTGTGACACATCCCTTGCAGCAGCTGGCAGGAGAGGGAAGGGAGCACAGTGGGGGGGGGGAGCAAAGGGGGGGGGGTAGGCAGCACAGTGGGGGGGAGGGACCAGGGGAGCACACAGGGGCCCAGAGACAGCAGAACACAAGTGAACTGGATAGGAGGAGCTGCGGGGGCAGCATACAGAGGAACCAATCTCCTCCATTTTCCTCCTGCAGCTACAGGAGGAAAAAGGAGGACAGTGATTTCTCTACATGCTGCCCCCGCCGCCCCTCCTATCCAGGTGTACAGGGGAGCCGCACAGGCCCCTTGGAGCATGGGGCCCGGTTGCAATTGCAACCCCTGTAGTTACACCCCTGAGTCTTCTGCTTTTGCCCAGTTAACTTCAAACTGAGCTTCTGTAAAACTGTATCCTCCCACTGCAGTGAATCAATGCACCTTTTCTTTCATCACTTTGGACTCACAATCTCATCTTAAAGGTTTTGTTTGAAGACTCCCTAACCTAAAGTAACAATTGGTAAGCTGCAATATATTACATTTTTGGATTTGGGTTTATTACTGCTTTAATTGCTAAATATGGAAGATGAGTTAAATACCGCACACGTCATTTAACCGGTTGCCGACCGCCGCACGACTATTTACTGCGGCGGTCAGCCCCGGCCAGGCAAAGTGACGTAGATCTACGTCACTTGCCTGTCACTTCCTTGTGAGCCAATAGCGGGTGGGCGCGCGCCCGCCGCGGCTCGTTCACAGGGAAGTCAGTGCGTGTGACCGGCGGACCCGATGTCCGCCGGTTACTCGCCGATCGTCGGTGCAGAGGAAGAAAGTCAGGCGGCTGATGTAAACAAGCCGCCTGTCATTCTCCCCTGTGTAGAAACAGTGATCATACGGTTCTACTATGTAGGACCGTTGATCACTGTTCCTACACTAGTAGCCACAGCCAATCACAGTAAAAAGCACGCCCCTAGGGACACACTTAACCCCTCCCTCCCCAATAAAGTTAACCCCTTCCCTGCCAGTGTCATATTGCAGTAACAGTGCATATGTATAGCACTGATTACTGCAGTAATGTCACTGGTAACCCCAAAAGTGTCAAAAATGTCAGTCAAGGGTCCGATCTGTCCGCCGCAATGTCGCAGTACTGCAAAAAAAAATTGCAGATCGCCGCCATTACGCATTAAAAAAAACACCAAAAATGACAGAAATCTTTCCCTTAGTTAGTAAACGCAATAACTTTTGCGCAAACCAATCAAAATACGCTTTTTGCTATTTTTTTTACCAAACATATGTAGCAGAAAACATATTGGCCAAAAATGTTAAAAAGTTTTGATTTTTACATTTTTTTGGGGGGGGAATTTCATATAAAAAAATGTGAAAAATATTGTTATTTTTGCAAAATTTACGCTCTTTTTTTGTTTATAGCGCAAAAAGTAAAAATCCCACAGGTGATCAAATATCACCAAAAGAAAGCTCTGTTTGTGGGAAAAAAAGGACGCCAAATTAGTTTAGGTACAGCGTCGCACGACCTCGCAATTGTCCGTTAAAATCACGCAGTGACGAATCGCAAAAAGTGGCCCAGACGTAAGACAGCAAAATCCTCCGGTGGTAAAGTGGTTAATACACTAGTCATGTTATTCAATTGTAATTTTACCCTAATTCTGGGGGTGTGTTACAGTGTGTTATTGTTGTTGGGATTTTTTGAAGACTCCCTAACCGAAAGTAACAATTGGTAAGCTGCAATATATTACATTTTTGGATTTGGGTTTAATATCGCTTTAACCGCTTGCCGACTGCCTAACGCCGATCTACGTCGGCAGTCAGCCCCTCACAGGCAAAGTGACGTAGGGCTACGTCACTAGCTTGTGAGGGTTTAGGGAGCGAGAACGCGCCCCCGGAGGCGAGCTCCCGCTCCCGCGTGGTCACGGACCCCCCCGCGCGTGTGACCGGCGGACCCGATGTCCGCCGGTCACTCGGCGATCGGCGGGGGAGAGGGAGAATGTCAGGCAGCTTGTGTAAACAAGCTGCCTGTCATTCTCCTCGCTGTAAAGACACTGATCACACGGATCTAGTATGTAGATCCATTGATCAGTGTCCTTACACCTCAAGCCACAGCCAATCACAGTAGAAAGCACGCCCCTAGGGACACACACAGCCCCTCCCTCCCAAATAAAGTTAACCCCTTCACTACCAGTGTATTTTTACAGTAACAGTGCATATGTATAGCACTGACTACTGTAGAAATGTCACTGGTAACCCCAAAAGTGTCACAAATGTCAGTCAAGGGTCCGATCTGTCTGCCCCAATGTCGCAGTACCGCAAAAAAAATCGCAGATCGCCGCCATTACACGTTAAAAAAAAAACAACAAAAATGACAAAAATCTTTCCCTTTGTTAGTAAACGCGATAACTTTTGCGCAAACCAATCAAAATACGCTTTTTGCTATTTTTTTTACCAAACATATGTAGCAGAAAACAAATTGGCCAAAAATGTTAAAAAGTTTTGATTTTTACATTTTTTTGGGGGGGAATTTCATATAAAAAAATGTGAAAAATATTGTTATTTTTGCAAAATGTACGCTCTTTTTTTGTTTATAGCGCAAAAAGTAAAAATCGCACAGGTGATCAAATACCACCAAAAGAAAGCTCTGTTTGTGGGACAAAAAGGACGTCAAATTCGTTTAGGTACAGCGTCGCACGACCTCGCAATTGTCCGTTAAAATCACGCAGTGCCGAATTGCAAAAAGTGGCCCAGACGTAAGACAGCAAAATCCTCTGGTGGTAAAGTGGTTAATACACTAGTCATGTTATTCAATTGTAATTTTACCCTAAGGGCTCTTTCACACGGGCGTTCCTTTTTTTTTTTGCCCGATCAGGTCCTTTTTTTTTTTTTTTTGTAACAGACACGGATGACACTTGTGTCATCCGGTCCGTATGTCCGTTTTTCATCCCATCCGTTTGCGGATGAAAAACTGACATAATGCATGTCTATGTAAATACGGATGTCTGCGGATGACACCACTGACATCCGTTTTTGCTTCAGTTCCGTTTTTTGAAAGGAAGAAAAAATAGGGTTCTCCTCCGTTCAAAAAAACTGAACTGAACTGACAAAAAACGGATGTCAGAGGATGATCATCCGATGACATCCGTATTTACATAGAGATACATTATGTCCGTTTTTCATCCGCAAACGGATGGGATGAAAAACGGACATACGGAACGCCCGTGTGAAAGAGCCCTAATTCTGGGGGTGTGTTACAGTGTGTTATTGTTGTTGGGATTTTTTGAAGACTCCCTAACCGAAAGTAACAATTGGTAAGCTGCAATATATTACATTTTTGGATTTGGGTTTAATATCGCTTTAATTGCTAAATATGGAAGATGAGTTAAATACCGCACACGTTATTTAAGGGTAAAATTTTATGTGGTATCAATGCTTGGTGAATAGACCCAAAGATTGCAAAAATTAGGAGTATTCATTCCGTTTTGTGAAACATTTTAACCACTTGCCGACTGCCTAACGCCGATCTACGTCGGCAGTCAGCCCCTCACAGGCAAAGTGACGTAGGGCTACGTCACTAGCTTGTGAGGGTCTAGGGAGCGAGCGCGCGCCCCCGGAGGCGCGCTCCCACTCCCGCGTGGTCACGGACCCCCCCGCGCGTGTGACCAGCGGACCCGATGTCCGCCGGTCACTCGGCGATCGGCGGGGGAGAGGGAGAATGTCAGGCAGCTTGTGTAAACAAGCTGCCTGTCATTCTCCTCGCTGTAAAGACACTGATCACTCGGATCTAGTATGTAGATCCGTTGATCAGTGTCCTTACAGCTCAAGCCACAGCCAATCACAGTAGAAAGCACGCCCCTAGGGATACACACAGCCCCTCCCTCCCAAATAAAGTTAACCCCTTCACAACCAATGTATTTTTACAGTAACAGTGCATATGTATAGCACTGATTACTGTAGAAATGTCACTGGTAACCCCAAAAGTGTCACAAATGTCAGTCAGGGGTCCGATCTGTCCGCCCCAATGTCGCAGTATCGCAAAAAAAATCGCAGATCGCCGCCATTACGCGTTAAAAAAAAAAACAACAAAAATGACAAAAATCTTTCCCTTTGTTAGTAAACGCGATAACTTTTGCGCAAACCAATAAAAATACGCTTTTTGCGATTTTTTTTACCAAACATATGTAGCATAAAACAAATTGGCCGAAAATTTTAAAAAATTTTGATTTTTACTTTTTTTTGGGGGGGAATTTCATATAAAAAAATTTGAAAAATATTGTTATTTTTGCAAAATTGATGCTCTTTTTTTGTTTATAGCGCGTGATCAAAAAATCGCACAGGTAATCAAATACCACCAAAAGAAAGCTCTGTTTGTGGGAAAAAAAAGGACGTCAAATTCGTTTAGGTACAGCGTCGCACGACCGCGCAATTGTCCGTTAAAGTCACGCAGTGCCGAATCGCAAAATACCCCCTGGTCAGGAAGGGGGTAAAATCTTCCGGGGCTTAAGTGGTTAAAATAGATGAATATGAGAAGTTTTGAGAAAATATTTTTTTTTTTTTTTTTTGTTTGTTTTTTATTATTATTATTATTTATTTATGTTTATAAAATTCAAAAGAAAGTGATATTTTTTTCGCTGTATTCCAGCCAATCGTCCACTGATCATCTCCACTTGGAGCAGAAATGAAATCTGACAAAAATAAATCCATACACATCATTTCTGCACCAAATCCAAGTCCATAAAGCCTGGTGTAAGAAAGTCAATGCATACATTACTAAGATTCCCTATTCATGTCATACTTCATATCAGACTAAATTGGCTGTGAAAGCTGCAGCAAGACATTCTACTGGATGGGGAAGAGAATGTAAAGCAGCCACATACTGTGCATACATAAAACTGACAGAATGTGCCTCTACTCTCCAAACTGCAGCAATTCTCAATGAATAAAGAAACCAAGGCCTTGCTTTAAAGCGGTATTAAACCCAAAAACCAAAAATGTAATATATTGCAGCTTGCCAATTATTAGATGCCGAGGCTGCATTCGTTTTCTTTTTTCTTTTTTTTTTCCCCTCTGTTTTAGCCTGGTGGTCTGGCCAGTAATGCACCTCCTGTATTAGAGGGCCCCCACTCTGGATGAAGGAGCACAGGGGACACCTCTGGACAGCAGCACGATCAGTCTGGGGGGAGGGGAGTGTTAGATGTACTATCAGATTTAGATACACTAACTCTTTATAACCAGTTCAGGACCCCCCCTATAGCAAATATACTGCGATAGGGTGGCCGTTCTGTGCAGAACAGTGTTAATTTTGGCAGCAAATTTCAATTTAGTTTTAGTCTTAGTCTTAGGACTGAAATGGCATTTTAGTTTTAGTCCCAGTTTAGTCTTCTGCAAGTGTTTTAGTTTTAGTCATATTTAGTCGACTAAAACTCCAGTACATTTTAGTCGACTATAACTCATTTTAGTCATCTATAATCGAATGGGTGTAGTTCAATTGTAATTTGTAATTGTAATGCATTATTTAAGCATTTCTCTACAATTTCCAAACTCATTATATACTACTGCTGGTCCTGGAGTGAAAAATCTAATATGTTATTATTTATGGTATTAAGCTTTGAGCATGCACCAGTGTTAATTTTGGCAGCAAATTTCGATTTAGTTTTAGTTATAGTCTTTTGACTAAAATGCCATTTTAGTTTTAGTCGTATTTTAGTCATCTGAATTGTTTTTGTTTTAGTCTTATTTTAGTCGACTAAAATTGTGTTAATTTAGTCGACGAAAACGTTTTAGTCGGTTTTAGTCAACGAAATTAACACTGGTGCAGAATCACATATACAGTATCTCACACAAGTGAGTACACCCCTTACATTTTTGTAAATATTTTAATATATCTTTTCATGTGACAACACTGAAGAAATGAATCTTTGCTACAATGTAGTGAGTGTACAGCTTGTATAAGAGCCCATTCATACTGCCGCGACTTGTCAGGCGACTTGTCAGCCTGGCAAGTCACGCACCGTCGGGTCCATTGAGTAGTACAGGACCCGTTCTAATAGGAGCGACACAAGTCCCTCCGACTTAGAAAAAGGGTCCTGTACTACTTTGGGGCGACCTCGGAGCAACTTGCATAGACCTCCATTATGTGACGTCCCTGCAGGTCACCCCCCGAAGTCGTGCCGCTTCAGTGTGAACCGGCACTAACAGTGTAACTTTGCTGTCCCCTCAAAATAACTCAACACACAGCCATTAATGTCTAAACTGCTGGCAACAAAACAGCGCATAAGTGCCGGTTTCACACTACGTCGCTCCGACTTAGGGGGCGACCTATGAAGTCGCGTGCAGCGCGACTTCGGTGCGACTTGCACGGACTTCATAAAATGAATGTCTATGCATGTCGCTCCAGGTCGCCCTGAAGTAGTACAGGACCCTTTTTCTAAGTCAGAGCGACTTGTGTCGCTCCTATTAGAACCGGTCCTGTACTACTCAATGGACCGCGACGGTGCGCAACTTGCCAGGCTGACCAAGTCGCCTGACGAGTCGTATTAATGTGAACCGGCACTAAGTCGCTGATTGCGCCATTACTAGAACAAAAAAATAAATAAATCCAGTATATATCCCATAGTTTGTAGACACTATGATGTTTGCGTAAAGCAATTAACCACTTAAGGACTGCCCGCCGCAGTTGTACTGCGGTGGGCAGCCCCTCCTGCGCGAACCGATGTAGCCCTACGTCAGTCATGCGCCTGCCGCTAGGGGGCGAGTGCACGCCGCCGGCACCGCGCTCCCGCCCCCACTCGGCAGCGGGGACTCAGATGCAGCGGGCAGGAGGCTCCGATTGCCACCTGCCAAACGTGATCGTTACCCGCTGAGAGAGAAGAACGGTCAGCTGTTGTAAACACAGCCGACCGTTCTTCTCTCTGGAATGATCACAGAGTGCCTGCGATCCTTCTATATAGGATCACAGGTCTCTATGATCATTTCACAAGCCCATCCCCCATACAGTTAGAATCACTCCCCTAGGCTCACATTTAACCCCTTATTCACCCACAGTGTTAACCCCTTCCCTGCTAGTGTCATTATTACAGTAACTGCATATTTTTAGCACTGATTACTGTATTAGTGTCACTGGTCCCCCCAAAAGGGTCAAAAATGTCAGTTAGTGCTCCGATCTGTCCGCCGCAATGTCGCAGTCCAGCTAAAAATCTCAGATCTCTGCCATTACTAGTTAAAAAAAAACAATAAAAATGACAGAAAACTTTCCCCTAGTTTGTAGATGCGATAATTTTGCACAAACCAATCAAAATATGTTAATTGCAATTTTTTTTACCAAAAATATGTAGCAGTAGTAGAAAACAAATTGGCCTAAAATTATGAAAAAAATGTATTTTTAAATTTTTGGGGGGGAATGTTATATAGCAGAATATGAAAAAAAAAAAAATATATATATATATATATATATATATACATATTTATATATTTTTTTTTTTTTCAGAATTGTCGCTTTTTTGGTTTATAGCGCAACAAATAAAAACCGCAGAGGTGATCAAATACCACCAAAGGAAAGCTCTATTTGTGGGGGAAAAGGACATCATTTTATTTGGGTACAGCATCGCACGACCGCGCAATTTCCCATTAAACCAAATCACAAAAAATGGCCTGGTCATTAAGGGGGAAAATGCTCCCACTCCAGAAGTGGTTAATATACACTTATTGGGATTTTCTTTTTTACCAAAAATATGTAGTACAATATGTATTGGTCTAAATGTATGAAGACATTTGATTTTCTTTACATTTTTTTTTTTTATTGGATATATTTTATAGCAGAATGTAAAAAATATTGTTTTTTTTTTTTTTATACAATTTTTGGGCTTTTTTGTTTATAGCACAAACAATAAAAACCAGAGAGGTGATCAAATATCACCAAAAGAAATCTCTATTTGTGGGGAAAAAAATACATAAATTTTATTTGGGTACAGCGTTGCAGGACCGCACAATTGTCAGTTAAAATAGCACAGTGCCGTATTGCAAAAAAAAAAAATGTCCTGGTAATGAAGGGGGGTAAAACTTCCAAAGGCCAAGTGGTAAAAATCCAGTCTTTGTGTGTGGCATATCGCTTAATTGTGTTGTTGACTATAGATTGAGTGTTATCAGGATTGTGGATAATCAGTTACAGCAAACATTTTTTTTTTACTTTTGGGATAAAGGTTTTAAATAAAAGCTGATCACTGTAAGCACCCCTGTTAGTAGTAAATGGTTTGTCTCATCCATGTAAACTTCAAGAGAGTTTATCCTTTTGAAAAACAACAGACTAATAGCTGGATCACCAGATGAAAATAGAAGAAAGAAAGCCTAAAAAAGAAAGCTAATGCAGCCACCATATCTAAGAACTGGTAAGCTTTGATATAATAAGGCTACGTTCACATGTGGGCGTAGCGGATCGCGGGCAGAATCACCGCGATTCTGCCCGTGATCCGGAAATCATTGCAAATCGCGAGACGCCTGTGCGATGCCCGTGATTTGCAATGGCACCCCAAGCGCTGTGCGATGTTGCCGCGATCTCCGCCTGCCAAATCGCGGTAACATCGCGCAAACAAAATCGCGGGACACATGACACCCCAAAGAAGCTCTTGTACCTTTTTTGGGCGTCATGCGTCCTGCGATTTTGTTTGCGCGATGTTACCGCGATTCGGCAGGCAGAATCGCCGCAATATCACACAGCGTTTGGGGTGCCATTGCAAATCACGGGCGACGCACAGGCGTCCCGCAATTTGCAATGATTTCCGGATCACGGGCAGAATCGCAGTGATTCTGCCCGCGATCCGCTACGCCCACATGTGAACGTAGCCTAAAAGTTTGCTTTTGAGCTTAAATCATCACTTTATATATAAAACACTATTAGAATTCATAAACTATACTCCAGTGCCAGGAGTATAGAACAATAACAGTGGAAAATGAAGTGATTAGTGCTAATGAGACATATGCCAACCTTAGCAATGATGCATGAAATCCCAGTCCGCCATCGAATACGGAATGTGCCAGACGTGTGCCCACACCAACATCAGTTTTCTGATCCAACCGCATCCAATACTATATCACTGAAAATGATTGTAATGTGTTCCCCAATGGAGGGCCCAAAGGCATCGCTAGGCAGCTAACTGTTAATCTGTGATAAACCACTAAAAGAAATTAAAAATAAACCCACGTGTTTCCTGTATTGTATCCAGGATGCCAGCAATTGACACATTTTATATAAAAATAGAAAGGGGGGAGGTAAGGGTGGCGCTGCCTTATATTTAAATATGTAAAAAAGTTCTGCGCTATTTGGCTGTGATGGTAGATGCTGTAAAAAAATGACGCTAGGTTTAGTTGATGCGATGTGACTGGTGCAAATATTGAAGTTTTAACCACTTAAACCCCGGAGGATTTGGCTGCTCAAAGACCAGGGCCTATTTTGCGATTCGGCACTGCGTGACTTTAACGGACAACTGCGCGGTTGTTCGACCCTGTACCCAAATGAAATTGACGTCCCTTTTCTCCCACAAACAGGGCTTTCTTTTGGTGGTATTTGATCACCTGCGTGATTTTTATTTTTTGCGCTATAAACAAAAAAAGAGCATCAATTTTAAAAAAATAACAATATTTTTCACATTTTTTTATATGAAATTCCCCCAAAAAATGTAAAAATCTAAATTTTTTTACATTTTAGGCCAATTTGTTTTCTGCTACATATTTTTGGTAAAAAAAATCGCAATAAGCGTATTTTGATTGGTTTGCGCAAAAGTTATATCATTTACTAACTAAGGGAAAGATTTATGTCATTATTATTGTTTTTTTTTAACTAGTAATGGCGGCGATCTGCGATTTTCTTTGCAGGACTGCGACATTGCGGCGGACAGATCGGACCCTAACTGACATTTTTGACAGTTTTGGGGGGGACCAGTGACATTACTACAGTAATCAGTGCCAGAGATGTATAGTAACTAAGTAGAACTACTTCACTACTGTACTTAAGTACGGAAAGGCGGTATCTGTACTTTCCTAGAGTAGAATTTTTTTCTCCTACTTCCACTTTTACTTCACTACATTTTTTCGATGATTTCAATACTTCTACTCTGATATTTTTTTTTTGTTCTGCATAGTTACTCGTTACTATTATAAAAATTACCACTGCCAGAACAGTAGATGGCAGGTTTCATGAAGCTCAAAAAAATGTGTATAATGTCATGTGTAAATCAGCGCATACGAAAATAAATGCTACTGTATGTATAAATAAAAGCTGCTATACCAAATCTTTCCACTAAAAAGAAAATATGAAGCAAACAAATTGTGATTGTCCTTTAGGTTAATCATTTGAAATAATAAAAAACAATATGATGTTCAAACTTTTGACTTCTTTCTTTAATAACTACATAACACAGTACTTGTACTTTTACTTTCAGTACTTGAGTAGCAAAATTTAAAAAAAAAACTACTTGCAATACTTAAGTACAAAAAATGTTGAATACTTTAGTACTTCTACTCAAGTCCCTTTTTGATAGAGCACTTCCACTTCTACTCAAGTCACTTTTTGATCGAGCACTTGTACTTTTACTCAAGTATGGGTTTCAAATACTTTATACAACTCTGAGTGCTATACATATGCGCTGTTACTGTAATAATGACACTGGCAGGGAAGGGGTTAACTTTATTAGTGATCAAGGGGTTAAGTGTGTCCCTAGGGGCGTGATTCTAACTGTCAAGGGGCGTGGCTTGTGATGTAACTACAGAGACATACGATCCTACATAGCAGGATCGTATGATCTCTGAAGTTACATCAGGGAGAATGACAGACGGCTTTGTTTACATCAGCCACCTGCCTTTCTCCCTCTCCAGCGGGAGATCACGAGTGGCCGGCGGACATCGGAGCCGCCGGTCACTCGCGCAGGGATGTCAGTGAACGAGCGGGGGCGGGAGCGCACCTCTGGTGGCACGCGCTTGCCCCCTACAGGCTCCTGGGCGAGCGATGTAGTATTACATCGCTTTGCCCAGGAGGGGCTGACTGCCGCAGTAAATATACTGTGGGCGGTCGGCAAGTGGTTAAGTGTTCAAAATATGTAAGAACAATAATTAAATTATAATTAATAATTTAGTTATTTTTAATTATTTTAATTATTTTTCAATCAATTTAATTATTGTTCTTACGTATTTTGAAATTTTTATAACTTCAATTTTTGCACCAGTCACATGGCATCAGCAAAACCTAGCGTCATTTTTACAGCATCTACCATCACAGCCATATAGCGCAGCACCTTTTTACAATTTTATTCCTAAATACTTTGTGTACACTATATTAGCTTTGCTTGCTATACCCAGGCTATCACCCCATTTCCTACTATGATACCGCCAGAGTCACATACCTTTTAATACTTTGCTGCCTTGTATTTGTGCAATAATTAAAGCGGAAGTATCGATGCTTTGTTACCTTTTACCTACAGGTAAGCCTATAATAAGGCCTATAATAAGGCTTACCTGTAGGTAAAATTAATATCTCCTAAACCTGCCCGGTTTAGGAGATATTCACCCTGCATGCAGCCGCTGAAACCAGCGGCGCATGCGCTCTGAAGGTCCTGCGGACCTTCAGAGCTCTTTGCCGGCTCCTTGCCAAAAAGTGACTCCCGGAGTGACGTCTTCGCGGCTCTGGCCACTCACAGCGCCGGAGCCGCCGAACCCGAAAGAGATGCTGAGGGAACATGACAGCTCCCTTTGTCCTGCAGGGTTTGTTTGTTTTTTTTGGGGGGTTTTTTCGGTGAGGATACAACCGCTTAAAGTGTGAATTCTTGTGTACTGTCCCTTTAACCACTTTACCGCTGCTCACTAGAGCTCTACTGTGGCAAAGTGGCTCAATAACGTCTGGCGACGTAGACCTACATCACCAGACATTCCCGTCTGTATTTAGTCACAGCGGGAGTCGGGCCAGGGGAGGAGCAGCGGTGATCACCGCCGCTCTTCCCTGATCGTCGGGGAATCGAGTGTGGAGATCCGCCTGCTTGTGTAAACAAAGCGGGAGGATCTCCTAAGTGACAGGCAGGGTCAGATTGCAGGATTCAGCATAGCTGAACCAGCGATCTGTCCCTGTGTCACTCAGTCACCTCCCCCCACACACGTCAGTAAGCACCAGGCATATATTAACCCCTCCCTCTCCAATAAAAATTAACCCCTTCCTTGCCAGTGTCATTATTACAGTAACAGTGCATATGTATAGCACTGATTACTGTAGTAATGTCACTGGTACCCCCAAAAGTGTCAAAAATGTCAGTCAAGGGTCCGATCTGCGGTTCTGCCCGTGATCCATACACTTACATGTGAACGGAGCCTAAAGGCTAACTCCACTAGTGGGGAATAAAATCAGCAAATAAAGAAAAAACAATATAGCGTATACAATTGCGACACAAGTCATATTGTAATTGAATGTTATCAAAAAATGACCTTTCCTTTTCAATCTGCAGCTGTTGTAATTTTCTGAAAATGCAATATGGCCGTCTGGAGCTGTTCTGTGCACAGAATGTATACTGACCACACCCCCAGAAACATCATTTTCTGCTTGTGTGATTGGCTCACCAATTTTCCCAGAAGTCTGCACTAAGATACAAATCAGATTTCTGGCATCCCCTGCAACAAAAATGTCATTTTTGGTGAGATTCTCCCAATAGGAACACGTCTAAAGGGATGCAGGCCCAGCAGATTTCCTCATTAAAGCCCTGCAGCTGCACAGCTGATAGATAATTCTGAAACCTCTCCCATTAGACCCACTCAGCACAGAGGAACACACAGGGATTTCTTCAGAATAAGAAAAGGTAGGAATCTGCAACAAAGTTTGTTATAATCCTTGTAATGTACAGAGATCACCCAGAGGGGGATGTTTTTAAATCAGTGACAACTCATTAAACCTCTAAATAGTCCACAGTCCAAACTAAGGGCTTCAAAGTGCTTGATGTGCAATCAACTCCTGAAAAGAGCCAAAAAGGTTAAAGGAGAAAAAAAAAAAGTTCAAAAATCGCACACCTATATCTTCATCCCAAAGTGACCAGTGAAAAGAGTGACTGGTGATTTAACCAGTTCTGGACCGGAAGGATTTGCCCCCTTAATGACCAGGCCATTATTTGCGATTGGGCACTGCGTTACTTTAATGGACAATTGCGCAGCCGTGCGACGCTGTACCCAAATAATATTGATGTCCTTTTTTCCCACAAATAGAGCTTTCTTTTGGTGGTATTTGATCACCTGTGTGATTTTTAATTTTTGTGCTATAAACCAAAAAAGAGCGACAATTCTGAAAAAAAAACCAATATTTTTCACATTCTGCTATATAACATTCTCAAAACAAAATTTAAAAATCAAAATTTTTTAACATTTTTGGCCAATTTATTTTCTGCTATATATTTTTGGTAAAAAAAAATTGCAATAAGCATATTTTGATTGGTTTGCGCAAAAGTTATTGCGTCTACCAACTACGGGAAAGATTTATGTTATTTTTATTGTTTTTTTTTTTTTTTACTAGTAATGGTGGCGATCTGCGATTTTTTGCGGAACTGCGACATTGCAGCAGACAGATCGGACCTCTGACTGACCCCTGACTGAGCTGCACCAATGTTTACAACAGCAGACCGTTCTTCTATCTCAGCGGGGAATGATCGCAAGTGTGAGGTGGCAATCGGAGCCGCCTTCCCTGTGCATCAGAGTCCCCGCTGTCGAGTGGGGGCAGGAGCGCGCCGGCGCACGCTCACCCCCTGGCTGCAGGCCCGCGACCGGCGTATACCTACGGTGGTCGCCTGCTGCCTGCTGCAGTATAACTGCGGCGGGTGGTCATTAAGTGGTTAATAATCAGTGGGAATAAGTGAGGTCCACTCATGCTCCCCCCTCAGATCCGCACTCACCGCAGAGCTGCCCCCATGCAGGGGTAAAAAGCCTTAAACGGTAAGCCCGACTGGATCTCTGTCATCCTCCTCCTCGTCCGTTTGGTTGCTGAATTTCTAGATGTGCTTACATACGGGTGAAGGGACAAAGAAAGCAACCCATAGTGTAAATCTATAAAACTGGATTTATTGTGCTAAAAAAGACTAAAATCGCACTTACAATCGTGCTGTATGATCAGAACATATACAAGTGATATCTCCAGGAAGTTGCGCGTTCCACGGACTGGGCTATCCAAAACCGGAGGTGATGTAATGACCCTAGAAGCACCGCCCAACACGTTTCGTCAGACAGTCAGCATATCATACATATCACGAGGGCTTGTTTTCTCAGAGAGTAGGTGCAGGAACTCCCCCCTTCTGCATCACCCCTTGTGTCCGCCCCTACCCACCCCCAAGCACATCCCTTGGTCCCACCCCCTACCCACCTTCCAGTACCGCCCCTTTTAGAGAACACAGAACCCCCTCCAAATCAAGCCTGACCAGACTCACCCATTAACCACATAAGGACCGCCCGCCGCAGTTAAACTGCAGCAGGCTGGCCCTCCTGCGCAAACCGCCAAAGGTATACGTTGGTTGCGTGCCTACAGCTAGGGGCGAGCGTGCGCCGCGGGCGGCGCTCTCCCGCCCCCATTTGGCAGCAGGGACTCTGAGGCATGGGGCAGGTGGCTCCGATTGCCGCCTGACACCCGCAATTGCTCCCTGCTGAGAGAGAAGAACGGTCAGCTGTTGTAAACACAGCTGACCGTTCTTCTCCTTGGAATGATCACAGAGCCCCTGTAAAACTTCTATATAGGATCACATGTCTCTATGATCATTTCACAAGCCCTGCACCCATACAGTTAAAATCACATCCCTAGGCTCACATTTAACCCCTTGATCACCCACAGTGTTAACCCCTTCCCTGCCAATGTCATTATTACAGTAACAGTGCATATTTTTAGCACTGATTACTGTAGTAAAGTCACTCTGGTCCCCCCAAAAGTGTCAAAAATGTCAGTTAGGGGTCCAATCTGTCTTCTGCAATGTCGCAGTCCCGCTAAAAATCGCAGATCGCTGCCATTACTAGTAAGAAAAAAACAATAAAAATTACATAAATCTTTTTCGTAGTTAGTAGACGCGATAACTTTTGCGCAAACCAATCAAAATACACTTATTGCGATTTTTTTTTTACCAAAAATATGTAGCAGAAAACAAATTGGCCTAAAATGTTAAAAAAAACAATGTAAATTTGATTAAAAAAAATTTTATTTTGGGAATGTTATATAGCAGAAAGTGGAAAATATTGTTTATGGTCACTCTTTTTTTGTTTATAGCGCAAAAAAAATAAAAAATCGCACAGGTGATCAAATACCACCAAAAGAAAGCTCTATTTGTGGGGAAAAAAGGACGTCAATTTTTTTTGGGCACAGCGTCGCATGACTGCGCAATTGTTTGCTAAATTACTTTAATTAATTAATTAATTGTTCGTTAAATCAGTTTAATTAATTAGTATTAATTAAATTCAGTGCCGAATCGCAAAAAATGGCCTAGGCATTAAGGGGGCGAATCCTTTCCGATCCAGAAGTGGTTAACAAGGTAGTGAGTTAACTGGCTGCACTAAATAAAACAATTATTTTAATATCATTTTATATACTTTTAGTTGATAACCTCTAATACCTTTTCGAATGAGGTTCATTTTTGTTCTGATTACCTGCCAAATATTTAGATTACAGCTCAGCTAACCTTAAAGAGCGTGGTGACTGATCTTTCACATTTCCGGTCAGATTGTCTGAATTTATTTTTTTTTTACAATAATTTATGATAGGCAGGTCACACAGCTGGGCTTTATGAGATTGCCTGATGTAGTCCAACATTAAATCTGTCATGGGAAAAGAAAGAAAATGTCATTAGTATTAAAGAAAATGAGGCAGAAATGGAAATGCAAAAAGTTCCCATTGCAATAAGTCATGTAGAAGTTACCTTTGGTGATATTTGCAAGGTAATGGGTATGGTGTAAGTGAGTGCATAGGCAAGTATTTTTTAGGGGCTCATCTCTCATTTAACTACTTCCGGACCGTGACGTTAAATACCAGAGTTATGGCAGCAGATAGCTGCCATAACTTAGGTATTTTCTTACATGGCCGGTGGTCCTCTTTCACATAAAAGTGGTGCCAGAGGTCACTTTTATGGGCGGCGGGAGAGGACCCCCCCCCCCCCCAAGGAGCTGTCGGTAGCAGGGAAAATGATCCGATCCTCTGTGTTTTAGGGCAGAAAGTTGAGGGAGGGCAAGATGCCCCCCCCCCCCCCCCACTCCACTCTATGCCCTTGGAGGACAGGAGCTACGTTAGACGTCACTTTTGCCCAACAGCCTTAAAGGAACAATTTTTTTTATTGCTTTTAAGGGTAAATGTGAGATCTGAGGTCTTTTTGACCCCAGATCTCACATTAAAGAGGATGTGTCATGCTTATTTCTATTGCAAGAGATGTTTGCATTCCTTGTAATAGGAATAAAAATTATCCAAAAAAGGACAGTGTAAAAATAAAAAAGTAAAAAAAAATCATATCTGGTGATACTGCTGGCTGTTTCACAGAAGCGTTCGATGCATTTCCTCCCCAGTGCAGGACGGCACTTGCGGGCTTCCATCCATCGATGCGGCATCCTTCTGTTTGATTTCTTATCCATCTCTGCCAGGCATGGTCTCCACCCTATCCCACGCTGGGGGTGTCATCTCCCCTATAGCATATTGTCACCGGCATTGGCTACTGCTAAGAGCTACAGATGACGCTGTGTTCACAGCGAAACGCGTCTAGCCATTGGCCGAGAGGCAGCCACGTGACTTCAGGTCGGTGAGGAGAACGCTGAGGAGCGGTACACCACCGTACCAAGTATAGTCACATACAGGCTCTTTCATGTTTTATGTTTGTGAGTATCCCACTGTATTTTTAATTACAATAAATGTATTTTAAACGGTCCTCACTATGTCCAGTAATTTTATTTCTATGAGGACACCTGGGGATACCGCATTGTGAATAAGGATCGCTTCCAATATACAGCCAAATCAGCCTTGCAGGAGACACAGGATAAACAACAGCTTACTTTGCTTCAATCTGCTTCAATTTCACCACATAGTGGTAAGTAGATACCCTAAGGGGGATACCCCGAAGCCACAAGAATAAACATCCAGTTCCTGCTATCTCAAAGGACTGATATATGGACTGTTTGCACATAGATTGCATTTATGAGTTTTACATTGTAATATCTGCACTTTTTATGAGTTGGTTATTTTGCACAGAATTTGCACTTAACGGCACTTTATTGTTGGTTGATTCATCACCATTTTAGCTTATGATATTGTTTTTTTATGAACACATATTTATTTAATAATTTATAGCAGCTCTGCAATCACTGACCCTCATTCACTAAAGCACTAGCACTTTCCTTGCAGCAGGCAGCTAATTCTAAGCACTTAATTGATTATTATCCCACATCCCATAAGCGCGAGGTCCACAGTCCTAATACTGCTAAGATACTGCTTATTTTCATCTATATAGGTCCACATGGTGGCCAGCGTCCTTCATTTCATTATTTGGATCATTTTATTATGATGATTTCAATAAACTGAGATTTTTGTACCTTCAATCTTTCAAGCAAGTTTTGTCCTTGGTCGGGGGGGGGAGCGCTTTTTATCCCATTTTGCTGTTTATATTTTATATTCGGAATTCGTTTTATGTCTTTTTTCGAATTTTCTTCGAATTTACCAATTTTTTCTCGATTCAAAACAATAAATTTAGAATCGGTTGAATCGAAAATTTTAAAAAATGTAAAAAAAAATTTTTTTTTCGATTTGAATGCAGCAAAGTGAACAAACAAAAGAAAAATCTTTATCAAATGATTACAATGATTCTTTAAATCATTTTTGGCTTAACAAAAACAGAATTATTTCGAAATGGTACTTTAATAACACACGGGCAGTCTTTGGTTTCAGAAATATGTTTACAGTTCGAATCGAATGGAATTCGATGTCAAATTCAAATCGAATTTCAAATCAAATTTTGGAGATTTGGACGAATTTCGGATCGTTATTCAAAACTTTCAGTAAACGTTGTTTATACTGTAATTCGGGTATTCGGACATATCCAAATTTCTGTATAAATAAAAATTAAAAATAAATAAACAATTCTCATGTCTCCCGTGGGATGATTAAATCTAGCTGCAGTAAAGGTTCGTAGAACACTAAATATGTTCCTTACTCCAATAACCCCACCACCTATATACTTCTTTTTCAGGTATGGTCAAGGGTTCTTCCAACTATTCTTCAGAATAATTTGTGACATGAATTATGTGCATTAGTGTTGCACAGAGATATCGCAGTCTACAGTTTTATTGTGTTGTTCCATAACTTGACCTCCTGTCATGAGGGATCAAGCAACACTTCCCCTACCTCCCTAAAATGCCATGTATGCAGGGGCGTAACTACAGGGGTTGCAGGGGTTGCAATCGCTACCGGGCCCCATGCTCCAGGAGGCCCGGTAGCAAACCAGTGGGTGAACTTCCAGGATCGCAAAGGTCACACTTGCGACCGGACCCTGGCATTGCACCACTGTGGGGAGGCCCCAAGATTGCAGGAAGTGGGCACACTGCAGAACTTGTGAAAGAATCCTGCTGCGGGACCATAATAAAAGGCCATGCAACGAGTGTAAAGAGCCCCAGGATTAGTGGGAAGAGCCCTGGGCTTGAAGGTAAGGGCCCCGGCCAGGGGTCTGGGGGGCCCTTCATGGTTACTTGCATCAGGGCCCTGAAGGTTCTAGTTACGCCTCTGCATGTATGGTTCCTGATTGGCTTAAACATGGACAAGTGACAGCAAGAGGAGTGTGCAGACCCTCTGTAGAATTGCTCAGCTGGTCATATTTTAGACAGGAATCACTGGTGGGCTGGCAGATCATTAAAGGAGAGATTGAGATGTAAGAATATGCATTAATGAGTAATGTTGACCTGTTACTTTACCCAGGATGGTCAAAATACAGGTCCATTTTTAAAAAACCTTACCATCTGCCTGCCATTATTTGTATAGTTGTACCAGTGTCTATCGAGGAGAGCAGAAAATGAAGCCACTCTAGGAGGAGGTAAAATGGGGTAGTGAACAAAGTTAAAATAAAGATTGAAGCTTACTTAGTTGATTGAGTGGAGGGCCGTTTGGTTCCTAATAGCCCACCTCCATGGAGGAGCTCAGCCAGGGCTTTTTTTCTCCGAGAATAGGTGCAGGTACTCCCCTCTTCTGAGTCACCCCTTGTCTCCACCCCCTACTCACCCCCGAGCGCTGTCCTTTTGTTCCACCCTCTACCCACCTCCCAGTACCACCCCCCCTCCCCTTTTAGAGAATACAGAACCAAGTATCATGTTGTGGTTCTAGGTAATTTGTATAGAATTTGTTAATGATAAATAGAAAAACAGTAAAATAGATCTGCAATCAGCAACAATAGACCCCCAACAACAATAGCCCCCCCAGCAACAATAAATCCTCTCGGGCAACAATTTCCCCCCCCCCCAATAAATCCTCCCCTGAAACAATAGACCCCCCGCCCCCACCAACAATAGTCCCCCAGCAACAATAGTTCCTCCAAGAAAAAATAAATCCTCCACTGCAACAATAGCACCCCCTCCCCCCACAACAGAATGCCCTCCAGCAACAATAGATTCACCCCAGCAACAATAGATCCCCCAACAGTAGCATCAATAGGCCATTCAGCTCACCCCACTGACCCCAGCACTCTTTGCCATTGCATATATTCAGACCGGAGGTGCCGGAACTGCGTTCGCCCGCGTTCCCGCTGAAAAAAAGCCCTGAGCTCAGCTATGAGAAAAGATTAGAGGAACTGAATTTATTCTCTCTTGAGAAGAGGAGATTAAGGGGGGATATGATCAACATGTATAAATACATAAGGGGTCCATATAGTGAACTTGGTGTTGAGTTGTTCACTTTAAGGTCAACACAGAGGACAAGGAGGCACTCTTTACGTCTAGAGGAAAACAGATTTCGGCTCCAAATACAGAAAGGTTTCTTCACCATAAGAGCTGTGAAACTGTGGAATAGACTCCCTCCAGAGGTGGTTCTGGCTAGCTCATTAGATTGCTTTAAAAAAGGTCTGGATTCTTTCCTGGGTGTACTTAACCTCCCTGGCGGTATGATTCTGTCCGATATTAGGTGCTGAAAGCGGTACAATTATTTTGTTATATATATATGTTTTATATATATATATATATATATATATATACTGTGTATGTGTGTATATATGTATATATATATATATATATATATATATATATATATATATATATATATATATACTGTGTATTTGTGTGTATATATATATAAAGTACAGTAAAACTGCAGGAAAGGGCACCGGGGGGCAAACTAATATCAATTTATTTTATTTTGTAATGAAATCACAAAATAAAATGGATCCCGGCGACAAGATAAGTAACCCTGTACAAGGATCCAGCGATGCTCCCTGGCGGTACCCCGAGTGTGGCTCGGGGGTTACCGCTTATGGCAGTGAAATCCCTCCCCGAGCCACACTCGGGAATACCGCCAGGGAGGTTAATATACAGTAAGTGGGTACTAACATTTTTTTTTAGATAAAGTTGATCCAGGGAATATCAGACTGCCTCTCGGGGATCAGGAAGGAATTTTTTTCCGTGCTGTAGCAAATTGGATCATGCTTGCTGGGGTTTTTTCGCCTTCCTCTGGATCAACTGGGGGTATAGGATTGTGTATATGGGGTTCTATGGTTGGGTTTTCAATACTGTTTTTTTTTTTTTTTTCTTTTTGTTGGTTGAACCAGATGGACTTGTGTCTTTTTTCAACCCGACTAATTATGTAACTATGTAACCTTACCATGACCTGGGGGCGTGGCCGGCTACTGATGTGAGAGCAGCGCGGTCCCGGAGCTCTCTCCTGCTTGCCCTGATCCTTCAGTGATCCTGTGGAACCCCGAGCCGCTACTCACCTGATTCCGACGCCCGTGTACTCCTGATCCCTCGGTGCATCAGCGGAGATGGTGAAGATCGGTCCCCCTGGTCCGGAGGCGCCTGGATCCCGGCCGTCGGCCTCCCTCCTCGAGCGGTCCCAAGATGGCGCCGGCCCGCCACGGAGCTCGAGCCAGCCAGCTGCTGCTGCACGATCCTTGCAGTCATCCGCCTCTCTCTCCCACGGAGGTGGTTCGGAGCCTGACGACTCTTCCTCCCTGCACCGGCATGAGACTGTGAGTGACCTTCTTCTTTCATCCCCCGTAGACCCCACTGCTGAGGCAGGGGTGGGGGTGGATAGGCCTGAGCCATCCCTTGCTGCCATCATGGATGCCATCCGCCATTGTCAGGCCTCTCTCACTACTCAAATTGAGTCTGTGAGGATGGAGATGTCATTCCTGAAGCAGGATGTCCATAATCTCCGCCATAGGGTGGGCAACGCGGAGCAACGTATTGGCGACCTGGAGGATGCCCACCGCCCCTTGCAGGCCACTGTGTCTGATTTACAGAGGGGTCACACGGCCACCATTGATAAGATCACTGACATGGAGGATCGCCTCCGACGTAATAACCTCCGCTTTCTGGGATTCCCTGAGGGGGCGGAGGGAAAGACCCCCGAATCATTTATGGAAAAGTGGCTCCTTGACACCTTTGGGAAGAATGTTTTTTCTCCATTATTCGCCATTGAACGGGCGCACAGGGTGCCGCTGCGCCCCCTGCCACCGGGGGCGCCACCTCGTCCTCTTCTCATTAAACTTCTGCATTTCCGGGACAGGGAGGCTGTGCTACGGGCCTCCAGGGAGAAGGGCCGTGTCTCCTACAATAATAATGCTATCTCCATCTTTCCTGACTTCTCTGCAGCCACCCAAAAGCAGCGGGCCTCCTTTATGGCAGTTAAGAGGCGGCTGCGTGATCTCCAGTTACCATATAGTATGCTTTATCCTGCCCGTCTCCGGATCATCTCTCAAGGCAAGGCTCATTTTTTCCAGGATCCTCGGGAGGCTGCGCACTGGGTGGACTCCTTGGGCCGTGGCTCTCCTGGCCGCCAGGACCGGCGGTCTCCTCCTAGATGAAAGACTGTTTGTCTGCTGATAGTATGGTTGGGCTCTGGGCTCGTCCTGGTGCTCCTCATGGACCCTCTCTCGCCTGATTGATTTTTTGGGACAGATGGCTATTCCCTTTTTCTGGGGGTCGGGGTTCCTATTTTTCTGTTTTTTCTGATGGGCATTTTTGGGGTGGGGGGGCTCCCCCCTCATCTCTTTCCTTTTTATTGTTTTTTCTCGTTTGTCTACTACAGGACGAGCAGATCCACGTTTCCCTGCATTTGACTTCCTTTTGTTGTTATGGGCTACAAAGCTCTCAATTGTTGGGGTTTGAGGGCCGGGTGGGCTAGGGTGGGGGGAGGGGGTGTTTGTTACTATTGCCATCCGCAACCTGCGGGTCTAGGCGGGTTTTTTTCTTTTTGGTTTGTTTGTTTGCACCATTTTGATCCACAGGGTCGGTACAGTTTTTCCTTTTTTTGTTTCTGGGGTCATGCTCTCTCCTTATGCGATGCAGTTGATTTTGTTTACTATGTTACTGTGGTCACTTTTTTTATGTCTTATGTGTACTCCTTTTTCTGGGCTCCTCTCAGATGCTGGTTGTGCCTTGGCCCTTCGGGGTTTGCCTGTTTTTGGGCTGACCTACGGGGCGCTAACGCTGATTGTTGGTATATTCCTATGTCTACTCTACGTATAATCTCATGGAACGTCAGGGGGCTAAATTCTAAAGTGAAACGGTCTCTGATGTTTGACTATTTAAAACGCCATAGTCCTCACGTTGTTTTGTTACAGGAGACACACCTCCAGGGGTCCAGGGTTATGGCCCTTAAGCGGGCACACGTGGCGTATGCGCTACACTCTACATACTCTTCCTATGCCCGAGGCACGTCCATTTTGATTGCCAAATCCGCTCCAGTCACTATTAAACATTTAAAGACGGACCCCTCGGGGTGCTTTGTTATCCTTGTTATTGAATATTTAGGCAAACCTTATACCCTGGTGAATGTTTATGTCCCCCCGCCGTTTACTAAGTCATTCTTTGACCGTGTTTTGGGTTTGGTTTTGGAAATGGCGGAGGGCCCTCTTATTATGGCGGGTGACTTTAACACGGTCCTCGACAATGCTTTGGACCGCTCTGGGGCTGCTTCTTCCCAACATACCCCCCTGCGCTCCTACTTAGACAAATTGGACCTCACGGACGCCTGGAGGTGGAAACATGGGGGGATTACTGAGTTTTCTTGTTATTCGAGCTCACACCACACTCTATCTAGGATTGACCTCTGTTTGCTCTCTCGGGAACTGCTGGGTCCGCTCTCGGGGATCAGGTACCTCCCTCGGGCGGTATCTGACCACTCCCCTTTGCTGGTGGACCTTGCTTTGGGGTCCCCACCTAATTATAAATTGTGGCGACTAAGCCCTCTGTGGCTGGCGGACCCTGCGGTGACTGATCAGGGGCTCACGGAATTGAATTCTTTCTGGGCGCTCAATGGACGGGAGGGGTCGGCACTGCTGACCTGGGACGCCTTCAAGGCCACTATGCGGGGCACCTTCTCGTCTGCCATAGGCCATGCTCGGAAGGCGCGTCAGACCAAGTTGGTTGACGCCGAACGGGCATTGCATACGGCTGAACGGCAATACTCTGACGACCCCTCCCCTCAGAATCACGCCGCTTGGCGGGCCAGAGCCCGTGATTTGGATCTCGTCCTTATTGAGCGCACCCAGAAAAAACTGTTATATCAGAATCAAAGAATTTTTGAACTGGGGGACAAAAACAGTCGCTTGTTGGCCTACTTGGCTAGGCCGGATTTTCAACCTTGTATCATTCCCCGGGTCACCAACCAGGCCGGTGTCATTGTAGAACAAACTCCTGATATTCTTCATAGTTTTGTTGAATTTTATTCCTCTTTATACCGCACCCAGGCCCATTACACTATTATCGAACTTGATGATTTTTTATATGATATTGAATTGCCCGCATTGTCGGTCGACCAATCTCGCTTCTTAGACTCCCCTTTGACCACAGAGGAGATTGACAAGGCCATAACTACGTTTGCACATAATAAGACACCTGGCTTGGATGGTTTCCCCATTGAATGGTATCTTCACTATAGGGAATTGCTGGTCCCCCATTTGTTGAAAGTGTTTACTTGTGCTCTGAAGGAGGGACGTCTGCCACCCTCCATGACGGAAGCCCTTATAGTACTCATCCCGAAGCCGCGCAAGGACCCTCTTCTCTGTGAATCGTACCGTCCGATCTCACTTATTAATACAGATGTGAAGATTTTGGCCAAGGTCCTCGCGAGGAGGCTGAATACGGTTGTCACGGACTTGGTCGGGGCGGACCAGTCGGGGTTTATTCCTGGCCGGTCTACCTCGATCAACTTGCGTAGACTTTTTACCAACCTTCAGACGACTCATGATTCTGTGGGGGCCAGGGTTGTGGTGGCCCTGGACACTCACAAGGCTTTTGATTCAGTGGAGTGGCCTTATCTCTTGGAGGTATTGGCGAAATTTGGATTCGGACCGGGGTTCATAAAATGGGTACAACTTCTATATTATCTCCCTCGTGCCCGTATCAGGGTCAATAATTCCGTGTCTGACTCCTTTCCCATCTTTCGGGGTACTAGGCAGGGGTGCCCGTTGTCCCCGTTGCTTTTCGCCCTGGCCATTGAGCCTTTGGCTGCGCAGATCCGCCAGTGTGCGGCTGTTGCGGGCTTTGTGATCAATGGCTTGGAGGAAAAGGTTTCCTTGTATGCGGATGATATGTTGATATATCTAGCGGATCCACATCAATCCCTCCCCACTCTATTGTCCATTATTGATCGCTTCGGTCACTTCTCGGGTTTCCGGGTGAACTGGAGTAAATCTACTCTGTTCCCCCTGGATCCCCAGGTTCTGCCCCCTTCTCTCGCATTATGCCCTCTCCAGGTGGTAGATCGGTTTCGATACTTGGGGGTTGACATTCAACTTCCCTTGTCTCGTTTCCTCCCCAATAATTTAGATCCCTTGGTTGCCCGACTTAAATCTTCTTTGCAGCTCTGGTCCCAGCTTCCTCTCACGGTTTTGGGTAGGATCAATATTTTTAAAATGATGTTCCTTCCCCGATTTCTGTATGTGTTGAGTCACTCCCCGATATATGTTACCAAACGTCGTTTCCAGGTCATCGATTCGCTCTTCACTTCATTTATCTGGGGGGGTCGGCCGGCACGTGTGGCCAGAGATGCGTTACAGTTACCTGTATTAGCGGGGGGACTGGCAGCGCCCAACCTACGCCTTTATTATTTTGCCTCCCAGTTGGCACACGCACATTGGTGGTTCCATCCCGAGGACAATCATGCTGCGGCGGCCTTGGAGGCGGCTATTTTCACGTCCTATGAATCTCTGCAAAATTTGCTGCACCGTAGATCTACTATGGGCAGGCCGAACACTGCGCTTATCTCGGTCACTCTACGGGTTTTTGCGGCTACCGCATTGGGTGAGGCCGACCCTCCGGGGTCGTACTCCCCTAATGCCCCCCTTTGGCACAATCCTCGGTTTCGGGAGTTTTTCGGTCGGGACGACGGTATTTTTTGGGCCCGTCTTGGGGTGAAGTCTGTTGATCACCTGTATGTCCGGGGAACCTTCCGGTCCTTTGCGGACATGCAGTCCACTTTTGCTGTACCATCTACGGCTCATTTTCGCTACCTCCAGCTGAGACATGCGGCGGCTGCGCAGTTCGGCCTCCGGGATGTCTCGCTGGAGCCATCCCCCTTGGAATATCTCCTCTCTGACTCTTCACATGAGAAACTGGTCTCCACGTATTATCGTAGGCTTTTGCATTCTAAGTCTAAGCGCTTGGCGGTGGTTGAGTCCCAGTGGCGTGAAAACGTCCCGGACTTGACGGAGGAGGTTTGGCATGACGTCCTTCCTGAACAAATCCCGGTTGTAATTTCCTCCAGGGATAGAGTCATACAATTAAAATTCCTGTATAGGGCTTACTACACTCCCCTGTTCCTTCATAAAATTGGTACATTATCCTCCCCTCTCTGCTCTAAGTGCTCTGATGGTGTGGGATCCTTCTTTCACATGTTCTGGGAATGTCCCCCTGTCCGTGCCTTTTGGTCAGGGGTGACGGCCTTTATAACTGATATCTCTCAATTGTCCAATGTCTGTAACCCCCTTCGTTGTCTCCTAGGATATGTGGATGATGAGGATGCTCCGGCTCGCACGAAACTATTTCTGCGTTTGCTCTTTTTCTATGCTAGGAAAGCTATTGCTCTCCGTTGGAAATCTTCCACACCCCCTGACGTTCCATTTTGGGTCTCTATTGTTAATCAGGCTCTGCCTCTGTATAAACTGACGTATGAGGCCAGAGGATGTCCGAAGAAATTCAATAAAATCTGGTCCTTCTGGGTAGACTCTGATCTTACTGCCTCCTCGGTGTCTGACGCCTCCTAGGCGATGTCTACAGTGCCTTCTTTTGCTCCGCATGTGTCGTTATATCTTGCTTATAATAATGTGTTACCCCCCCTTTTACCACGATTACTGGGTATTCTCTGTACTGTGGTTTTATTTTGTTAGATGATTGGAGAGGATGCTTTGTATGTTCTGTATCCTCTCTTTTATGTTGCACTGCCATTTTTCTTTTGGTGTACTGTGTTTTGTTTGTTTAATAAAAAACCTTTAAAAAAAAAAAAAAAAAAAAACCTTACCATGACCTGTTCAGTTATGCTTTCTAGTTGCTCCCCAAGCCCTACTTCATAGAAACCACTGCAGTCATTATGGTCAACAAGCCTGAAACAGTTTGGAATAAACGGCAATATGATATTAGAATATATCTGTGCTATAAACCAGCTGTCCTGGATGTACAGTTGGTCAAAAAGCATAAAAGAATTATTTGCTTTGCTCCATCCACTATCTGAAAATGAGGAGTAATACTTTTGTTTTTTGGGATTTGTCATGGAAATTAGAAATTGTTGATATTCCCCGAGGTGTCTGTTATATGAAACGTGATCTGGCATTGCTGAAAGATTGGTCAAAGCAGTGGAAACTTCAGTTAAATATGTTTCTAAATGTAAAATTATGCACCTGGGGAAAAGGAAACCCTTGTGAGAGTACTATATTTGGATTATAGTTTAGGACAACTACAGAAAAAGATTTGTGGTTGCTTATTTCAGATGATTGTGAAATGAGCAAACGTTGTGGCATGGCAGTGGTAAAACCAAATAAAACTCTGGGATGTATCAACATGGATGACAAGATGGAGGAAGGAGGTCTTCATTCCTCTATATAGATCTTAAGATATCACTAGAGGGATCACCAGCATGAAGAAGGAGGTCTTGATTCCTCTGTATAGATATTTTGTTAGACCTCAGTTAGAATATTGTGTCCAGTTCTGAAGACCTAAAAAAAAAAAAAAAAAAATAGATCAAGGCCAGAAACAAAATGGGCAAAGGTCTTGGAGGTAGGACATATCAGGGGAGACTTCAAGAAATCAATATGTATAATCTGAAGCGGGCATCACTAAATGGCGGCCCGCGGTCTGCGTCCGGCCCTAGCTACTGCTCTATCTGGACTTCCGCGACCGCGCCATTTATCTGACAATTTTGTCCACAGCCTCTGCCGCTGTCATTAGCAGAGCAGAGCGGACAGCGGGAGGCGAGACAATTCTGGACTGGGGGCAGGACCAGCATTGCATAGAGAGAGGCAGCTGCCTGAATGAACTTTTCACATTCACGTTACTAGGAGACGGTCCTAGTAACCAATCACCAGCTTGCTAATATGAAAGGTTTACCCGGCAGCTCCCGCGCCCCTTCCAGTGCTGCTGTGCCTCTGTCCTCAGTTCAGGATTGTCCCACTTCCTCCTCTCCGCTCTGTGTAAGGTAGGAGAGTGAAGGGAGGAGAGGACATGGCTGTGAACTTGTGAAGGATGGGGAGCAGGGTCATGTACAGGGGGGCAGTGCTGTGTGTGGGAGAAGGGGAGGGTCATGTAAAGGGGGCAGTGATGTGAGGGGATGTGAAGTGGGCAGTGCTGTGGGGGGGATGTGAAAGGTGCAGTGCTGTTGGGGTATCATGTGAAGGGGGTAGTGCTGTGGGGGATGTGAAGGGGGCAGTGCTGTGGGGGGGACGTGAAGGGGGCAGTGCAGTGGGATGGATGTGAAGGGGGCAGTGCTGTGGGGGGATGTGAAAGGTGCAGTGCTGTGGGGGTAACGTGTGAAGGGGGCAGTGCTGTGGGGGTATGTGAAGGGGGCAGTGCTGTGGGATGGATGTGAAGGGGGCAGTGCTGTGGGGGGGGATGTGAAGGGGGCAGTGCTGTGGGGGGGTATGTGAAGGGGGCAATGCTGTGGGGGGATGTAAAGGGGGACAGTGCTGTTCGGGGGAAGTGAAAGGGGCAGTGCTGTGGGTAAGATATGTGAAGGGGGGGGCAGCGCTGTGGTGGAGAAGATGTGAAGGGGGACAAGCAGCTGCACACAAAACGGGGTGCTACACGGAAAATGTGCAGGGGTACCATTGGCTCTTAAACTCACTGAAATACATGGAAATTGCATAGTACAAATGCACCATGGAGTTTCTATGCGGCTGAATTTTTAAAAAGGTGCCAGGGCCTTTTTGGAGCAGAAAACGCAGGCACTGCAGCCCATTCAAATGAATGGGCTATTGTGCCTGCACACCTTGGCGGTGATGTAAATAGTCATAGCACAAAAATGCAATTTGGACCTCTGCTAGAAAATTTGTTTACTATTCGGACCTCCATGAATTTTAAATCAATACCCCTTTTCTAGAGGAAAGAAGTTAAAGAAGAGACATGATTGAAATATTTAAATACATTGAAAGTGTGAATAAGGTTCAGGAGGGCAGCATTTTCAATATGAAGTCAACAGTAAGTGGATTCAAACATGCTTGGCATTAACATATATCTATACTCCGACAACAACAAAAAAAAATTAAAATTATAAATTGGCAGATTTGATGGACTACTTGGTCTTTTTTCTGCTGTCACTTTTTTGTTTCAGTTTTAAGGAGCTGCTGTGCTTTTCATTTATTTTTAAATATCAGTCCTTAGCTTGAACAGCGCTGTGGCAAATAAAAGTTTAAACATGGTGAAGAATGAATTTTATTTATTAAAAAGAACAAAAAATAAATAAAAGCAAACAAGCTTAAAGTATTACTAAAGGCAAAACTTTTTTTTTTGTTTGAATCGAGTAGACAGGGATTAAAACCCCCTGTGAGATCTTTATTGCTGTTTATATCACCCCCGTTAGGGAGATTCACCCTCTCTATTTATCCTGTTTACCATAATCTCCTAGAGTAAAGGTGAAAGAATATCTCAAATTTTGAGTTGTCCCCAGAACAGGAATAAAGGGGAAATTTTCCAATGGGAACACGAGTTCTGATGGTGATTTAGGGATTTCCCCACTTTGTAGGGATTTTCTCTCCCTCTCAGTTTTAGCTATGGGACAGGAAGTGAAAAGAAATCTCCCAATGGGACACAGTAGACAGGCATTATAACTAGGGTTGCACTGATACAGATACTTTCATACTTGGTTCTTTCAACTATCAGCAGGATTACCCCGATTACTCATACAGCTGTCAGTGGGGTTCCCCTGTTGGCAGCTGAAGTGTTAAAGAAGTCTGACAATTGGAGCTGTCTAAAAAAAAAAAAAACAAGCGGGGCAATATTTATCAACAACATTGCTCAGCTGCTGAAACACCAAGATAAAAAGAATCATTGTTTCTTTTTGTATCTTTCTGTTTCTTCATTTACAGATCAGAGGCATTAACTTTGATCTGCAGATGAAGTCAGTTTTCAGGGCCGATACCCATACTGATATTTTGGTCATAAGGTATCGGTATCGGCCGATATGGGACGATATTTTGTACATTTGTTCAAAGTTCTGAAAATTAAAGACAAATTTTGACACAAATCTGGTACTGAACATGTTAATTTTTCTTTAATGCTTAATGGCTGGCTTGCTGGCACCCTGTGGTGGGTGGCTGGCTGGCACCCTGTGGTGGGTGAATGGCTGTCTTGCACCCTGTGGTGGGTGGGTGGCTGGCTCGCACCCTGTGGTGGGTGGCTGGCTGGCACCCTGTGGTAGGTGGGTGGGTAGCACAGGGGCTGTGGGTGGCTGGCTTGTACAGGGCCTGTGGCTGGCTGGCTGGCTGGTACAGTGCCTGTGGGTGGCTGGCTGTCTGGTACCCTGTCTGTGGGTGGCTTGCTGTCTGGCACCCTGTGGTGGGTGGCTGGCTGGCTGGCACAGGGGCTGTGGGTGGCTGGCTGGTACAGGGCCTATGGGTGGCTGGCTGGTACAGTGCCTGTGGCTGGCAGGTACAGGGCCTGTGGGTGGCTGGCTGGCTCGCTGGTACAGTGCCTGTGGCTGGCTGGTACAGGGCCTGTGGATGTGGGTGGCTGGCTAGCATCGGGCTGCTGTGGGTGGGTGTATGGCTGTGATACACTCCCGCGAGACTAGTCCCGACTCCAGATGCGGCTGTCCAAGGTGAGGGAGGCAGCCTGAGAAGGCAGAATGATGTCACAAAAATATCGGCAAATTGGCCAGTTCCAGGGCCGATACCGATATATCGGGGAAAGTGCATATCTGCCACAGATGTATCGGCCTTGCCGATAATCGGTCTATCCCTAGTTTAAAGCAACCTGTCAAGTAAAAAAAAAAAAAAAGTTTGTGTTTTCTATTAAATGTTCATGTGTTTAACCCCTTAATAACCCTAAATTTGCTTCTATTCAGTCGTAATTAACTCCTTATTCTCCTCCATTTAATTATTATTTTCCTGCTTTTTTTTTTTTGTTCACTACTATTTTATAAACTATTAATAATTAAAACTTTTTTGCTTGCTTTGTTCGTTAATATTTTTACAACTTTAAAATTTATTTACACGCTATACATTGAAAAAAGTGTAAAAGGTAAAAATTATTTTATTTCTAAATAACTTTTCAATGCTTTGTACCATTGCTGGCAGCTGAAGTGAAAACAAAACAGTTGTGGTAGGTATCGGTAATTGGTATCAGTGAGTACTATAAAATTAGTATCGGTACTCGTTCTCGTAGAAAAAATGGTATCAGTGTATCCCTAGTTATACACTGAAACCAGTGTAGAGAAAACCCTCCTTTACTCTATGCAACATGAAAAAAAAAAAAACTAAAAAGTTTTGCCTTTAGTTCCACTTTAAGGGGCATATTTATAAAACACCTACACAAAGAAGATTCACCTGCTTTAAAGGTTTGGTGAATGTCAGATTCAAGGCTTTATAAATATACTGCAAGGTACAATATATTCTTGTTGATAAATGCCCAATACATAGAGCTTCATTTGGGTTGCATGTCTACATGCTGAGCAAATGGACTGATAACATACTATAACTGTAATGGGCGATTGGGCAAAGCATAGATGTATTTCATGGGAAGTTTTCTGCTTCATAAGTTATTTCTGGGTTTTTCTTTCTATTCTGTATTCTGTTGTTCGAAAGCTGAAATCACACGGCTATTTTATCTTCATGGGAGTCGTTTACCAAGCATTCCTTCTGGTGTCATTCCTATTATTAAATGGGCAATGCTATAAACGACAAGAAATCAGAACGTGACTTAAAATATCCTCACCGTGAACACCCCCTACCATCTCAAGTCATCTTCTACGGTAAAACTTGACTCTGGTATTGCTTCCAGTCTTTCTATGTTAAGTGAAGAAGATGTTACGGAATCAGTAAAGAATGCTGAGGATGATAATAATATAAAATTATGATAACTTACCAAGTAATTTTTCTAGGGGTTGTTATTCACGACACAATGATCGGCTACAGCATGGGGTTTGTCAATGATCACTGATATTATATAATTCCAGACTATTGTATCTGTACAGCTGAGTATGTGAGATTGCCGTGCGCAGCCTCCTCTCCTTCTCATCAACTATATTTATATATATCTCTATAGGAGGCAGATGTATGTGTTCAGAGAGAGGTATAAGATGCAGAAAGAGAATGGCATGGGCATAAAAAATGGTGGCGTGTATCAACTGTGTGTACACACATATCAAGGTCAAAGCTATTGATTTCAGCCTCTATGGGCACAATGGACATTTGGCATTTACAGGTATAAAAGATGGTGAGGTTGATTTACTAAAAGAGTAGAGCAGACTTTCTCAGCCTTTATTAACACTGAAGAACCCTTGAAATAAACTTTCTGGTTTTAATGGAACTGTCGGGATTATTGGTGATTAAATAAAAGAAATAAAAATTGAATTATTATAAGGATTTTGAACAGCATAGCTTCCATCTTGTTTGGAGGTGAATGAAAGTTCATATGTGTTCTTTTGCAAAATGTCTGTTACAAGAGAGTAGAATTTCAACAGAGATCTTTGTATTTCTTGTAGTCATAAAAAAAGGGGGTACATGGACATCTCATCAGATAAGGGTGATCTTAGCCAGACACCATACTAGTCACTGATGCACAGACGTTAGTCTGTCTGTATTTAACAATGGACAATAATGTATTCATTAGGTTCATTTAAACTATATATTTTTTTTAGAATACTTTTCTATTATGTGTAAGGACATATGTATCTTGTAACTAATTACCTAATTTTAGAGAAGTTTGTAGTTAAGTTTTTATGACCACTATAGATCTTCCAATCCCAGACACTATGTCTGACGGTAACGGCAGAATTCAAATAATGGTCAAAGGTTAGCTTTAAATAGTGGGCTATTGTATGTTATGACGTATTTTATACTGAATCTAATAAGCAGTACAATGTTGCCTCCTGTGGAGATAATACCAAATGCAGTCTTGGGGTAATTCAGTATTTTCCAATATAAATATATATATTGTATTAAAATAATTATTATTGAAATGGCATTACTTGCCAGGGTATATGATGGAGATTAGATGGACATTTATGTATGTACTGAGAGTATGGACACATTTTTCTGTTGTGTTTTATGGTTAATCTTGAATTGAAAGAAATCATCATTTAACTTTATTATCCTAAGTATTGGGTTAATTATTAGGAGAGATGTGACTATGACCTCACCAGTTAATGGATAGAATGTCCCAACCAATGGGGATAATTTTTCATCCCTCTGGGTTTAACTTATGGTAATTTTAATAGTCCTTTTTTCAATACCATATAAAAAGGAGAACCCAGATGTGAGACATGACACATTACATACTGACAACACCCAACATACACACTACTACATCCATTTATATACTCATCCAGACATACTCCATCTTGCTCCATCATTTATCTGAAACTTTGAGGGAAGCCAAACGAAACTCCTCCCTCATTGGCCACCATCTTGGGAAGGCATCCATCTTAGGACTCTGGTAATGACCATTTGAAGCTAGCAGCCATCTAAAGTTTGGTAAATATAACTTTGCTGTTTATTTGAGTTTATTTAACAATTGTTTATTTCCTTCCTTATATGTTTTATATTGCATATTTAAGGGTAATAAGATTACAATCCCAGCTGTATAAACCATAGTAGATTTTTCTCTAAAAAGCTGATTTTTGTTTTTATACATTTTTATTAATATCAGATTTAGCGCATTATTGCGATTTTAGTCTCTCGTTTTGCATAGCTTATTTTCGCTCCATCTGCAGTGGAGTGACTGTGCGATTCGCAGACAATTGTGGTCTGATTATATAGAATACTTACCTATGGTTTATGCTATACCTGGATAAAAGGTAATCTTGTTTCATTTTCACTTTCATCATTAAGCTAAATATCACATTGCATTGATTGTTTGAAGTTTGTATTTTATGTAGAGTTATCTTTTTATGTCATTTTAAGTTTGATCATTTATTGTGAATACATGTCTTGTGAATAAATATTTATATATATTCCTTACTGTAGACTGTACTCACTAAGATTGGTATATGCTTTTTAAAATAAATTAATCAATTAAAAAGAATTTGCTACATATTGATTTGTGGAAATAAGATTCTCCTACCCCACAGATCTTTGCTTATTGACATAAATAGACACTGTTATATTCAGAGCAGTATAAATATTCTGACAGAACTCCTGCTAATAATTACTATATCTACAGCTCATGGTACATTAATGGGATGGTCACTTGGAAAAATTCCCCTTACATTGGTGATCAGTGGGAAGAATGTGCTTTACATTGGTGATCAGTGGGTAGAATGTCCCTTATATTGGTGGTCAGTGGGTAGAATGTCCCTTACATTGGTGGTCAGTGGGTAGAATGTTCCTTACATTGGTGATCAGTGGGTAGAATGTCCCTTATATTGGTGGTCAGTGGGTAGAATGTCCCTTGCATTGGTGCATTGGCAACTCTTTGATCATTATTATAGTAACAGTGCAAATTTTTAACACAGATTACTGTAGTAATGTTACTGGTTCCCCCAAAAGAGTAAAAATTGTCAGCTAGTGGTCCGATCTGTCCGCCAAAATGTCGCAGTCCCGCTAGATGTAGATGCGATAACTTTTGCGCAAACCAATCAAAATATGCTTATTGGGATTTTTTTTACAAAAAATATGTAGCAGAATACAAATTGGCCTAAAATGATGAAAATTTTTGATTTTAAATTTTTTTTTTTTTTGGGCAATGTTATATAGCAGAAAGTGAAAAATATTGTTTTTCTTTTCAAAATTGTCGCTGGTTTTTTGTTTATAGCGCAATAAATAAAAATTGCAAAGGTGATCAAATACCACCAAACGAAAGCTCTATTTGTGGGGGAAAAAGGACATCAATTTTATTAGGGTACAGCGTCGCACGACCGTGCAATTGTCCTTTAAAATAACGCAGTGCTGAACCACAAAAAGGGGCCTGGTCCTTAAGGGGGCAAATCCTTCCAGGGCTGAAGTGGTTAATGTGTGTAATATACAATGCATATAAAATGTGCTGCATTTTCCATGTCTCCAAACAAATGAACTCTATTAGGGCTCATGCACACTGCATCTCAAAGAAATGGCTCCTACAGGCTTTTGAGCTTTTTTGAGCACATTTTTTTTGCCTGGAAACTCCCCTCCATGTTAGCCAATGGGGTTTATTTACTAAAGCTAGAGTGGGCAAAAAGTGTCACAATTCTGCAGAGAAACCAATCAGCCTCGAACCTCAGCTTGTTTAATTAAGCTTTAGCAATAAAACCTGGAAGCTAATTGGTTTCTCTGTGGTATTGTAACTCATTTTGCCCTCCATAGCTTTAGTAAATAAACCCTTGTGGGTCCATGCACAATATTGTTTTTTTTTCAGGAGTTTACAGGCATATGCCCTTACAGGCGGAACCCCCCCCCCCCCCTCCCACCCTCACCAAACTTATGTTTTTGAGAGAAGCTTTCGAGCAGAAAAGATTCCGAAGTGCGAAAAAAAAGCACAAAGATGCCTGAAAAAGCATAAAAAAGCTTTAAAAAAAACACAAAGCTCAAAAGAAGCTTGAAAATGCACAAAATAATAGGCAAGAATAGCTGTGGGGAGGGTTCGTGAAGAAAAATGCTTATGCTCAAAAAAGCTCAAAGAACCTCAATAAAAACGTAAAAAAAAGAGCACAAAAAAGAACAAGCTCAAGCAGAGAAATTAAAGCTCAAATGCCTAAAAGTAGCTTCTTTTTTTTTTTTTGCTGCACTGTGCATGAGCCCTTAAAGCAGAGCTCCAGCCTCCCCACCCACAAATTCAAAGTCAGCAGCTACAAATACTGTAACTGCTGACTTTTATTATTAGGACACTTACCTGTCCAGGGATTTCACGATGTCGGCATCCCAGCTGATTTTTCAATTGGCTCTCGGGGGCTCCCGCCACCATTTCTTGTAACAGAAACCATCTTTACAGCCGGTTCCCTACTGTGCATGCGCTAAGCGTGCTTCGCTTTGTAAATGGCCCGGCAGGGGGGTAAGGAGGAGGGGAGCCGAACATCTGGGGGACTTCTTCGTGGCAAGGTCACCTTAAAAAGGGGGCGCGTACCTGTCAAAAGCAGGTACCCACTCCCCCCCCCCCCCAAAAGGTGCCAAATGTGGCAGCGGAGGAGGGAGGAAGCAAACAAGCGGAGCTTCCCCTTTTGGGTGGAGCTCCGCTTTACGGTACAAACTGACCAGAAATGCAGACAATGATTACAAATGAATAAATGAGCAGGGGTAGGGAATCTGGTGAGTGCAGTCTTGTTCATAATCACCCCGGGCACCCCACTGTATTACACAAAGATATCTGGGATTGCCACAGTGCCACAAGAAGATTGAGCACTTTCACTTATGGACTTTCCTTTGTAATATATGTACCTGGTATTACTTAGGGTGTATATCTGCACTTGCACCATATATTTATTTAAGGAGCCATCCATATATTGCTTTTTTTGCACTTTACACTCATATAATCACTTTTGCACCTTTCCTAGTTTGCACATCTTACATAGGTGTCATACTGCTGCACCCATCAATTTATTATTGTATTGATTCCTTTATTTATATATATTTTTTGTACACCTATGAATTGTCACTAATACATGTGTTTTATATTAATTTTACTACACCCCCCACGATTCATCAGTATCACCACCTTATTTGATATATACAGTATATCGTTGCACCCTATACCACAGGGTCACTTTATTTGCTTTTTATCCTATCACAATACTAAGCACTTTATATTATATTAAGCTTTAAGCACATTTTTCATATGGTGTTTATTTATTATACAGTATTAACTAAGTGGATGTTTACTGTATGATTTATTTTTTGTGGTGTTTAGATATTTATTTTAGCATAGTTTTTATATCTGTGTTATCCACCACATAACATCTCCTTTACACTTACCCCCATTGGGCAGCGCCAATTCCCTACCCCTGCTCATTTATTATCTTGATATAGCCTTGGCTATATTTTAGGGAGGCTGCAGCCCCTTTTTTCCTGCTTATTTTCATAGCGCGGGACTTTTTCTTTATACAAATGATTACAAATTGCAGTCAATGCAAATGCAAACTGCAATTGATACAAAAACTATTGATGTAGAGCAGTACAATTAATATGCATAACCAATCAATAAATGGCAATAAACATAAAGAAATAAAGAACATATAAATTCATATTCACTCATGATCCATGTATACTTATCTGTGAACAACTGATAAAAAGTGTGGTCAATGTGTGCAACCAATCAATAAAAAATTATAAACATCAGTAAATAAAAAAACTTCAGGTCTATATAAGTTTGTGATCACTCATGATCCATGCAAACTTATCTGTGACCAGTGTTAAACTTTAAATTCCAAGTAGAATCATTGATCCAGAAAAGCACACACAGGACCACCACCGGGAATCCCCCAATAGGTATATGCTCACCTTAAAACTAGGTCCTTATTACCATTGCCAATGAAGCCTCAATACAATCTGGGATCCAAGATGGCTGCTACAGGGGTGTATCCAATAGATATGCAGCTATTCACAGCAAGTGACAGAACATTCCACTTGAAACCAAAGCTCAACTCAAAAAAGAAGAAAGCCTCATGGTGTAACCCATCAAACAATATTTAGTAAATTAAAAGCATAACTGCACACACATTAGAGTAACTGCACAAAGAAGTACCAAGCCATCACCTCCCCTCATCATAGACACTGCGGAGAAAGGTAACAAAAGTCGGCAGCTCACTTGTGGACACCGTCCCTCTCCTGAATCAGTGAAGCTCCACCCTACTGGTTTCGTCATAGTGACGTCATCAGGTGCCCTTGATGATTTTACTATGTATAGCCATCAGATACTGTATACACATGTGACAGGCAGTGCCAAATTTTTAGGATGCCAAAAGGGGCAACTGCCATGGGCCCCCTGACGGAAGGCCCCCCCTCTACTATACAAAAATAATATAAACAATACAAAAACTGTAGACAATAATAATAAAAAAATAATAAATGTAGCACCGTCTAGCTAGTGTGCTAGTGTCAATAGGTTTAGTTGTTAGTGTAGGCAAATTGGCTTGACTCAGAGCCAGGCCTGAGTTGTAAATCTGGGTCAGAGATCAGTGACTCAGGGGCTGGATGACTCATCCTGGCAGCTCTTTTGGTGCCTCCCCCTGTTCTCTGGAACATTTGAGAAAGTTCTAGACATAGTGGGTGGGAGTTAGGAGGGGCTGTTAGAAATATTTATGAGGACCTCGACCAATCTCCAGCAGAAAGGGGCTGGCAGGGGGCAGGCCTCCTAATAAATAGCCAAGAGTCATTCCAGCAGGGGTAGTCGGGTGAAAGATAGAGACGGAGTGCTGAGGAGGCTGTCGGTGGCCCTTGAGGGCACCCCCTAGTCTGAGGAGTGGGTGACTTTGGGCCTAGGCTCGGGTGCTGGAAGATTCCTATTAAAAAAAATGGAGGAAATCCTTCCTGGAGGCATGGAAGCAAGGAGAGGACGGCAGCAGGTCAGCATGTCAGAGAGAGCTCCTGAGAATCAGCCCAGTTGGCTGATGAGTGTCATTCTGGGAGGACTGTGGGAAGAGGTTAGCCTGGAGGGCTAGTGAAAGGGGCAGCTGCAGCCAGGAGGGCTGGCAGGGCCTGAAGAGGTGATTCTGTGAGCAGTGACCACAGAGAGGAAGTGCTGGGAAGTGTGAGAATTCTCACCCTATTGGTTCTTCAAGTATAGGGGCTGTGGGTCCCTGCCTGTATTGGGTCTTTACTACAAAAACTTCTATAGGGGGACATAGCTGGGTTCGGCAAGCAAGTGAATGCTGGAGGAAGAAGATGAGCTGTATATAGAGACTGTACTGTATATACTAGGAGTTGTTGGCATCTCATAATCTCCCATCCGTATCCAAGTTATTACCCTCAATAAAATGTAAATATAATCAAAGTCATGGACTGTTCTCTGACTCTTAGTGCTTGTGGAAATTTGGTGTGCTTGGCTGTGCAGGGTGGGGGATCCCAGTTTACTTGCGGTTCCTTAGGCGGTACGCTACATAAAATAATATAAAATATATAATAAAACATTTTTTTTATTTAATCTATCTTAAAAAGTAAAATTTTCCAGGACATCATGTTTGAAAGTTTTCATTATGGATGGCATATTGTATCATTTTTAATTTCATTATTATATTTTATAATTATATAAATTTTCCAGGACATCATGTTTGAAAGTTTTCACTCTGGATGGCATATTGTATCATTTTTATTTTATTATTATATTTTATTCTATTATATTATTATATATTTTTTTTTGTTATTTTTGTTATATTTTATTGTATTAATTTTAGCAGCCCGAGCAAACCACACATAGAGCGATATGACTGCGTGTGCGTGTGTCTATACATGACCTCTGAATGACGTTGTACCATGCCTTTTAAAAATGTGTGATTGACATTGAGAATGTAAACCAACTCAGTGTATGAAGGGACCCCAAACCTGAAGGGCCGCGGGCCTCCCAAGGTCTATGTTTGGCCCTAGTGTCTGGTGCCCCTGATGACATCACTATGACGAAACATGTAGGATAGGAGAAATATGTGAGCCTGGATCATGAGTGAACATGAACTTATATGGACTTGATATTTTTTATTTCCTGATGTTTATAGTTTTTTTATGGATTGGTTGTGCACAATATTTGCACTTTTTATCAGTGATTCAGGGATAAGTGTACATGGATCACTAGTGAATATAAATTTATATGTTCTTTATTTATGTATGTTTATTGCTGTTTTTTTTTTTAATTGGTCATGCATATTGATTGCACTGCTTTACATCAAACATTTTTTATCGATTGTCCTTTGCATTTGCATTGACTTCTTAAATAACTTCATGAGCAACATAACAGGGGATGAGAAGGCTGAATATTGTTCAATAATTCTTCTGTATCTACGTCAATAAATGGAATGTTTTCTAAATGTCAATCACAATCCTTAAGCACACAGTGCACTCTCCGTCTCTGTTCGGAGTTTATCATCCGTGATCTTGCTCAAAGCTCCTGAGGAATAAGTCCTTGCAATATTCCTTATAGTTAAACTTTAATTCAAAAGGCTGGCACTGCGAGGAAAGAAAAAATAAAAAAGGAAAGGAGCTGTTTCTATGGCATCTATAAAAAGTAATCAACAACTGCCAAAAAAGCAATCGCTTTTCATTTTCTTTTGCGCAACCGTTTCTTTTTATACAATTTACCTTCTAGTAGGAGCTATTTAAAAGCTTCAGAAGGGTATACTAAAAAATCTCAATATTGGGGAAGAACCTAGCCAAATTTTTCAGCGGTTCCTACGGGAGTAAGCACTACATTAACCACTTTACCACCGGAGGATTTTGCTGTCTTATGTCTGGGCCACTTTTTGCGATTCGGCACTGTGCAAATTTAACTGACAATTGCGCGGTCATGCAAAGCCACACCCAAACGAAATTTACGTCCTTTTTTTCCCACAAATAGAGCTTTCTTTTGGTGGTATTTGATCACCTGTGCGATTTTTACTGTTTGCGCTATAAACAAAAAAAGAGCGACAATTTTGAAAAAATAATATTTTTCACATTTTTTATATGAAATTCCCCCCCAAAAAAATGTAAAAATCAAAATTTTTTATCATTTTAGGCCAATTTGTTTTCTGCTACATATTTTTGGTAAAAAAAAAATCGCAATAAGCGTATTTTGATTGGTTTGTGCAAAAGTTATTGCGTTTACTAACTAAGGGAAAGATTTCTGTTGTTTTTGGTGTTTTTTTTTTTATAAAGAGTAATGGCGGCGATCTGCAATTTTTTTTTGCGGGACTGCGACATTGCGGCGGACAGACCGGACCCTTGACTGACATTTTTGACACTTTTGGGGGTACCAGTGAGATTACTACAGTAATCAGTGCTATAAATATGCACTGTTACTGTAAAAATGACACTGGCAGGGAAGGGGTTAATTTTTATTGGTGATCAAGGGGTTAATGTATGCCTGGTGCTTACTGACGTGTGTGGGGGGAGGTGACTGAGTGACACAGGGACAGATCACATGTTCAGCTATGCTGAACCCGGCAATCTGACCCTGCCTGTCACTTAGGAGATCCGCCCACTTTGGCCCGACTCCCGCTGTGACTGAATACAGCGGGAGCGAGCCTCGAGAGAGGGGAATGTCTGGCGACGTACTGTAGGTCTACGTCGCCAAACGTTATTGAGCCACTTTGCCGCAGTAGAGCTCTAGTGAGCAGCGGTAAAGTGGTTAAAGTGCTACTAAACCCAGGAACCTGCATTCACTATATCTGGTCTCACACAGTACACAGTACATGAAAAATGCAATTATTTTGTAAATATAAACTGCTAAATATCTTTTCTCATCAGCAGTTAGAGCAGTCTTGTGACTTCTCTTCTATCAGTGTCTGTTTAAAGCTTGAAGGAGGAGTTTTCATTCTACTCTGATTGTCCTATGAGGCTGCAGGACCTCTGACCCTCTTAACAGTGCTGATTGGCCCTGTGCTGATCACATGCACCCTCCCAAAAAAAAAAAACTCTCTAGCAATACACACCAAACTGAGCATGTGCAGAGTGCCTCCAAGGCTCTGTACTATCAGGAGATGGATCAGGGACAGTGGAAGAAGGCGAGGATCAGAGAAGACAGGATGAAACAGCATTTTTAGAAAAAGGGCAGGATTAAACCCTTAGGTTCCACAGTAAGTATAACAAGCATGCTATTCTGCATATACAGACTCATTTTAGTCTTGTGTATTTAGTAACACTTTAAGAAAAAAAACAATGCTTTACAGCTGTGGCCAAAAATTTTGGAAATGACACAAATATAAATTTTCACACAGTCTGCTGCCTCACTTTTTATGATTGCAATTTGCATATACTCCAGAATGTTATGAAGAGTGATCAGACGAATTGCAGTTAATTGCAAACTCCCTCTTTGCCATGAAAATGAACTTAATCCCATAAAAAAAGATTTCCACTGAATTTGTGAGGAAGGCTTCAGGGCGCCCAAGAAAGTCCAGCAAGCGCCAGGACCATCTCCTACAGTCAGAGCTGCTGTTAGAAATCACAGGGCCCAGTACAGCCTACCTGGCAGGGCCCCCCCCCCCCCCAATATGTCAAGACAATATTTTCACTAAAAATACACTAAAATCATTATTAGCGGACACAAACATAATAGAAAACCTGTGTGAATAAGAGCCCATTCACATTACCACGACTTGTCAGGCGACTTGTCAGCCTGACAAGTTGCGATCAGTCGCGGTCCATTGAGTAGCACAGGACCCGTTCTAATAGGAGCGACACAAGTCGCTCCGACTTAGAAAAAGGGTCCTGTACTACTTTGGGGCGACCTCGGAGCGACTTGCATAGACTTCCATTATGTGAAGTCCCTGAAAGTCGCGCCGAAGTCGCGGTGCACGCAACTTCACAGGTCGCCCCCCGAAGTCGTGTCGCCTCAGTGTGAACCGGCTCTTAGCTCTTTTTATTTGTTTTTTACATTTAAATAAAAACATGTTTTTTTTGTAATGTTTACAAATATTTTATTTTACAATTCTTTTAATTTTTTATTACAATGTTTAATTAATATAATTTTTTTAGAATTTGTTATTTTTTTTACAGGACAGGGAATCCTTCAGCGCTGAGGGAAGGGGGGGGCACAGTGAAAGGGGGGCATACAGGGAGGGGGGGATTCAGAAGCAGGCAGACAAGGGAGGGGGAATCGGTGGTGGAGAAGCAATTACAGGAATGATGCCCTGTGTCTGTGTCTCTCCCTGCAGTAGCTGAAAGCTAGCAGGAGGGGGAGAAACTGACTTTCAGCTACTGCAGAGAGCAGCACAGGGCTTCCTTCTGTAAAATTGCCCCTCCCCTCGACCGCACCAATTCCCCATGCTGTTGGGGCCCCCCTGTGTGCTACAGGAGGACTGGTGGCCCCCCTATCAACGGCCCTGCCTACAATTGATTCAGCTGTGGGATTGGGGCACCACCAATGCGGAGCTTGCTCAGGAATGGCAGCAGGCAGGTGTGAGTGCATCTGCACACACAGTGAGGAGAAGACTTTTTGAGGGTGTCCTGGTGTCAAGAAGGGCAGCAAAGAAGCCACTTCTCGCCAGGAAATACATCAGGGACAGACTGACATTCTGCAAAAGGTACAGAGATTAGACTGCTGAGAATGGGGGAAAGACATTTTCTCGGATAAATCCCCTTTTCCGATTGTTTGGGGCATCCGGAAAAAACCTTGTCCGGAGAAGAAAAGGTGAGCGCTACCATCAGTCCTGTGTCATGCCAACATTAAAGCATCCTGAGACCATTCATGTGTGGGGTTGCTTCTCAGCCAAGGGAGTGAGCTCACTCACAATTTTGCCTAAGAACACCGCCATGAATAAAGAATGGTACAAAAACATCCTCCGAGAACAACTTCTCCCAACCATCCAGTTGGGACAAAAGGTTTGGTGACAAACAATGCCTTTTCCAGCATGATGGAGCACCTTGCCAAAAGGCAAAAGTGATAACTAAGCGGCTTAGGGAACAAAACATCGAAATTTTGGGTCCATGGACAGGAAACTCCCCAAATCTTAATCCCATTGGGAACTTGTGGTCAATACTCAAGAGGCGGGTGAACAAAATAAATCCCCACAAATTCTGACAAACTCCAAGCATTGATTATGCAAGAATGGGCTGCCATCAAAGTTAGGGTGGTTGAAAAAAGTCAAGTTCCAGTTCAACCTATGATGAGTGTGGGTGTGTGTGTTTATGTCAATAGTACATTGTATACCCTTCTTTGTTGTGGTCATTAAGGTGCCCATATAATAGTTTTTTGAAACTATCGATGCTCCCTGCTGATACCACTGCTTGTGGAAGAGAATTCCACATCCTTACCTAATTTTAGCAAATGGCCACAAACCCTTTTGTATTCTCTTTCATTGAATAGTTTGTTTCCTATGCTAGGGTCACCAGTACAGTATTTGTACATTGATATCATATCCCCCCTCAAGCGTCTCTTCTCCAGAGAGAATAAGTTCAATGCCTGCAGTCTTTCCTCATAGCTGAACCCCCCCCCCCCCCCCTGGCCCTTTATTAGCTTTGTTGCCCTTCTCTGGACTCTCTCCAGTTCCAGCACATCCTCCCTGAGGACCGGTGCCCAGAACTCCAGATTCGGCCAAACCAGAGTCTTGTAGAGTGGTAGAATTATTGTTTTATCTCTGGAGTGAATCCCCTTTATAACATGCCAGTATTCTGTTGGCTTTGCTTGCAGCAGCTTGACATTGCATGCCATTGCTGAGCTTGTTGTCTACTAGGACCCCCAGGTCCTTTTCCTTCTTAGATTCCCCCAAAGGCTCTCCCCTTAGAGAGTAACTTGCGTTCGTATTTCTGGCACCCAAATGCATAACCTTACATTTTTCAACATTAAACCTTATTTGCCATGTAGATGCCCACCCCATTATTTTGTTCAGGTCTTCTTATTAGATTTCCACATCCTGCGTAGAAGTTATTGCCCTGCTTAATTTAGTATTGTCTGCAAATATGGAGATTGTGCTGTTTATCCCATCCTCTAGGTCGTTTATGAATAAATTAAATAGGATTGGTCCCAGGACAGATCCTTGGGGGACCCCACTTTCCACACCCGCCCAATCCGAGTACTCCCCATTTATCACCACCCTTTGGTGCTTACATTTCGTGCAGCTGTATTCGCCCTCGATTGGATGACGGAGGAACGCATACATGCCACAAGATGTGCACCGAGACACATCTCCATACCCGCCAGGCATCGCACCCACTAATCTAATGGGGATTGGGAATTTAACTCTGTCCAATAAGCTGCTTACTATCTTCATGAAACTCTAATTTCTCAGCACACAGTTACTCCTCAGTCACACACAGTTACTCAGCAGTATTCAACACTACACAGTCACTACACTCAGGTATTCCCAATACACAGGTACTCCCTTACTCAGGTATTCACACTACTCAAGTACTCCACAGCACCCAGTCACTCCGCAGCACTCAGTTACTCTGCAGCACTCAGTTATCCCGCAGCACTCAACAGTACTTAGTTACTCACCGTACTCAGTTACTCAAGGTAGACAGTTACTCCACAGTACTCAGTTACTTACAGTAATCAGTTACTCCCCAGTACTCAGTTACTTACAGTAATCAGTTACTCCACAGTACCCAGTTACTCCACGGTAGTCAGCAGTACTCAGTTACTCCACAGTACTCAGTTACTCATAGTACTCAGTCACTCACAGCACTCAGTCACTCCACAGTACTCAGTTACCCGCAGTACTCAGTTACCCGCAGTACTCAGTTACCCGCAGTACTCAGTCACTCCGCAGTACTCAGTCACTCCGCAGTACTCAATCACTCCGCAGTACTCAATCACTCCGCAGTACTCAATAACTCCACAGTACTCAATAACTCCACAGTACTCAATCACACCGCAGTACTCAGTCACTCCACAGTACTCAATAACTCCACAGTACTCAATCACACCGCAGTACTCAGTCACTCCACAGTACTCAGTCACTCCGCAGTATTCAGTCACTCCGCAGTACTCAGTCACTCCGCAGTACTCAATAACTCCACAGTACTCAATCACACCGCAGTACTCAGTCACTCCACAGTACTCAATAACTCCACAGTACTCAATAACTCCACAGTACTCAATCACACCGCAGTACTCAGTCACTCCACAGTACTCAGTCACTCCGCAGTACTCAATAACTCCACAGTACTCAATCACACCGCAGTACTCAGTCACTCCACAGTACTCAGTCACTCCGCAGTATTCAGTCACTCCGCAGTATTCAGTCACTCCGCAGTACTCAGTCACTCCGCAGTATTCAGTCACTCCGCAGTACTCAGTCAATCTGCAGTACCCAGTCAGTCTGTCTCTCCCTGCTCAGCTCGTGTCACACTCACATACATTCCCTCCTCCAGTATGTGGATACACTCACCCGCCGCCTCTCCGGTCAGCCTCTGTTACCTCCCAGTCCCGCCTCGGCTCCTCTGTCCGTCTGCCAGCTCAGTGGGGTGACACTGTCCCCGTCTCTCCTGTTCCTCCCAGTGCTCCTCCAGATTGTACCATGCCGCCTCTGCTCTCGGTCCCCCGGGCCCCCGCCCTCTCTCTGTCTCGTGGGGTCACAGTCTGCAGCTCCTACCCTCCCTCACTCCTCATACATGCTCAGCTGACACTGAACCCCGCACCTTTTTCCACCTGCAGCACAGCACCACCTGCTGGTTCCTAAAAAAAAAAAAAAAATCTGTCAAGCTGTAGCCCAGAAGTTGATTGACGGCATGCCAAGGTGAATTGCAGAGGTCTTGAAAAAGATTGGTCAACACTGCAAATATTGACTCTTTCCATAAACTTCATGTAATTGTCAATAAAAGCTTTTGACACCAATGCTTGTAATTATACTTCAGCATTCTCACAAAAAGATCTAAAAACACTGAGGCTCGGTTCACACTGGGGCGGCACGACTCCTTACTACTTCGGGGGCGACTTGTGCATTCCCATGAACCACGACTTTGGAGCGACTTGCAGGGACTTCACATAATGGAAGTCTATGCAATTCGCCCCGAGGTCGCCCCGAAGTAGTACAGGATCCTTTTTCTAAGTCGGAGCGACTTGTGTCGCTCCTATTAGAACGTGTCCTGTAGCAGTCAATGGACCACGAGGGAGCGCGACTTGTCAGGCTGACAAGTCGCCTGACAAGTTGCGCTAGTGTGAATCGGGACTTAAGAAGCAGACTTTGTGAAAATAAATATTTGTGTCATTCTCCAAACTTTTGGCCACGTCTGTACATTCACTTTAAAGCGGTAGTATACTCAATGTTTTTACTTTTTCCTACAGGTAAGCCTATAATAAGGCCTATAATAAGGCTTACCTGTAGATAACCTGCACGGTTTAGGAGATATTTGCCCTGCATGCAGCCGCTGACACCAGCGGCGCATGCGCTCTGAAGGTCCGGCGGACCATCAGAGTTCCTTGCCGGAAAGTGACTCCCGGAAAGTGACTCATGCGCAGGAGTGACGTCATCGCGGCTCCGGCCACTCACAGTGCTGGAGCCACCGAACCCGGAAGAGACGCAGAGGGAGCATGACAACTCTTACAGCGGTGTCCGGGCGTCCATGTCGAGGTTTCGTTTTAAGGTAAGTATTTAGTATGTGTTGCATACTAGCTCATTATGCCTTTGTCTTGCAGGGTTTGTTTTTTGTTTTTTTGGCAGTATACAACCGCTTTAAGGATTGTTAAGTTGTAATATATACAGTAAAATGTTTGACTTTTGGGTTTAATCCAGCTTTCAATCTATTGAGAGAGGAAATTGACCCGTGGAGCACCTCTTACGTAAAGCCCTCAGAAATGGTCCAGATGACGGCGATGTTCTCTTGAGCGTTATCCGCGCTCTTCGGCTCTCTCACCCGTCCCCTTTCTGCTGTACCGCCGGAGAACAGTCATCCTCTGAACTCCGACATCCTCTGCCCTTTCCGCTTGTCATAAATGACATTTCTGCTATCCTGATGTTTTCATTAACCTCCCAAAAATGTTTTCAGACTCTACAGAACGGAAAAACATTTTTTTTTTTTCTTGTGATTCCCAGAAGCAATCTTGCAATGAAATTAAACTCTGTTTTCTCATTTTGACTAAACTTAGCTTTCTCATAGAGCATGAAATTGCCGGAGAAAGGCTCCTCCACCAGCCAAAATAGATGTCATTGGATGTAAAAAGTGACCGTAGTCATATGTCATTTCTGTAAAGTCACTGTCTAATAAATCTGAAGGAAGAGGAGATAGCGTTGGTCACCTGAGGTTACTTTGTATCTTGTGATTATATTGTCTAAATGAGCATTTGTCTCGGGATGCGGTCAATACAAGGAGACTGACCATAAAACATCATTAACCACTTTACGACCGCTCACAGTAATAGTACTGCGGCAAAGTGGCTCGTTATGGTCTGACGACGTAGTACTACGTCGTCAGATACTCCCCCTTCTGGGCGGCGCTTGCGCGCCGCCGGAGGCTCGCTCCCGCTGTTTTCATTCACTGCGGGAGTCGGGCCAGGGGAGGAGCAGCGGCGATCGCCGCTGCTCTTACCCGATCGTCGGGGATCGAGTCTGGAGATCCGCCCGCTGTGTGTAAACACAGCGGGCGGATCTCCATAGTGACAGGGAGTGACAGATCGGACTGTTCAGCATAGCTGGACATCCGATCTGCCCATGACTCACTCAGTCACCTCCCCCCCTACACGTCAGTAAGCACCAGGCATACATTAACCCCTCCCTCTCCAATAAAATTAACCCCTTCCCTGCCAGTGTCATTTTTACAGTAACAGTGCATATATATAGCACTGATTACTGCAGTAATGTCACTGGTACCCCCAAAAGTGTCAAAAATGTCAGTCAAGGGTCCGATCTGTCCGCCGCAATGTCGCAGTCCCGCAAAAAAAATCGCAGATCGCCGCCATTACGCGTTAAAAAAAAAACACCAAAAATGACAGAAATCTTTCCCTTTGTTAGTAAACGCAATAACTTTTGCGCAAACCAATCAAAATACGCTTATTGTGATTTTTTTTTACCAAACATAGGTAGCAGAAAACAAATTGGCCAAAAATTTTTTAAAAAATTGGTTTTTACATCTTTTTTGGGGGGGAATTTCATATAAAAAAATGTTAAAAATATTGTTATTTTTTCAAAATAAACGCTCTTTTTTTGTTTATAGCGCAAAAAGTAAAAATCGCACAGGTGATCAAATACCACCAAAAGAAAGCTCTGTTTGTGGGAAAAAAAAGGACGTAAATTTCGTTTGGGTACGGCGTTGCACGACCGCGCAATTGTCAGTTGAAGTCGCACAGCGCCGAATCGCAAAAAGTGGCCTAGACGGAAGACAGCAAAATCCTCCGGTGGTAAAGTGGTTAAGTGGATTGTAAAGTCCCCGGTAAGTTCTAAGAAAACCATCGATTCTTTGTTTCCATGTAACACTGAGATGCAATTTAGCTTTAATTTTGTGTTCTTGACGTTTAATGCCCAAGTGGGAAAGGTTGGAGCTCTTGTCCGCTTTTTATTGTGCCCCTGCTATTTATTAAAGTGGTAATAAACCCCTAACCAAAAATATAATATCCAGTTGTGGCCCGCCCACTGCCTACTTACTGAGACAGGGCGCTCGCTCTGCGCTAAATTGCTTTCCGGGAAGGAGGAGCGCACGCACACTGCCTGATCTGTGCTGTGATTCGGCCAATGATTTATGGCTGGGACATATATTATTAACCACTTCTGGACCGGAAGGATTTTCCCCCTTAACCACTTCCGCACTGCTCACTAGAGCTCTACTGCGGCAAAGTGACTCGATAACGTCTGGCGACGTAGACCTACGTCACCAGAAATTCCCCTCTCTCGGCGGCGCGCGCACGCCGCCGGAGGCTCGCTCCCGCTGTATTCAGTCACAGCGGGAGTCGGGCCAGGGGAGGAGCGGCGGCGATCGCCGCTGCTCTTCCCCGATCGTCTGGGAATCGAGTGTGGAGATCCGCCTGCTTTTGTAAACACAAGCGGGCGGATCTCCTAAGTGACAGACAGGGTCAGATTGCAGGGTTCAGCATAGCTGAACATGCAATCTGTCCCTGTGTCACTCAGTCCCCTCCCCCCACACACGTCAGTAAGCACCAGGCATACATTAACCCCTTGATCACCAATAAAAATTAACCCCTTCCCTGCCAGTGTCATTTTTACAGTAACAGTGCATATTTATAGCACTGATTACTGTAGTAATGTCACTGGTACCCCCAAAAGTGTCAAAAATGTCAGTCAAGAGTCCGATCTGTCCGCCGCAATGTCGCAGTCCCGCAAAAAAAATCACAGATCGCCGCCATTACTCGTTAAAAAAAAACATCAAAAATGACAAAAATCTTTCCCTTAGTCAGTAAACGCGATAACTTTTGCGCAAACCAATCAAAATACGCTTATTGTGATTTTTTTTACCAAACATAGGTAGCAGAAAACAAATTGGCCAAAAATGTAAAAAAATTTAGATTTTTACATTTTTTGGGGGGGGGAATTTCATATAAAAAAATGTTAAAAATATTGTTATTTTTTCAAAATTTACGCTCTTTTTTTGTTTATAGCGCAAAAAGTAAAAAGCACACAGGTGATCAAATACCACCAAAAGAAAGCTCTGTTTGTGGGGAAAAAAAACGTAAATTTAGTTTGGGTACAAGGTCGCACGACCGCGCAATTGTCAGTTAAAGTCGCACAGTGCCGAAACGCAAAAAGTGGCCTGGACGTAAGACAGCAAAATCCTCCAGTGGTAAAGTGGTTAATGACCAGGCCATATTTTGCGACTCGGCACTGCGTTACTTTAACGGACAATTGCGCGGTCGTGCAACGCTGTACCCAAATAAAATTGATGTCCTTTTTCCCACAAATAGAGCTTTCTATATAGAGTATTTGATCACCTGTGCGATTTTTGTTTTTTGCGCTATAAACAACAAAAGAGCGACAATTCTGAAAAAAAAACCAATATTTTTCACATTCTGCTATATAACATTCCCAAAAAAATAATTAAAAAATTAAAATGCTTTAACGTTTTAGGTCAATTTGTTTTCTGCTACATATTTTTGGTAAAAGAAAATCGCAATAAGCCTATTTTGATTGGTTTGCGCAAAAGTTATCGCGTCTAACTACGAAAAAGATTTATGTCATTTTTATTTTATTTTTATTTATTTTTTACTAGTAATGGCAGTGATCTATGATTTTTTGCGGGACTGCAACATTGCGGCAGACAGATCGGACCCCTAACTGACATTTTTGACACTTTTGGGGGGACCAGTGTGCAGTAATCAGTGCTAAAAATATGCACTGTTACTGTAATAGTGACACTGGCAGGGAAGGGGTTAACACAGTAAGTGATCAAGGGGTTAAATGTGTACCAAGGGGCGTGCTTCTAACTGTATGGGGGCGGGGCTTGTGAAATGATCATAGAGACCTGTGTTCCTACATAGAAGGATCACAGGCGCTCTGTGATCATTCCAGAGAGAAGAACGGTCAGCTGTGTTTACAACAGCTGACCATTCTTCTCTCTAAGCGGGGAACAATCGCGGGTGCCTGGCGGCAATCGGAGCCACCTGACTCGTGCATCAGAGTCCCCACCCGCTCGCCTCCTAGCTGCAGGCACGCAACTGACATATACCTACGTCGGTTCGCTCAGGAGGGCCACCCTGCCGCAGTATAACTGCCGCGGACGGTTGGGAAGGGGTTAAGTATGGCTGGGACCTACTGATCGGCTTAGCGAACCAGTTTACTAGCAATACAGGGCTCTGTACATGCTGCAGCGATGTGGCTGTGTCAGCAAGTCCCGACCAATGATTCACAGCCGTGACCTGCTGATCGGCTGTGTACAGCCAAAAGCTCTGTGCACACAATCAACACAGAGCTCTGTACAGAGGGAACAATCTCTCTGTTTCCTATCCTGGCAAAGCAGGGATGAGAAACTTAGAGATCAAATAGTAAAGCAGCACACTTTACACATATTACACATTGTTAGGCACCCAGTTAACCCTTTGATTGCCCTAGATATTAACCCCTTCTCAGCCAGTGTCATTAGTACAGTGACAATGTTTAGTATTAGCAGAGATGTATAGTAACTAAGTAGAACTACTTCACTACTGTACTTAACCACTTAAGCCCCGGAAGATTTTACCCCCATTCCGACCAGGGGGTATTTTGCGATTCGGCACTGCGTGACTTTAACGGACAATTGCGCGGTCGTGCGACGCTGTACCTAAACAAATTTGACGTCCTTTTTTTCCCACAAACAGAGCTTTCTTTTGGTGGTATTTGATCACCTGTGCGATTTTTTGATCACGCGCTATAAACAAAAAAAGAGCGTCAATTTTGCAAAAATAACAATATTTTTCATATTTTTTTATATGAAATTCCCCCAAAAAAAAATGTAAAAATCTAAATTTTTAAAAATTTTCGGCCAATTTGTTTTATGCTACCTATGTTTGGTAAAAAAAATCGCAAAAAGCGTATTTTGATTGGTTTGCGCAAAAGTTATTGCGTTTACTAACAAAGGGAAAGATTTTTGTCATTTTTGTTGTTTTTTTTTTTAACGCGTAATGGCGGCGATCTGCGATTTTTTTTGCGGTACTGCGACTTTGCGGCGGACAGATCGGACCCTTGACTGACATTTTTGACACATTTGGGGTTACCAGTGACATTACTACAGTAATCAGTGCTATACATATGCACTGTTACTGTAAAAATACACTGGTAGTGAAGGGGTTAACTTTATTTGGAAGGGAGGGGCTGTGTGTGTCCCTAGGGGCGTGGTTTCTACTGTGATTGGCTGTGGCTCTAGCTGTAAGGACACTGATCAACGGATCTACATACTAGATCCGAGTGATCAGTGTCTTTGCAGCGAGGAGAATGACAGGCAGTTTGTTTACACAAGCTGCCTGACATTCTCCCTCTCCCCCGCCGATCGCCGAGTGGCCGGCGGACATCGGGTCCGCTGGTCACACGCGCGGGGGGGTCCGTGACCACGCGGGAGCGCGCCTCCGGGGGCGCGCGCTCGCTCCCTAGACCCTCACAAGCAAGCAACGTAGACCTACGTTAGTTTGCCTGTGAGGGGCTGACCGCCGACGTAGATAGTCGTGCGGCGGTCGGCAAGTGGTTAAGTACGGAAAGGCGGTATCTGTACTTTCCTAGAGTAGAATTTTTTTCTCCTACTTCCACTTTTACTTCACTACATTTTTTCAATGATTTCAATACTTCTACTCCGATATTTTTTTTTTTGTGCTGCATAGTTACTCGTTACTATTATAAAAATTACCACTGCCAGAACAGTAGATGGCAGGTTTCATGAAGCTCAAAACATGTGTATTATCAGCGCATACAAAAATAAATGCTACTGGATGTATAAATAAAAGCTGCATTTGAAATAATAAAAAACAATATGATGTTCAAACTTTTGACTTCTTTCTTTAATAACTACATAACACAGTACTTGTACTTTTACTCTCAGTACTTGAGTAGCAAAATTTAAAAAAAAAACTACTTGCAATACTTAAAGCGGAGCCTTTTCACTCACCTGTCCAACGGTCCAGCGATGCGGCCGCCCAAAGCCTCGATCCTCTTCCCGGCGCCGGCATCGCTGCTGTGGGCACCCGGCTGTGACAGTTTGCGGCTTCACAGCCGGGTACCCACTGCGCATGCGCGAATTGCGCTGCGCGTCTTGATTGGCCGGCAATCTTCTGGGACCTCTGACATGTCCCAGAAGATTGCAGGGAGGGAGGGGGAGAGGAGAACTTCCGCTCAGGGCGCCGCGGCGCTCCGAGCGGAAGTGGGAGCGGGTACCTGTCAAAACTAGGTACCCGCTCCCCCCCCCCAAAAAAATGACATGCCAAATGTGGCATGTCGGGGGGGTCAGGACTCCCTAAAGCGGAAGTTCCACTTTTGGGTGGAACTCCGCTTTAAGTACAAAAAATGTTGAATACTTTAGTACTTCTACTCAAGTCACTTGTTGATCGAGCACTTCTACTTTTACTCAAGTATGGGTTTCGAGTACTTTATACAACTCTGAGTATTAGCAATGATCACTGTATTAGTGTCACTGGGGATGTCAGTGTCAGTTAGTCAGTTCCCACCCAGTGTCAATTAGTGTCAGATTGCCCACCACACTATAAGTTGCTGATCACCACCATTACTATTATAGAAAAACGAAATAAATAAAAGTTACAGTATAAATACCATAATTTGTAGACGCTATAACTTTCACACAAACCAATCAATATACACTTATTGTGATTTTTTTTTTTTTTTTTTTTTTACCAAAGACATGTAGCAGAATACATATTGGCCAAAATGTATGAAGAAATTTCATTTTATTAGCTATGATTTATAGCAGATATATATATTTTTTCAAATTCACCAGTTTTTTTCCGTGTATATAATAAAAATAAAAAACCCAGTGGTGACCCAGGAAACCATAGAGCAGTGATGGTGAACCTTGGCATCCCAGATGTTTTGGAACTATATTTCCCATGATGCTCCTGCACTCTGCAGTGTAGTTGAGCATCATGGGAAATGTAGTTCCAAAACATCTGGGGGTGCCAAGGTTTGTCATCACTGCCATAGAGGAACAATGTTCCTCTGGCCTACCTCCCCCTCTGCAATGCCGCTCCAGTTTGAGTGCCGCCTGCAGTGGGGCAAGCAGACTGCTCCTGCCAATATACCAATCATCACATGGTGGCCACATTTGTTTTCTTTTTTTTCCCTGTTTTCACCTGGTGAACACACCTCCTGTATTATAGTGCCCCCTACTCTGGATGAAGGAGCACACAGGGCACAGCAGCATTGTCAGTCTGGGGAGCGGGCAGTGTTAAATGTATTAGCGCATTTAGATACAATAACAAATTGAAGTCAAACTCCGGACAATCAGTTACAGTAAACCGGTTTCTTTTCCTTTTGGGATGAAGGTTTTGTATGAATAAATAAAAGCTGATCATTTTAAGCTCCCCTGCCAGTGTGAAATTGTTTGTCTCTTTCATGTAAACTGATACATTCTGCTGCAAAGCTTGAGCTTTTGAAAAACAACAGACTTGCTTTCGGGTTTAATGCTGCCTCAGGACAGGGTTTTTTTTTTTTTTTTTTAACCATTTCTCTGCCAGAGTCATTTTTGCACTTTTTTTTTTTTTTGCACAGGTTTACCACTTCAGTTTTGGAAGGTTTCCCCCCTTCATGACCAGGTCACTTTTTTGCGATAGGGCACTGCATTGCTTTAACTGACCATTGTGCAGTTGTGCGATACCGTACCGGTACCAGTACGCCACTTGCCCACGAGCCTCTAGGGGGCGAGCGCGCGCCGTCGGAGGCACGCTCCCGCCCCTGCTCGTTCCCTGACATCCTCGCACGAGTTAACGGCGGCTCCGATGTCCGCCAGGCACTCGCGATCTCCCGCTGGAGAGAGAGAAAGGCAGGCGGCTGATGGAAACAAAGCCATCTGTCATTTTCCCTGTGTAACTGCAGAGATCATACGATCCTGCTATATAGGATCGTATGTCTCTGTGGTTACATCACAAGCCACGCCCCCACAGTTAGAATCACACCCCTAGGGATACATTTAACCCACTGATCACCAATAAAGTTAACCCCTTCCCTGCCAGTGTCATTTTTACAGTAACAGTGAATATTTATAGAACTGATTACTGTAGTAATGGCACTGGTACCCCCAAAAGTGTCAAAAATATCAGTCAGGGGTCCAATCTGTCCGCCGCAATGACGCAGTCCTGCAAAAAAAATAAAATCGCAGATCGCCGCCATTACTACTAAAAAAAAAAAAACAATAAAAATGACATAAATCTTTCCCATAGTTAGTAGACGCAATAACTTTTGCACAAACCAATCAAAATACGCTTTTTTTTTTTTACCAAACATATGTAGCAGAAAACAAATTGGCCTAAAATGTTAAAAAAATTGGATTTTTACTTTTTTTTGGGGGGGTATTTATAAAAAAAATTTGAAAAATATTATTTTTTTTTAAATTGTCGCTCTTTTTTTGTTTATAGCGCAAAAAGTAAAAATCGCACAGGTGATCAAATACCACCAAAAGAAAGCTCTGTTTGTGGGAAAAAAAGGAAGTTAATTTCATTTTTAATTTCATTTGGGTACAGCGTCGCAAGACCGCGCAATTGTCCGTTACATTCACGCAGTGCCGAATCGCAAAATAGGCCCTGGTCTTTGAGCAGCCAAATCCTCCGAGCTTAAGTGGTTAACCCTTTGATCGCCCCTGGGTTAACCCCTTCCCTGCCAGTGTCATTATTACAGTAACAGTGCATATTTTTTAGCACTGATTACTGTAGTAATGTCACTGGTCCCCCTAAAAGTGTCATAAATGTCAGTTAGGGGGTCCGATCTGTCCGCCGCAGTGTCGCAGTCCCGCTAAAAATCGCTGATCGCCGCCATTACTAGTAAAAAAATAAAAAATAAAATAAAGAAATTACATAAATCTTTCCCGTAGTTAGTAGACGCAATAACTTTTGCCCAAACCAATCAAAATACGCTTACTGTGATTTTTTTTTTATCAAAAACATGTAGCAGAATACAAATTGGCCTAAAAGGATTAACCACTTGCCGACTGCCTAACGCCAATCTACGTCGGCAGTCAGCCCCTCACAGGCAAAGTGACGTAGGGCTACGTCACTAGCTTGTGAGGGTCTAGGGAGCGAGCGCGCGCCCCCGGAGGCGCGCTCCCGATCCCGCGTGGTCACGGACCCCCCCCGCGCGTGTGACCAGCGGACCCGATGTCCGCCGGTCACTCGGCGATCGGCGGGGGAGAGGGAGAATGTCAGGCGGCTTGTGTAAACAAGCTCCCTGTCATTCTCCTCGCTGTAAAGACACTGATAAAACGGATCTAGTATGTAGATCCGTTGATCAGTGTCCTTACAGCTCAACCCACAGCCAATCACAGTAGAAAGCACGCCCCTAGGGACACACACAGCCCCTCCCTTCCAAATAAAGTTAACCCCTTCACAACCAGTGTATTTTTACAGTAACAGTGCATATGTATAGCACTGATTATTGTAGAAATGTCACTGGTAACCCCAAAAGTGTCACAAATGTCAGTCAAGGGTCCGATCTGTCCGCCCCAATGTCGCAGTACCGCAAAAAAAATCGCAGATCGCCGCCATTACGCGTTAAAAAAAAAAACAACAAAAATGACAAAAATCTTTCCCTTTGTTAGTAAACGCGATAACTTTTGCGCAAACCAATCAAAATACGCTTTTTGCGATTTTTTTTACCAAACATATGTAGCATAAAACAAATTGGCCGAAAATTTTAAAAAATTTTGATTTTTACTTTTTTTTTGGGGGGAATTTCATATAAAAAAATGTGAAAAATATTGTTATTTTTGCAAAATTGACGCTCTTTTTTTGTTTATAGCGCGTGATCAAAAAATCGCACAGGTGATCAAATACCACCAAAAGAAAGCTCTGTTTGTGGGAAAAAAAGGACGTCAAATTTGTTTAGGTACAGCGTCGCACTCCCGCGCAATTGTCCGTTAAAGTCACGCAGTGCCGAATCGCAAAATACCCCCTGGTCAGGAAGGGGGTAAAATCTTCCGGGGCTTAAGTGGTTAAAAAAATAGCAGAAAGTGAAAAATAATATTTTTTTTTCAGAATTGTCGCTTTTTTTTTTGTTTATAGCGCATAAAATAAAAATCGCATAGATGATCAAATACCACCTAAAGAAAGCTCTGTTTGTGGGAACAAAAAGGACGTCAATTTTATTTGGGCACAGCGTTGCACGACCGCGCAATTGTCAGTTAAATTAGTGCAGAGCCGAATTGCAAAAAATGGCCTGGTCATTAAGGGGGCAAAACCTTCCGGTCCAGAAGTGGTTAAAAAGGGACCTCTCTCTTCTACAGATCACAAAATATTAGCTATTATATTATGTATTAAAAAAAAATAGCTTCACACGTTTTGGTGTGGAAAGGGGAATAAATGGAATTCTTATACAGAATACAGATTTTGGATTGTAAACCAACTGACATAGAAGGGGGAAGTATAGTGGTGACCATCTGTGTTCTCTCATCCTGACATCTTCCTGTATATACTAGTATGTATATATTGTAAACCTCACGCTAGATGGAAATCTACATAAACCGCTGCACTTTGTTCAACCCTGAATACAGGATAAAAGAACAAAAAAAGAAAAAATGCGCTGTCTGATAATATACCCCCAAAAAATTTTTTTTTCCAATGTCTCAGTGTTAAGTGATCCATAATATGACTATAAGGAGAACATTTTCATCACCTTATGTGTAAATGAAACAACTTTATATACACTATTTATTATATTACTAAAAGTATTGGGACGCCTGCCTTTACACACACATGAACTTTAACCACTTAAGCCTCGGAGGATTTGGCTGCTCAAAGACCAGGGCCTATTTTGCGATTTGGCACTGCGTGACTTTAACGGACAATTGCGCGGTCGTGCGACGCTGTACCCAAATGAAATTGACGTCCTTTTTTTCCCACAAACAGAGCTTTCTTTTGGTGGTATTTGATCACCTGTGCGATTTTTACTTTTTGCGCTATAAACAAAAAAAGAGCGTCAATTTTGAACAAATAACAATATTTTTCACATTTTCATATGAAATTCTCAAAAAAAAATTAAAAAATCAACATTTTTTAACATTTTAGGCCAATTTGTTTTCTGCTACATATTTTTGGTAAAAAAAAAATCGCAATAAGCGTATTTTGATTGGTTTGCGCAAAAGTTATTGCATTTACTAACTACGGGAAAGATTTATGTCATTTTTATTGTTTTTTTTTTTTAACTATTAATGGCGGCGATCTGCAATTTTTTTTTGCGGGCCTGTGACATTGCGGCGGACAGATCGGACCCCTGACTGACATTTTTGACACTTTTGGGGGTACCAGTGACATTACTACAGTAATCATTGCTATAAATATGCACTGTTACTGTAAAAATGACAAAAATGACACTGGCAGGGAAGGGGTTAACTTTATTAGTGATCAAGGGGTTAAGTGTGTCCCTAGGGGCGTGATTCTAACTGTCAATGGGTGTGGCTTAGGATGTAACCACAGAGTCATACGATCCTACATAGCAGGATCGTATGATCTCTGCTGTTACACCAGGGAGAATGACAGGTGGCTTTGTTTCCATCAGCCGTCTGTCTTTCTCCCTCTCCAGCGGGAGATCGCGAGTGCCTGGCGGACATCCGAGCCGCCGTTCACTCTTGCGAGGATGTCAGGGAACGCGCGGGGGCGGGAGCGTGCCTCCGGCGGCACGCGCTCGCCCCCCTAGAGGCTCGTGGGCAAGTGACGTACCGGTACGTCGCTTTGCCCAGGAGCGCCAGACTGCCGCAGTATATGTACTTGTGGCAGTCGGAAAGTGGTTAAAGGCATCTCAGTCTTAGTCCGTAAGGTTGAATATTGAGTTGGCCCACGCTTTGCAGCTATAACAGCTTCACCTCTTCTGGGAAGGCTGTCCACAAGGTTTAGGAGTGTGTCTATGGGAATGTTTGACCATTCTTCCAGAAGCGCATTTGTGAGGTAAGACACTGATGTTGGACAAGAAGGCCTGGCTCGCAGTCTCCATTCTTATTCATCCCAAAGGTGTTCTATCAGGAGGGAGCGTCCCGGATGGCAAAGGGACTCGTGGACATGAGGCTCAGGTGAGATGGAGTTTGGGTGAGATGGGACTCGGGTGAGATGGGGCTCGGGTGAGATGGGGTTCAAGTGAGATGGGGCTCAGGTGAGATGGGGCTCGGGTGAGATGGGGCTTAGGTGAGATGGGGCTCGGGTGAGATGGGGTTCAGGTGAGATGGGGCTCAGGTGAGATAGGGTTCAGGTGAGATGGGGCTCAGGTGAGATGGGGCTCGGGTGAGATGGGGCTCGGGTCAGATGGGGCTCGGGTGAGATGGGGCTCAGGTGAGATGGGGCTCGGGTGAGATGGGGCTCGGGTGATATGGGGCTCGGGTGAGATGGGGCTCGGGTGAGATGGGGCTCGGTTGAGATGGGGCTCAGGTGAGATGGGGCTCAGGTAAGATGGGGCTCGGGTGAGATGGGGTTCAGGTGAGATGGGGCTCAGGTGAGATAGGGTTCAGGTGAGATGGGGCTCAGGTGAGATGCGGCTCAGGTGAGATGGGGCTCGGGTGAGATGGGGCTCAGGTGAGATGGGGCTCGGGTGAGATGGGGCTCGGGTGATTTGGGGCTTGGTTGAGATGGGGGATCAGATGAGATGGAGCTGGGGTGATATGGGGCTTGGGTAAGATGGGGCTTGGGTGAGATGGGGCTCGGGTGAGATGGGGCTCAGGTGAGATGAGGCTCAGGTGAGATGGGGCTCAGGTGAGATGGGGCTCGGGTGAGATGGGGTTCGGGTGAGATGGGGCTCAGGTGAGATAGGGTTCAGGTGATATGGGGCTCAGGTGAGATGGGGCTCGGGTGAGATGGGGCTCGGGTGAGATGGGGCTCAGTTGAGATGGGACTCAGGTGAGATGGGGCTCGGGTGATATGGGGCTTGGTTGAGATGGGGCTCAGGTGAGATGGGGCTCGGGTGAGATGGGGCTCGGGTGAGATGGGGCTCGGTTGAGATGGGGCTCAGGTGAGATGGGGCTCAGGTGAGATGGGGCTCGAATAAGTATTAGCGGGTGCTGGGGTGGGCTGCTACACCAAAAATGTTTTTTTTAATCTTAATGCATAGAATGCATTAAGATAAAAAGCCTCCTGACTTTACAATTCCTTTAAGATCTCCCCCCCCCCCCCTACCTTTTTGGGCCCCATATACACGTACCTATTATTTTATTCTCTATGGTTTTTGAGGGGTTTTATGTCATCTTCAATTATTGTTTTTTAATTTTGTAAACCAAAAATGCAAACACGAGTGTTCAAAACAGGTTTTAGAGGCCTATTTAAAAAAAAAAATAAAACTGGAAGTGCGAATGTCACAAGCATTTGTGCAGCTGTCACAAATTCTCACTGTATTTTGACTAATAGGATTATTTCCTATGATCTTCAGCTCGATCTAGTGGCCATAGTGTGTCATTTTCCTGAAATACCTCAATCAGGAAAATACATTATGGCCACTAGATAGCGCTGATGAATATAGGAAATGATTCTATTAGACCAAACATGATGAGAATTTGTGATAGCGAGGTAAATGCTTGTGCCGTTCATCTAGTGAATTTTATTTTATAAATAGACCCCTTAGTGTTGTAATGACGAAAGCCGCAGAGTCTGCATCCCTTTATAAGTGGAATGGCCTTAGATATTACATCACAAAAAAAATCATACTCCCATTGCAAGGACGCCTGAAATCTTATATCTATGCCAGTGCACACTTCTAAGTAAAACAGTGATACAATCACACAAGCAGGAAATAAGATATGTGGGGGCATTCAATAACTGGTTTGCAGAATGCATGCAGGTTGTTGTTTTGTTGGAAACGACGTTTGATATTTTTGACAGTTTTAAAAAATCACAGCTCCTGAGGATTGAAATGGATATGTAATTTTTATATTATATTTAATTTGTGTTTTTTTTTTTTTTTTTTGTTTTTTAACCACTTTCCCACTGCTTACTGTGCCTCTACTGCGGCAAAGTGGTTCGTTATCGTCTGGCGACGTAGACCTACGTCGCCAGACATTCCCCTCTCTTGGCGGCGCGCACGCGCCGCCGGAGGCTCGCTCCCGCTGTATTCAGTCACAGCGGGAGTCGGGCCAGGGGAGGAGCAGCGGTGATCACCGCCACTCTTCCCCGATCGTCGGGGAATCTAGTGTGGAGATGCGCCCGCTTGTGTAAACAGAGCGGGCGGATCTCCTAAGTGACAGACAGGGTCAGATTGCAGGGTTCAGCGTCACCTCCCCCCACACACGTTAGTAAGCACCAGGCATACATTAACCCCTCCCTCTCCAATAAAATTAACCCCTTCCCTGCCAGTGTCATTTTTACAGTAACAGTGCATATGTATAGCACTGATTACTGCAGTAATGTCACTGGTACCCCCAAAAGTGTCAAAAATGTCAGTCAAGGGTCCGATCTGTCCGACGCAATGTCGCAGTCCCGCAGACAAAAATCGCAGATCGCCGCCATTACTCATTAAAAAAAAAAAACACCAAAAATGACAGAAATCTTTCCCTTAGTTAGTAAACGCAATAACTTTTGCGCAAACCAATCAAAATACGCTTATTGCAATTTTTTTTACCAAAAATATGTAGGAGAAAACAAATTGGCCTAAAATGATAAAAAATTTAGATTTTTACTTTTTTTTGGGGGGGGGGGGAATTTCATATAAAAAAATGTGAAAAATATTGTTATTTTTTCAAAATTGTCGCTCTTTTTTTGTTTATAGCGCAAAAAGTAAAAATCGCACAGGTGATCAAATACCACCAAAAGAAAGCTCTGTTTGTGGGGAAAAAAGGACGTACATTTTGTTTTGGTATAGCGTCGCACGACCTCGCAATTGTCCGTTAAATTCGCACAGTGCCGAATCGCAAAAAGTGGCCCAAACGTAAGACAGCAAAATCCTCCGGTGGTAAAGTGGTTAACAAAAGTGAAGTTTTCCTTTAATGAGCAACCTAAGAGAACTGTTAACAGTATATAGCAGGTCGTTCTTATTATAGAAACGCTGCTGCAAAGTTCAGCTTGCGATATTTTTATCTCTGTGATTCTCGCTTTAATTCATGCGCACGCAGGAACATACAATGCTATAAGGCAAAACAACTGAACTGTGTCTGAGCCACTGATATATTATTAAAACCCCGCAGTCTGCAAAGAGTAACGTCAATATCCTTTGAATGCAATCATTCACTGAAAACTGAAATTAGAAAGTTAAACTGAGATGTAATTGACTGATTTAACACGTGACCGCCATATTGGTAGCTTATAGAAAGGCATGACCACAGATTGTTGCAGGTACATATTTCCATGCACCTGAAATAAATAATGCAACATCTTCATAATTAATTTAATAATTCTTTTTTTTTTTTTATCCTTGCGAACATGATGGAATAGTCAAATATCTTTCTATTTTAATATACCTTTTTTTTCAAAAAATGTTGCAGTTCGTGGACATCTGACCATTGTATCAATATAGTTAAATAGGTACATAGTCAGGTTGGAAAAAGACACAAGTCCATCTAGCTAAACCAAAAAAATATATATATAAAATAAAAAAAGTATATAAAAATAATTATATAAAAAATATATATATATAAAAAATAAAAATAAATAAATATATATAAATAAATAAATATATATAAAAAAAAGCTTGTTGGACAATTTAGAGATGAGCTTGGGTTAGGTCCAAACCCAAGTACACCTGAACCTGGAAGGGGGCTCTTAGTGCTGGGCCAATCAGCTGTGCATAGGGGATTCCTGCCCATACACGCCACCTTTATCCATGGGCAAAGACATGGGTGGTGTGTATAAGTGAATATCCCTACAAACCCCCACACCCGCTTGTGACTGGTATACAAGAACGTAGTGAGGGATGAGTGTGAATAGCATACCTGGAGAATACAACCGGTAACTAGTGGTGTAATGATTGGGGCAAATTACCTTCTGGGGGCCCCTGCTGTCTACAGACCCCTCAACACAATAGAGTTACAGAATCTCACAAAAGTGAGTACACCCCTCACATTTTTGTGAATATTTTATTATAAGTTTTCATGTGACAACACTGAAGAAATGACCCTTTGCTACTGTTATACCTCCTTCCTTCTTTTCCTTTCTCACACGGATAGTGACCTTGTAAATCCCAGTTTTTGTTGTTTTTTTTTTTTAGGGATGGATGGAAGGTGTTATACCTGAAGGGTTTCACATGTACTGTCACTTTAAGGCTGGCTCCACCCAGGAGTGATGACAAGGGTCAAGGGGCAGAGTGGCCATCTTGGAGACACATGTAGAGATGTATTGATATGCAGAGCTGTCCTGTAATGCATGTTGGAGTGTACAGAGAGTCCTGAATAAACAGCCGTTGTTCCAGACCAGAGTCCTGTGTCTCTCATAACACGGAGAATATAACAGTGGCGACGAGGATGGGATGGATGGAAGGTGTTATACCTGAAGGGTTTCACATGTACTGTCACTGTTATATTCTCCGTGTTGTGAGAGACACAGGACTCTGATCTGGAACAACGGCTGTTTATTCAGGACTCTCTGTACACTCCAACATGCATTACAGGACAGCTCTGCATATCAATACATCTCTACATGTGTCTCCAAGATGGCCACTCTGCCCCTTGACCCTTGTCATCACTCCTGGGTGGAGCCAGCCTTAAAGTGACAGTACATGTGAAACCCTTCAGGTATAACACCTTCCATGGTCAAGCAGAAAGGTTTGTACAGACCTTCAAACGATATTTCAAAGCTACTGTGGCTACAAGTAAACAACAGTCCCTGTCACCCCAGCAGCTGGACTCCTTCCTTTCTGCTTACAGAACCACACCACATGCAACTACTGGGAAAACTCCAGCTGAACTTCTTTTGGGTCGGCAGCCATGGACTGTTTTGGATATGCTCCGCCCTCAGACGGTCCAGGAACATGTACGGCAGTCCCAAGACAAGAGGGCCGAACACAACGAGATTCCCCGGTTTACAGCCCAGCAAAAGGTATGGGCTCGATCTTATGGCGCTTCCAACACTCGTTGGCTTCCTGCTTTGGTCGCAGAGACTTTGGGACCCAAAATGTATCGGGTCTGCCTGGAAGATGGTTCCATTTGCAGAAGGCATGCGGACCAATTGCGTCCTCGTTCTCAGCTGCCCGAATCCCTGACATCGGCTGCACCTCCAGTATCTCAAGGATCTGCTCCTACCGGATCAGGAGGCATTGAGACTGATGCTTGGGGAGACTCTGAACTTTTGAACTCAGCTCCAACAGAGCCCTCCAGCCCTGGTCCAGAGGTCTGTTCACCCTCTGAGATAGGGGATCCCCTCTTGGCCCCGCCGGTGTCCATTCCGGCCAGCCCTGCTTCCTCCGGCCCCGAGGCCCTGGGTGTCCGTCCTCAACGACACTGTCGCCCTCCTGACCGGTTTCAAATGCAAGAGCGGTTACGAGACTTTCGACGGGCCCACCGAAAGTGATCCGCTGCCATGTTCTCCCCGTAGCGTCCCTGGAAGTTGTTCTCACATCCGGACGCGGAAGAAGCCATGTAAATCTCCTGAGTTGGAGAACTGTATTGGACAATTATTAGTTACTGTTTTATGCCTGTTCTCGTATTGTTGTGTTTTGTTTTTTTTTTTGTTTTTGTTGTTTTTTTTTTTTAGGGATGGATGGAAGGTGTTATACCTGAAGGGTTTCACATGTACTGTCACTTTAAGGCTGGCTCCACCCAGGAGTGATGACAAGGGTCAAGGGGCAGAGTGGCCATCTTGGAGACACATGTAGAGATGTATTGATATGCAGAGCTGTCCTGTAATGCATGTTGGAGTGTACAGAGAGTCCTGAATAAACAGCCGTTGTTCCAGACCAGAGTCCTGTGTCTCTCACAACACAGAGAATATAACAGCTACAATGTAAAGTAGTGAGTGTACAGCTTGTATAACAGTGTAAATTTGCTGTCCCCTCAAAATAACTCAACACACAGCCATTAATGTCTAAACAGCTGGCAACAAAAGTGAGTACACCCCTAAGTTAAAATGTCCAAATTAGGGCCAAAGTGTCAATATTTTATGTGGCCACCATTTTTTTTTTTCAGTTCTGGATATGACGCTGAGCACGTGCACTCAATTTCTTTGGTCGACCATGGCGAGGCCTGTTCTGAGTAGAACCTGTCCTGTTAAACCGCTGTATGGTCTCGGCTACCGTGCTGCAGCTCAGTTTCAGGGTCTTGGCAATCTTTTTATAACCTAGGCCATCTTTATGTAGCACAACAATTCTTTTTTTTCAGATCCTCAGAGAGTTCTTTGCCATATTGAACTTTCAGTGACCAGTATGAGAGATTGAGAGCGATAACACCAAATTTAACACACCTGTTTCCCATTCACACCTGATACCTTGTAACACTAACGAGTCACATGACAATGGGGAGGGAAAATGGCTAATTGGACCCAATTTGGACTTTTCCACTTAGGGGTGTACTCACTTTTGATGCCAGCGGTTTAGACATTAATGGCTGTGTGTTGAGTTATTTTGAGGGGACAGCAAATTTACACTGTTATACAAGCTGTACACTCACTACTTTATATTGTAGCAAAGTTTCATTTCTTTAGTGTTGTCACATGAAAAGATATAATAAAATATTTACAAAAATGGGAGGAGTGTACTCACATTTGTGAGATACTGTATATACATTGTGGGGGGATTAGCTCGGTGGCGGGTATGGATGACCCCTTGGGGGGTGCGTTTACACAGGGAGATAGCCGAGAAGTGGTTGCAAACAACAGTTTGGTTTATTCATGCAATTTTCTTCACCAGACTGCAAAATAACTCCTTGCCACTGTGGGCTGCTACCTTCTCACATACAGGAACCTTCCTACGGAGTCTGCCTCCAACCTACTGTTGGGCAAACTTTGCTGATCCTACAGCAGACACTCAATAGTCCATGTTTTTCTTCACACAACAAATGTCCATTGAACATGTCCCTTTTCCTCTTCACATTGCAAACAGTGCATTTATTTCTTTCCACATAGAAATAGTCCAAGACCTCACCTTGAGTAGTCTTCACACTTTTTACCCTCCTCAGCGCACATCGCTTCAGGAGGTCTTCTACCATGCTCACACAGCGTCAGGAGGCACACATCTGACTGTCCTCCTCTCCCCAGCTCACACAGCGTCAGGAGGCAGCAATCCTTCTCCCAGGCTTCACACAGCGTCGGGAGGCACACATCTGACTGTCCTCCTCTCCCCAGCTCACACACAGCGTCAGGAGGCAGCAATCCTTAGATTTCCTCTGGACAAATTATAGATGCCTTAATTTCCTCATTCTGAACAGCTGAAGTCTGTTCAACGTCCTTAGTCAGTTCTGGCTACCTCTGCAGCCGACACCCTATAGTAATTGAGAAAGTGTCTAGGACGGTTGCTTGTCTCTTCCATAAATATCACACTGGGATACAGAGGTCCACGGTTGTCAATCAGTACTTGGGTCTCTCTCCACTGGTGTTCCTGCACTTGCTCACTTGTACTCCTGAAAAAGTGGCGTTTGCATCCAGGAAGCACGTTGAAAGAGATCCCATTTTCAACATGCCGAAATCGCGCATGAAAAAGTGGGGGGGGGGACGCCAGAAAAACAATACGTTCAGGTGTAAATGCAGCCTCACAGCCTTCCCAAACTGCCCTTCTGCATTACCAGTGGGAACCGGGTATGTCGTATGGGTCAGTGTAGCGTTTAATGAAGGAAATGAACTGGCAGGCATGGATACAGCACTTTGTCTAAGCTCTGTCATGTAAGCACTTTGATGTTCGAATGGAGTTTGTGGTGTCCATGCTGGCATAGATAGAGGAGAAAGTGAACATTTTGCAACAAATTCTATGGTCAGGCGAGGCCATGCTCCACACTGGCGATTTTGTGAACCACCACAACTGCCATTACTAAGTTCCCTATACAGAGAATCCAGACTGGACCATTGAAAAACTGCATTCGTGGCTAATGGTGAATGTGTGGTGTGGTATTCATGATGGTACACTCGTCGGCTCGTACATTTTGCAGGCAACAATGAATGCTGAGAGATACCTGAACATGCTCAAGAAATTTGTCTATCCCATTGTATTGCCGGGGAGGATGCCAACGATGTGCACCAGGCCATTTTGCACTGACGAAACGGGCATGGCTTGCCGATGCTTTCCCCCGAATGAGTCGTTTGGCATTGTGGGAATGTTGAGTGGTCACCAAGAAGTCCAGACTTAACAGGGCTCGCTTTTTTTCTTTAGGGATACCCTAAAGAGAAAGTGAATTACAGGAAGCCTTGGATAGTAACCAGTTTAGAAGAGGTAATTTGAGAAGAGTGTGGTAAAGCGCCAAGAGAAACGTTGCAAAGGGCCGTGGAGAACATTCAGCCCCCTGCTGGAGAAATGTGTTGCCAATGCTGGAGCTTATGCTGAATTTTAATGAAAGCAAATGACTGAACCATTTTGTTATGCCACTTACATCCTTTCAGTTAATGCAGTTGACCTTGTGACAAAAGGTTGTACAGAATTATGGATCACCTCGTATACATTCTGCATATTACATACAGGATAGGGTACCTTTCACTATTCGCCCACCTTCTGGTATTTCTAGCATTGTAACAGTCTCTGCTCCACTGGGAAGGATTATCAACAGGATTTTAAAGTGTGTCCATTTAGCCAAAAGAGCATTTGTTTCGTCAGATACTGATTTTGAACTGGAAGATTTCTAAGAAAAGACAGGGTCTGTGTGATCTCTATCATGCAGTTATGTCTTTAAATGGACTGAACATTGCATATTTTTTTCAGTTAACCTGTTCCCTACCATGCAATAGCCAAAAGACAGCTACAGTGCGGCTCTCCATTTCCAGGATGTCCATGGACATCCTCCCATGTGCGTGCCTTCCACCCGCCCCTGGGACACGCATCAGGCGTGCTCTGTGACCACTTTTTTCCAACTGACTACCAATGTAAGGAGCATTCTTCCCACTGACCACGAATGTAAGGGACATTCTACTGACGGTTTATCAATATAAGGAGCATATAATCCACTGACCACCAATGTAGGGTGCATTCTTCCCAATGAACACCACTGTAAAGGGCACATTGTTCCCAATGATCATCAATGTAAGGGGCATTTTTCCTACTCACTCCTGGTGACCTGAGACCTGAAAATTATTTAAAGGGTTCCTCCAGGGTAAAAAGGAAAAGGCTGCTTTAATACATGGGGTGCACGTCCCTTTTAATTCATGCTCCTCCCTCAGGGTCCCGGGTAACCCCCAATGTCAGTAATGTCTCCCACAGTACACAGAACATGGAAATGCAAACATTTTAGTAAATATAAACTGCTAAATACCTTTTCTCATTAGCAGTATAAAGTAGTCTCGTGACTTCAATCTGGTTTAAGCTTGTAGGAGGAGTTTCCATTCCCATTTGACTATTCTATGAAGCTGTACGACCCCTGACCCTCTGTCTGAAAAGTGCTGATTGGCCCTGTGCTGACCACATGTGCCCTCCCAAAAAAAAAAAAACTCTCTAGCAAAACACATCAAACTGAGCATGTGCAGAGTGCCCCCAAGGCTCTATACTATCAGGAGATGGATTGGGGACTGTGGAAGAAGGGGAGGATCAGTGAAGACAGGATCATACAGCCTTTATACATAACGCAGAGGATTAACCCCTTAGGTTCCTCAGTGGGTATAACAACCATGCTTTACTGCATATAGTTTTTAACAACTTGCCATACCTGGAATTCAGCTTTAAGTAAGCTCAGAAGTGTTGTGCTACTCAAATCACATAGCAAAGAGTAGATTCAAGTAGGCTTTTGACTGTGTGATAATCATCATTGTAGCTAATACATCTTGTTCTTCACAAAGACAAAATAAAGACAGTCAAACAACTAGAAGCTTAAGAATATCCGTATCCGTAGGCTATATGACACTTCAGCTTACTGAGGGGTCAGAAAAGTCAGTTGAGGGTTAAATAGATATCTGTATCTAGACATGCTCTAAGAGTTCAGTGGAAAAGTGCTGTTTTGCAAGCACAACAGGTAGAGCTGATTGAGATGGCCCTCTTAATATTCATAGTGCTGGCAATAGTTGCCATAGAAACTTAGATGCTATACATCAGTAATGAGAATCATGTCAACATTAATAACAGAGACTTCTAGCTAAACGACGATTAAGACTCTCTAGCATTCTATTTCACAATGCCTATGGGGGAGGTATATCATACCAGGTGTAGGTATCTATTTTCATGACCGATAACGCCAGCACAGCTTTTTCAGGTGATGCTACTGAAATAACATACATTAGTCGTTAAAGAGTCTTAGCAATGAACACAACGTTTTTCGTGGGCATAGATTGGAGTAGAATTTATTCTTCACCAGTAGTAATAAAATTGGGTTCAGACTTGGGTTCAGGCTTTGGATCAGATGTGGGATCAGGTTCAAGTTCAGGCTTGGGTTTAGGCTGTGGATCAGACGTGGGATCAGGTTCAAGTTCAGGCTTGGGTTCAGGCTTTCGATCAGATGTGGGATCAGGTTCAAGTTCAGGCTTGGGTTTAGGCTGTGGATCAGACGTGGGATCAGGTTCAAGTTCAGGCTTGGGTTCAGGCTTTCGATCAGATGTGGGATCAGGTTTGAGTTCAGGCTTGGGTTCAGGCTTTCGATCAGACTTGGGATCAGGTTCAAGTTCAGGCTTGGGTTCAGGCTTTGGATCAGACGTGGGATCAGGTTCAAGTTCAGGCTTGGGTTCAGGCTTTCGATCAGACTTGGGATCAGGTTCAAGTTCAGTCTTGGGTTAAGGCTTTGGATCAGACTTGGGATCAGGTTCAAGTTCAGGCTTGGGTTCAGGCTTTGGATCAGCTGTGGGGTGAGGCTCGAGTTCATGCTTGGGTTCAGGCTTTCGATCAGATGTGGGATCAGGTTCAAGTTCAGGCTTTGGATCAGCTGTGGGGTCAAGCTCAAGTTCATGCTTGGGTTCAGGCTTTAAATCAGACTTGGGATCAGGTTCAAGTTCAGGCTTGGGTTCAGGCTTTGGATCAGACTTGGGATCAGGCTTGGGTTCAGGCTTTCAATCAGATGTGGGATCAGGTTCGAGTTCAGGCTTGGGTTCAGGCTTTGGATCAGACTTGGGATCAGGTTCAAGTTCAGGCTTGGGTTCAGGCTTTCGATCAGACGTGGAATTAGGCTTGGGTTCAGGCTTTGGATCAGACATTGGATCAGGCTTGGGTTTAGGCTTTGAATCAGAGGTAGGATCAGGCTTGAGTTCAAGCTTGAGATCTTTAGCCTTGGGTTCAAAAACATAGAAACTGGGATGAAAAAATGCCAGCAGGTGCTATGGACAGATGAGTAAAAATGTGAAATATTTGGCTGTAGCAAAAGGCAGTTTGTTCGCTAAGGGCTGAGAGCGGTAGAATAATGAGTGTCTGCAGGCAACAGTGAGGCATGGAGGAGGCTCCTTGCAAGTCTGGAGCTGCATTTCTGCAAATGGAGTTGGAGATTTGTTTAGGATCATTGATGATCTCAATGCTGAGAAATACAGGCAGATACTTATCCTTCATGCCATACCATGAGTGTGGAATGTGATCGGCCCCAAATGTATTCTGCAGCAGGACTATGATCCCACACACACATCCAATGTCATTAAGAACTATCTTCAACATAAAGAAGAACAAGGAGTCCTGGAAGTGATGGTTTGGCCCCCACAAAGCCCTAATCTCAACATCATTGTGTCTCACGAAGAGAGGTTGATTAGTTCTCGAAGATGTTTGGAACAACGTACCTGCTGATTTAACAAACAAAGAGCTGGGGGGGCACACCCTGAACATGCATTTCTAAAGCTGGTGCAGCTATGAACCAAGCGACATGCATATTTACAGAGAATAGCGCACACATGCAAAAGAAATGACTATCAAATATAAAGGGGATTTGATCCCACCATATGGCCATATCGTGCTCAAGCCCACCACTGCGTCAAAGTACCCCATTGTCAGTGGGTCCTACACTATCCATAAAAAAGGATGAAACCAGCCTCTAACCATTGGAGATGCTTACTCCTTACTGGGAGAGATGTGCAACTGCATTATAAGGGACTCCTCCTATATCTGCTTGCTAGTGGACAGTGGACACTGATAGAGTACAGTAACCTGCTGAGTTGCTTTAAAAACTGTGTGGTTTGAAGGCAAAGGGTGGTTACACCAAATATTGGTTGGATTTGGTTTCCTCTGTTTAAAACATTTTTCATAGTATATATATATATATATATATATATATATATATATATATATATATATATACACACTCATACAGTATAATAAATATGTAAAGAGCAAAAACAAAAAGAAAAGGGAGTATAGTGGTATTTTAAGGGTGGCCTTGACATTGACATATCTATATGAGGTACACAGAAAAGTAATTTCTATGTGTGCGTTATATAGCTACTGTATGTCAATGCCAGAAGGCCACCCTGGAATACCCCTATACAGGCGGTCCCTGGGTTACAAACAGGATAGGGTCTGTAGGTTTGTTCTTAAGTCTAATTGGTTTGTAAGTTGGAACATGTACATTTTTTAAGTTTAGCTCTAGCCAAAATAATCATTTTTAAGTTTTTTGTGTAGCCTAGGCAGGGCTTAACACCCCTGTACCATTTGTTTTGCTGTCTGTGCCCCTGTTCAGAAGATTTCACCTCACTTTCTGTCCCTATGACAACTGGATTTTGAAAATTTTGGGTTGTTGGGGAATCAAGGATTGGTGATAAAGCTTCATTGGAGACACCTTTTTACCAGTGGTGGGATTCAAAAATTTTAGTAACCAGTTCCGACTTTCCCAGCAGAATGACCAGCGTGCCCCCTTTCAATGCACAGTGATCAGCGTGCCCCCTTTCAATGCACAGTGACCAGCGTGCCCCCTTTCAATGCAGAGAGACCAGCGTGCCCCCTTTCAATGCACAGTGACCACAGCATTGCCCCCAATCATTGCAGAGTGCCAGCCTCAGCATTGCCCCCAATCATTGCAGAGTGCCAGCCACAGCATTGCCCTTAATGTTTGCAGAGTGCCAGCCACAGCATTGCCCCCAATGATTGCAGAGTGCCAGCCACAGCATTGCCCCTAATGATTGCAGAGTGCCAGCCACAGCATTGCCCCTAATGATTGCAGAGTGCCAGCCACAGCATTGCCCCCAATGATTGCAGAGTGCCAGCCACAGCATTGCCCCCAATGATTGCAGAGTGCCAGCCACAGCATTGCCCCCAATGATTGCAGAGTGCCAGCCACAGCATTGCCCCCAATGATTGCAGAGTGCCAGCCACAGCATTGCCCCTAATGATTGCAGAGTGCCAGCCACAGCATTGCCCTCAATGATTGCAGAGTGCCAGCCACAGCATTGCCCCCAATGATTGCAGAGTGCCAGCCACAGCATTGCCCCTAATGATTGCAGAGTGCCAGCCACAGCATTGCCCCTAATGATTGCAGAGTGTCAGCGACCCCCCCCCCCGCACTTACTTCAAGGACGGTCTGGCAGCTTTTCTTCAGTCCCCGGCTCCCCACGTCTCCGAGTCTTCAGTCCTCCCGCGGCGCCTCCTCCTCGTCCAATGGCACAGTGTTTGCCTTTCGGCCAATCAGGAAGCGGGAGGACCCTCTCCCTGATTTGCCAGGAGGAGGATCCGTGTGACAATAGCGAATTCTCATTCGCTATTGTCACAGAATGGGCGGGTCGGGGCGCACTGCTCCGCTCCCTGGCCGCCACGTCTGCGGCTGCGCGGTCCGAGCGCAGGACATTCAATTGTACTGCGCTCGGACGCGCAGAGGGATTCAGCCGGTTCTGCGAACTTGCAGAAGGTTATTAACCGGTTCTATGGAACCGGTGCGAACCGGCTGAATCCCACCACTGCTTTTTACCATGATACCTCTTCCAGGAGTGAATTTCCCTTCCTAGGGGTAGATTTCCTCTCACTTCCTGTTTTCTCTCTCCATTTGTAAGTAGGAGTCGTTTGTAAGTCGGATGTTTTTAACCCGGGGACCGCCTGTACTCCCTTTTCTTTTTGTATTTGCTTTACCTGTGGGGTGGTGACCTCCCGGCATGGATAATATTTGACTTCCTCTGCTGCTTAGACAGCCCCATGATATTTATGTATATATATATATATATACACAGTATATATTATGCAGCTCAATGCTATAATTTTTTTTTATCTTATAATAAAAACTGAAAGCAGACATCACTTTTCCTTCTCACTAAAGGAATGACTTAACTGTCTATTGCCAAGTAGGATGAATCTAATCCATGATCGGTCTTTCATAGCTGCCAATCAATTTGCATTATTTTGCTAATATAACGACAGTATATTGAAATCCAATCTCTTCTCTGCGCATAGTCAGTATTCGCCATTAAATAAGTATGAACGTTTCCATAAATATCTCTGAACCCGACAGCAAAATGTCTCTGCAAATTGTTTCTTGATGTAGACCATTACACGAGATTAGTAATTAGGACCGCATCCCTGCATGTCAGGACTGATAAAGGCTTAGGATGCCGCCGTTAATCAAGTTGCTGGATGGAGTTATCCACAAGCTCAGTCTCTGCAGTCAAGTCTCGTCACATGAATTCTTATTTGTATGAATGTAACTGTGAAATCTCCCTGACAAGACTTAGGAGTTGCCTATGACTCCAGGGGAAGATGTGTACAATGAAGTGATTATGAAAATTCTGATGGGTCACTTAAAGCCCAACACCGGGTACAAGAAAAAAAAATCCTTGCATTAGGGCCCCCAAACACACAGGTTAAATTCTCTTTTTTAGCCTAGGAATAGAGAAAGAAGAATTTTTTGAGGCTTCCATAGGCTCCCTCTATCTGTGTGACCGGTCCTCTAAAGCACAGGTGTCAAACACAAGGCCCGCAGGCGGAATGCAGCCCCCCAGGTCATTTTATGTGGTCCTCGCACCTCTTCTGCAGCTGCGGCACCCCCCTTGTCTCCGCCCCCACCTTGTCTCCGTAGTCGGCAGCAGAAAGAACAAAACGCCTTTGCCAGATCCTGTGCTTCTCTGTGCTGCTGCAGAAAGGCTCGTCTTTGGCCGAATGCGGCCCCCCCAGGCCATTTTATGTGGCCCTCGCACCTCTCCTGCAGCTGCGGCACCCACCTTGTCTCTGCCCCCACCTTGTCTCTGTAGTCGGCAGCAGAAAGGACAAAACTACTTTGCAAGATCCTGTGCTTCTGTGTGCTGCTGCAGAAAGGCTCGTCTTTGGCCAAATGCGGCCCCCCAGGCCATTTTATGTGGCCCTCGCACCTCTCCTGCAGCTGCGGCACCCACCTTGTCTCTGCCCCCACCTTGTCTCCGTAGTCGGCAGCAGAAAGGACAAAACTCCTTTGCAAGATCCTGTGCTTCTCTGTGCTGTTGCCGAAAGGCTTGTCTTTGGCCACCCCCTCCCCCCCAGACCTCCTCCAACAGATCCTGGGCCTCTCTGTGCAGCCACAACACCACCTTGTCTAAGCCCCCCCTGGTCTAAGCATTCAGCAGACTCTGTAAGCTGACTCCAGCCCTCCTCTGGTCCTCCTCCAGACCTTGCAATTTCTTCTTCCCAGATCCACCTGCATCTTCTTCCTGGCAGTAGCACAAGGTAAGGGGGTGCATTGTGATGTAAGGAAGGATGGGTGACTCTTGACTTATGATGGTGAGGGGCTCTTGACATCTCATGTAAGGGGGCGTGGGGTGCTCTGGACATCTAATCTTACAGATATAACCGGCACTTTGAGGGCAACCATAATGCTGATGCGGCCTGCGATGAAATTGAGTTTGACACCCCTGCTCTAAAGCATCCTCTTTAAGGCATTCCTAGCTGCTTGCTTCCTCCCATAAAATGCAGGACCAGTAGCCTGGCGTTGTAGGTGATCACGCCAAGGGACTATCCACAACCTGGAGCGGAGAAGAGGAGCGTGCCGGCACCTGCCGCAGCAGCAGGTAGGATGAGTACTAAAGCCTCTTCCTCCACACCTTGGAGTTAACAGCATTTAGGCCTTAAAATACAAGGGGGCCCCAGTGCAAGGTTTTTGGGTTTTTTTTTCTAATAGGCACTTGTTTAGCCGTGAACATTGTAGTCCTGGTCTCAGTGTTTCTCAGTGTCAAAAACATGCAGCTAAATTTTTTGCCTTTATTCAAAATACTTTCCTTATTCTAAGCAGGCTTAGGGTATGCTGATAGACTCCTGGTTTCTGGAATATACATCACTTATAATAAATGAAGACTACATAATATATAAAGAATATATACAGTATCTCACAAAAATGAGTACACCCCTCACATTTTTGTAAATGTTTTATCATATCTTTTCATGTGACAACACTGAAGAAATGACAATTTGCTACAATGTAAAGTAGTGAGTGTACAGCTTGTATAACAGTGTAAATTTGCTGCCCCCTCAAAATAACTCAACACACAGCCATTAATGTCTAAACCGCTGGCAGCAAAAGTGAGTACACCCCTAAGTGAAAATGTCCAAATTGGGCCCAATTAGCTATTTTCCCTCCCCGGTGTCATGTGACTCGTTAGTGTTACAAGGTCTCAGGTGTGAATGGGGAGCAGGTGTGTTAAATTTGGTGTTATCGCTCTCACTCTCTCATACTGGTCACTGGAAGTTCAACATGGCACCTCATGGCAAAGAACTCTCTGAGGATCTGAAATAATTGTTGTTCTACATAAAGATGGTCTAGGCTATAAGAAGATTGCCAAGAACCTGAAACTGAGCTGCAGCACAGTGGCCAAGACAATACAGCGGTTTAACAGGACAGGTTCCACTTATAACAGGCCTCGCCATGATCGACCAAAGCAGTTGAGTGCACATTCTCAGCGTCATATCCAGAGGTTGTCTTTGGGAAATAGACGTATGAGTGCTGCCAGCATTGCAGCAGAGGTTGAAGGGGTGGGGGGTCAGCCTGTCAGTGCTCAGACCATACGCCGCACACTGCATCAAATTGGTCTGCATGGCTGTCATCCCAGAAGGAAGTCTCTTCTAAAGTAAATGCACAAGAAAGCCTGCAAACAGTTTGCTGAAGACAAGCAGACTAAGGACATGAATTACCATGTCCTAAGGTCTGATGAGACCAAGATAAACATATTTGGTTCAGATGGTGTCAAGCGTGTGTGGTGGAGGAGGAGTACAAAGACAAGTGTGCCTTGCCTACAGTCAAGCATGGTGGTGGGAGTTTCATGGTCTGGGGCTGTATGAGTGCTGCCAGCACTGGGAAGCTACAGTTCATTGAGGGAACCATGAATGCCAACATGTACTGTGACATACTGAAGCAGAGCATGATCCCCTTCCTTCGGAGACTGGGCCACAGGGCAGTATTCCAACATGATAACGACCCCAAACACACCTCCAAGATGACCACTGCCCTGCTAAAGAAGCTGAGGGTAAAGGTGATGGACTGGCCAAGCATGTCTCCAGACCTAAACCCTATTGAGTATCTGTGGGGCATCCTCAATCAGAAGGTGGAGGAGCGCAAGGTTTTTAACATCCACCAGCTCCGTGATGTCATCATGGAGGAGTGGAAGAGGACTCCAGTGGCAACCTGTGAAGCTCTGGTGAACTCCATGCCCAAGAGGGTTAAGGCAGTGCTGGAAAATAACGGTGGCCACACAAAATATTGACACTTTTGGACATTTTACTTAGAGGTGTACTCACTTTTTTTGCCAGCGGTTTAGACCTTAATGGTTGTGTGAGGGGTGTACTCACTTTTGTGAGACACTGTATATATATATATATATATATATATATATATATATATATATACATATTTTATTGTCAAAAGTATTGGAACGCCTGCCTTTACACCCATATTAACTTTAATGGCATTCCAGTCTTAGTCTGAAGGGTTCAATATTGAGTTGGCACAGCTATAACAGCTTCAACTCTACTGGGAAGGCTGTCTACAAGGTTTAGGAGTGTGTCTATAGGAATGTTTGACCACTCTTCCAGAAGCGCATTTGTAAGGTCAGACACTGATGTTGGATGAGAAGGCCTGACTCACAGGCTCCAGGCTAATTCATCGCAAAGGTGTTCTATCGGGTTAGGGTCAGGACTCTGTGCAGACCAGTCAAGTTCCTCCACCCCAAACTCACTCTTGCTTTGTGCACTGGTCCAAATCAATTGGTGGAGGGGGGATTGTGGCGTGGGGTTGTTTTTCAGGGGTTGGGCTTAGACCCTTAGTTCCAGTGAAGGGAAAACTTAAGGTGTCAGCATATCAAGACATTTTGGACAATTTCATGCTCCCAACTTTGTGGGAACAGTTTGGCGATGGCCCCTTCCTGTTCCAACATGACTGCGCACCAGTGCACAAAGCAAGGTCCGCAAAGACATGGATGAGTGAGTTTGGGGTGAAGGAACTTAACTGGCCTGCACAGAGTCCTGACCTCAACCCGATAGAACACCTTTTGGATGAATTGGAGCAAAGGCCTTCTCGTCCAACATCAGTGCCTGACCTCACAAATGTGCTGGTCAAACATTCCCATAGACACACTCCTAAACCTTGTTGACCGCCTTCCCAGAACCCCACGGACTAAGACTGGGATGCCATTAAAGTTCATGCCGGTGTAAAGGCAAACGCCCCAATTCTTTTGGTAATATAGTATATATTGCAGGGCTCAAAATTTAAAGTCCTGAGCTACTAGCCAGGCCTTCAGGGTTACTCGCCACCAGTTGCCCCACCCAACTCCTACCCTGCCCCGCCCCTAATTCCGCCCTTAAACACGCCCTCTTAAAATTACACTGTTAAATGTTTTTGCATTAATGCAGAAGTTACAAAAATAAATATTAATAACAATGTTTTCAGTGCCCATCAGTGCAGCCTCATCAGTGCCCATCAAGGGTCTGGAGGGTGGGGGCTGAAGAGCACTGGGGGGGGGCTGAAGAGCACTGGGGGGCTGGAGGGGGAGCTGAAGAGCACTGGGGGGGCTGAAGAGCACTGGGGGGCTGGAGGGGGAGCTGAAGAGCACTGGGGAGGGCTGGAGGGGGGGCTGAAGAGCACTGGAGAGGGCTGGAGGGGGAGCTGAAGAGAACTGGGGAGGGCTGAAGAGCACTGGGGAGGGCTGGAGGGGGGGGGCTGAAGTGCACTGGGAAGGGCTGGAGGGGGGGCTGAAGAGCACTGGGGAGGGCTGGAGGGGGGGCTGAAGAGCACTGGGGAGGGCTGGAGGGGGGGCTGAAGAGCACTGGGGGGCTTGAGGGGGAGCTGAAGAGCACTGGGGGGCTTGAGGGGGAGCTGAAGAGTACTGGGGAGGGCTGAAGGGGGGGCTGAAGAGCACTGGGGAGGGCTGGAGGGGGGGCTGAAGAGCACTGGGGAGGGCTGAAGAGCACTGGGGAGGGCTGGAGAGTGCTGGGGAGGGCTGGAGGGGGGGGGGGCTGAAGAGCACTGGGGAGGGCTGGAGGGGGAGGGGCTGAAGAGCACTGAGGGGGCTGAAGAGCACTGGGGAGGGCTGGAGGGGGGCTGAAGAGCACTGGGGGGCTTGAGGGGGAGCTGAAGAGCACTGGGGGGCTTGAGGGGGAGCTGAAGAGCACTGGGGAGGGCTGGAGGGGGGGCTGAAGAGCACTGGGGAGGGCTGAAGAGTGCTGAGGAGGGCTGGAGGGGGGGCTGAAGAGCACTGAGGGGCTCGAGGGGGGCTGAAGAGCACTGGGGAGGGCTGAAGAGCACTGGGGAGGGCTGGAGAGCGCTGGGGAGGGCTGGAGGGGGGGGGCTGAAGAGCACTGGGGAGGGCTGGAGGGGGAGGGGCTGAAGAGCACTGAGGGGGCTGAAGAGCACTGGGGAGGGCTGGAGGGGGGCTGAAGAGCACTGGGGGGCTTGAGGGGGAGCTGAAGAGCACTGGGGGGCTTGAGGGGGAGCTGAAGAGCACTGGGGAGGGCTGGAGGGGGGGCTGAAGAGCACTGGGGAGGGCTGAAGAGTGCTGAGGAGGGCTGGAGGGGGGGCTGAAGAGCACTGAGGGGCTCGAGGGGGGCTGAAGAGCACTGGGGAGGGCTGGAGGGGGGAGCTGAAGAGAACTGGGGAGGGCTGGAGGAGGGGGGCTGAAGAGCACTGGGGAGGGCTGGAGGGGGGGGGGGCTGAAGAGAACTGGGGAGGGCTGGAGGGGGGGCTGAAGAGCACTGGGGGGGCTGAAGGGGGGGGTTGAAGAGCACTAAGGGGCTGGAGAGGGGGGGGCTGTACAGCACTAGGGGGCCAGCAAAAAAAAAAAAAAGAAGTTGGATAGGAGGGGGATGGGGCGGCTGCATATAGAGGAATTGATCTTTGCATAACAATTTCTCTATATACAGGGAGGCAGCGGCTGCTCAATCTTCGGGCACTCACCTTCTTCCAGCCCCCGGGAGCAGAGCAGCGCAGACGGAGGGAGCAAGCTGCCTTAAGTGGAAGAGATGATCGGCGCGAGATAACCCCTATGCCAGTGTCAGAGCGCGGATCATCCAACTGTAACAGCTTGTAATTGCCGGGCGCTCGCTGACACACACAGTCCCGCCTCCTAGCCCGGGTTCTTTGATGGACAGAACACCTGGCCAAACAGGACGTGTGACGTCTATCAAAGAAGCCAGGCTAGGAGGCGGGACTGTGTGTGTCAGCGAGCGCCCGGCAATTACAAGCTGTTACAGTTGGATGATCCGTGCTCTGACACTATTCAGTCCGTCAGGTGGCCGGCTTTTCTCTCCTCTTGCTCCCGGAGCTCGCCCTACAAATGCGAGCAGGCGAGTGGAAAATTTGAGGGCTGGTAAATTGTAATATGGAGAGGCAGAAATCACCAGCTAGCCACTTGTAAGCCCCCGTTCACATAGAGGCGACCTGTGAGGCGACCTGGTCGCCTCACAGGTCGCCGCAGGTCGCCTTCCATAGGGAATCTACCATAGGGAATCTACGGACTCGTTCTAATAGGAGCGACACAAGTCGCTCCGACTTAGAAAAAGGGTCCGGAGCTTCTTTGGGGCGACCCGGAGGCGACCGCCATAGACTTCAATGTTATGAAGTCCGTGGCGGCCGCTCCGAGGTCGCGGCGCGCTGCTCGCACCGCGACCTCGGAGGTCGCCACCCGAAGTCGGATCGCCCCTATGTGAACGGGGCCTAAAAGTGAACCGTCTTTATTGCTCTTTTAAAACACATAAACAAAAACAGCTTTTCCTCAGCAAAAATGAAGCATGCAGTCCATAATCCTGGTGCAAAAAAAACAAAAGAATGGCTCACCGCCACTCTGCCAGTCCCACACTAAAGTCCCTGTAATCAGGATTTGGAGACTGTAAATCTGTACTCTTCTCACTACGTGGGTGAGAACCCCTGAATACTCAAAAATGCATACAAGTTGTCCTCTCAAAGAAACAACTCAAATAATGGAGAAACGTACCTGCCATCCAAGACACATTCCCAGTTGCCTGTATAATATATATATATATATATATAGCGGGTAAAATAAGTATTTTTACACGTCATAATTTTTCTAGGTAAATATATTTCTAAAGGCGCTATTGCCATAAAATGTTTAACACATGTTGGTAACAACCCATGTAATCCATACATACAAAGAAACCAAAGCAAATAAATTCAGAGATTAAAAAAAAAAAAAAGTGTTCAGAAATGAAGTTGTATATTAAAATGGAATGAAACAGTGAAAAAGTATTGAAAACGCTAACTGAAATTTATTTATTAATTCGTACAAAATCCTTTGTTGGTAATATTCACTTCAAGATGCCTCCTGTACGGAGAAACTAGTCACATGCATTGCTCAGGTGTGATTTTGGCCCATTCTTCCACACAAAATGTTGAATGTTCAGTGTTCCTCTTCTACGAACTTTGATCTTTAGTTCTTTCCATAGATTTTCTATTGGATTCAAGTCAGGTGATTGGCTGGGCATTCTAGCAGCTTTATTTTTTTTCTTTGAAACAAATTGAGAGTTTCCTTGGCTTTGTGTTTGGGATGATTGTCCTGCTGAAATGTCCACCCTCGTTTCATCTTCATCATCCTGGTAGATGGCAGCAGATTTTTATCAAGAATGTCTTGGTACATTTTTCCATTCATCCTTCCTTTATTAAAAAGAAAAACAGACCCACACCATGATGTTCCCACCTCCAAACTTCACTGTTGATATGAGAGTGTTTTTGGGGTGATGTGCCATTTGACCTCCATACATGGTGTGTATTATGGCATCCAAAGAGTTCAATTTTGGTCTCATCTGACCAGACTATATTTTCCCAGTATTTCACAGGCTTGTCTAAACTTTACACAAGCTTCAACATGCTTTTTCTTCAGCAATGGAGTCTTGCGTGGTGAGCTGCATACAGGCCATGGCGGTTGAGTGGATTAATTGGCACGTGGACAACTCTTCTGATAATTCTTTTTCGCTCCTCTGTTAGAAATCTTGCAAGGAGCACCTGGTCGTGGTCGGTTTATGGTGAAATTATGTTCTTTCCACTTTCGGATCATGGCCCCAACAGTGCTCACTAGAACATACAGAAGTTTTAGAAACCTTTCTGTAAGCAATGCCATTGCCATAAAATACATCACCATAGTGAATAAACAAATAAATACATCTTCATTTAAATTATAGAAAATACATAAAAATTGTGAAGTCCATGTATAGATCCGACACGTAAATAACGTCCTCAGTGAGTATAGGAAAGGTTCCTCTCCACCAGGATGCAGACACACTATACACTCACCAGACGTAATAGACCCCTGATACAGGGAGTCAAATTACGCATATGGGAAAATCCAAGATGTCATACTTAGAGTCACAGGAATGAATTCAAACAGCTGCTGTCATCCATTCAATATGTATATAAGCAGCATATTCAAAGCTCCAGTGTTGCCATATAGAGAGGGAGAGGAAGAAACACTCTCATTGTGCAGTATTTCAAATCATTTATTTTAAAAAGAAGGTTGTATTGTACTTACAACAAAGAAGACAGGAATTAGCATGTATTGTATAGGAATCGCTGACCAGAAATGACATAACTCAAACATCGGTGGTGGGTGGTGTTTGAGATACGTCATTTCCGATCAGCTGGAACACAGGTGGAGCGCTAACCAGCGATTCCTAAACAAGCAAAGCTGGCACTTTTCTCCTGCCAGTGACAGGAAAAGGTTGCCAGTTAAAAATATGGCTGTGACGCTCAGCACTAACTGAGTGCATGCTACAGTTTATCCGGGCTGCGCTGGCGGGGAGCGGGTATGGCAGAGGTGGTGCCTGAGCGTGTCGCGCAATGTCATGGTGCAAGGGAGTAGAGTGGAGTGGCCAAAACTTTGTGTGCAGGTCTGCGGGACGGGAGCAAGGCAAGCCGGGAGTGGGACTGTCAGTGCTGTTTGGACTGGAGTGGACAGAAGGGACCTCCTGGGGTGGAGGGAGACTGTCACTGGGACTCAGGAGGGGACATGTTACATAGGTTCATAGTAGGTGAGGTTGAATAAAGACAATAGTCCATCCAGTTCAACCTGTGTAGGTGTGTGTGGCTGTAATCATCTCACATAGCCCTGAATGTTCTGATCCTTGAGATGTACGTCTAAGAGTCTTTTGAAAGCCACCAAACTTCCCGCAGAAACCACCTCTTGTGGTAGAGAATTCCACAATCTTGTAGCCCTAACAGTAAAGAACCCCCCACATTGCCTGAGGTTAAAACGCTTCTCCTCTAATCACATTGTATGCCCTTGAGTCCTCATGCAATCCCTTTCGAATGAATAGCTGTTTTTCTATGCCGAGATCCCCATTGAGATATTTATAAATTGCTATCATGTCCCCCCTCAGGTGTCTCTTCTCCAGGGAGAATAAATCAAGCGATTGCAGACGCTCTTCATAATTAAGGTCCTCCAATCCCCTAATCAGTTTAGTTTCCCTTCTCTGGGCTCTCTCCAGCTCCAACACATCCCTCCTGAGGACCGGCGACCAGAACTGGACAGAATACTCCAGATGCGGTCGGACCAGAGTTTTATAAAGTGGAAGGATTATAGTCTTATCTCTGGAATACATCCCTTTGTTTATGCATGCTAATATTCTGCTGGCTTTGGCAGCTGCCGCTTGACATTGCATGCTGTTGCCTAATCTATCATCAACCAAGACTCCCAGATCTTTCTCCATTTTTGATTCCCCCAAGGGTTCCCCCCCTAACGTGTATTGTGTTTTTATGTTTTTAGTCCCCAAGTGCAAAACCTTACACTTCTCCACATTAAACCTCATTTGCCATGTCGTTGCCCACTCTGTTATTTTGTCCAGGTCATTCTGTAGGATATGTGGTGTCGGTGATCTGTGCTGCTGCACACTGCTGTAACTGTTAGTCGGTTTCATGTGTCTGTGCCGCAGTGTTATTTTCGTTAACTAAAATATTTTCGTCGACTAAATTAACATTAATTTAGGTGACTAAAATACGATTAAAACTAAAACAATTTAGATGAAAATATGACTAAAACTAAAATGGTATTTTAGTGTCTATGACTAAAACTAAATCGAAAATTGACATCAAAATTAACACTACTCTGCTGGCCATTTCAAAATCGGCAACGCAATTCCATCCAGAGCCTGTAATAATAGCACATTAAAGTTTAACTACTTTACCACTAGAGGATTTTGCTGTCTTACGTCTGGGCCACTTTTTGCGATTCGGCACTGTGCGACTTTAACTGACAATTGCGCGGTCGTGCGACGCCATACCCAAACGAAATTTACGTCCTTTTTTTTCCCAGAAACAGAGCTTTCTTTTGGTGGTATTTGATCACCTGTGCGATTTTTACTTTTTGCGCTATAAACAAAAAAATAGCGTAAATTTTGAAAAAACAACAATATTTTTCACATTTTTTTATATGAAATTCCCCCCCAAAAAAATGTAAAAATCAAATTTTTTTAATATTTTTGGCCAATTTGTTTTCTGCTACCTATGTTTGGTAAAAAAGTTCACAATAAGCGTATTTTTTTTTTTTACGCGTAATGGCGGCGATCTGCGATTTTTTTGGCGGGACTGCGACATTGCGGCGGACAGATCGGACCCTTGACTGACATATTTGACACTTTTGGGGATACCAGTGACATTACGGCAGTAATCAGTGCTATATATATGCACTGTTACTGCAAAACGACACTGGCAGGGAAGGGTTTAATTTTATTGGAGAGGGAGGGGTTAATGTATGCCTGGTGCTTACTGACGTGTGTGGGGGGAGGTGACTATGTGACACAAGGACAGATCCAGGGTTCAGCTATGCTGAACCCTGCAATCTGACCCTGCCTGTCACTTAGGAGATCCGCCCGCTTGTGTTTACACAAACAGGCGGATCTCCACACTAGATCCCCGATGATCGGGGAAGAGCAGCGGCGATTGCCGCTGCTCCTCCCCTGGCCCGACTCCCGCTGTGACTGAATACAGCGGGAGCGAGCCTCCAGCGGCGCGCGCGCCACCGCCGAGAAAGGGGATTGTCTGACGACGTAGTACTACGTCGTCAGACGATAACGAGCCACTTTGCCGCAGTAATATTACTGCAGGCAGAGGTAAAGTGGTTAAACCTGTATTGCACCACCGCATAAGCATAAGTAAGGGGCATCTACTAAGCTGCTGGAAGAGAAAAAATTAAGAAAAAGGCTTTTCTGATATTTATTTTTAATATTTAATGCTGGTAATATATTGAGATAATATGTGCAATGACAGTACAGCCAAAAAAGTTTACAGTTTTTTGTGTTTTTTGTATTTTAAAGTTGCACTTCTGTTTGTCAAAAAGCAATATTTTTATTTGTTTATGAAACTTGGTTCTATTTATAAAGATGTTATATATATTACAACGGCTAAATCTGTGTCTGTAGTGTGTGTTCAAACCTTAATACCAGAAATAATAACATTATTCGATTTTTACTCCAGGAGTAAATAACTAATTTGAAAATTCTGGAGAAATATTTAAATAATGCATTACAATTTACCTAAACCCATTCGATTTGTAGTTGACTAAAATGTACTGGAGATAGTACTCGACTAAAATATGACTAAAACTAAAACAATTCAAATGACTAAAATATGACTAAAACTAAAATGGCATTTTAAGTCCAAAGACTATGATGGAAATGGAAATTTGCTGCCAAAATTAACACTGGTATGCCGTCCATTCTAATTTCTTGGCCTCCTGAGCTGAGCTCTGTCCCTGAGCTACTTACTTGGGCTGACCATACTTGGTTTGAATTCTGAAAGATTTTTCCTTCAAAAATCTTTTCAAAGAATCTTCGGTCTAATTTGGCACCATTAGTGGGCCATAGAAACGGCCATTTTTCTCATGGCCACCGAATTTGAGTGATCAGGTATGTGGAAAATTTTTTGAAAAGCGAACGGTTTTCTAATGAACGATGGGATAATCGTGTGAGAAATATAAGGCTAAAAAGGAATGCGCATGAAAACAAGCAAAGAAAATTCCCGGCCACGAAAAGTCTTTTCTGTAGCAACATGTGTGTTTAAATTGAAGGCTTGGTTGGTCTAATTTTGAAATCAATGGTGGCACCATCAGATCACAAAACGCACAAAATTTATATTTTCGAAAGAAAATTCATTCAGAATTCCACCCATGTGTGGCATGAATTATTTTATCAAAAATGAAATAAAAAACATGTATTTTGTCTTAACCACTTAAGGACCAAGCCTATTTCTTTTACAAGTTAAAATTAGTATTTTTATATTTTTAGCTAGAAAATTACTTAGAATCCACAAACATTATATATATATATATAGATAGATAGATAGATAGATAGATAGATAGATAGATAGATAGATAGATAGATAGATAGATAGATAGATAGATAGATAGATAGATAGATAGATAGATAGATAGATAGATAGATAGATAGATAGATAGATAGATAGATAGATAGATAGATAGATAGATAGATAGATAGATATAGATAGATAGATATATATATAGATAGATATATAAATATATCTATATATATATTTTTTTTTGGCAAAGACTCTGGAGAATAAAATGGCGGTCATTACAATATTTTTTGTCACGTGGTATTTGCGCAGCGGTGTTTCAAATCGCAATTTTTTGGGAAAAAATAGATGCCTAACATGTTATGGTTTAAAATTGCGCACACTCGTGGAATGGTGACAAACTACGGTACTTAAAAATCCCCATAGGTGACGCTTTAAATTTTTTTAACACTTACCAATTTAGAGCTACAGAGGAGTCCTTTTTTTTAGAATTATTGCTCTCACGATCAAGATGATACCTCACATGTGTGTTTGAACATCGTTTTTATTTGCGGGCGCGACTTACATATACGTTCTCTTTCATGCGTGAGCTCACGGTGACGGGGGCGCTTCAAACATTTTTATTTTTTTTTTCCTATTTATTTTATTACAGTTTTTTATTTTTAGCACAGTTTTTTTTTTTTTAAAAAAAATAAAATCTGATCACTTTTATTGCTGTCACAAGCAAAGTAAACATCCCTTGTTACGGTAATAGGCAGTGACAGGTATTCTTTATGGAGGGATTGGGGGTCTAAAAGACCCCAAACTCCTCCTCTGCACTTCAAAGTATTCAAAATGCTGAAATCGTCATTTTTCAATACTGGCAGTTTTTTAAATTCGGCGACGTTAGCTGCCGAGTAAACATGAAGTGGCACCATGACGCTGCTTCCGGGTTAATACATCGGAAACCCGATCAAAGCCGAATCCAGCTTTGTTCGGGACTCCAACCAGCCGGCGGACGTGCTGGCTGGTTGCTCGGGTCTCCCGGTGGAATGGGAGACCCAGGCAGAGCCACGGGAGGCAACGGGAGGGGGTCCCCTCTGGCTCGCTGGGATAGCAGCCAAGTGGCTCCTGAACCGCATCGGCTGTTATCTCCTGAAAGCTGACCGCTGGCTGTAAAGAACGGTACCGGGGTGATGCCTGCAGCTGCTGATCATCCCGCTACAACCACTTCTTTGAGCCAATGTACAGGTACTTAGATTCGCGGGAAGTGGTTAATATCTACCTTAAATCCCATTGCTAATTGCAGGTTTTACTTGTTTGTAGCATAAATACTGAAATTTGCACTTAAAACTGTAATTTTGTAACTTTTAGAATTGCCAGTAAAATCGTTGCTGTGTTGTCTCAGTAAATTTTAATCTGGCGGGTTTGCAACACCAGACATCCCAACCTGCAAAAATTCATTTCAGGGAGGTCCCCCCCCTCCACGCACGCCGCGCCCCCCCCCCCCCACACACACACGCACGCCGCCACCACCGCGCCCCCCCCCCCCTCCCAATTTAACACAACCAGATAATAATGAAATAAAATGTAATTAGTATACCTGGTCACTGGTGCTGGTACTGGTCCTGGCCTGGTGCTGGCCTGGTCACTGGTACTGGTCACTGGTGCTGGCAATGGTCACTGGTACTGGTCACTGGTTCTGGGTACTGGTCACTGGTGCTGGTACTGGTCACTGGTGCTGGTACTGGTCACTGGTACTGGTCACTGGTGCTGGTAATGGTCACTGGTGCTGGTCACTGGTACTGGTCACTGGTGCTGGCAATGGTCACTGGTACTGGTCACTGGTTCTGGGTACTGGTCACTGGTGCTGGTACTGGTCACTGGTGCTGGTACTGGTCACTGGTACTGGTCACTGGTGCTGGTAATGGTCACTGGTGCTGGTCACTGGTACTGGTCACTGGTGCTGGTAATGGTCACTGGTACTGGTCACTGGTGCTGGCCTGGTCACTGGTACTGGTCACTGGTGCTGGTCACTAGTGCTGGCCTGGTCACTGGTGCTGGTATTGGTCCTGGTCACTGGTGCTGGTACTGGTCACTGGTAATGGTCACTGGTACTGGCCACTGGTAATGGTCACTGGTACTGGTCACTGGTGCTGGTCACTGGTGCTGGTCACTGGTGCTGGTACTGGTCACTGATGCTGGCCTGGTCACTGGTGCTGGTACTGGTCCTGGTCACTGGTAGTGGTCACTGGTGCTGGCCTGGTCACTGGTGCTGGTACTGGTCCTGGTCACTGGTGCTGGTCACTGGTAGTGGTCACTGGTGCTGGCCTGGTCACTGGTGCTGGTGCTGGTACTGAAATGAATTTTTGCAGGTTGGGATGTCTGGTGTTGCAAACCCGCCAGATTAAAATTTACTGAGACAACACAGCAACGATTTTACTGGCAATTCTAAAAGTTTACTGGTGCTGGTACTGGCCTGGTCACTGGTGCTGGCCTGGTCACTGGTGCTGGTACTGGTCCTGGTCACTGGTGCTGGTCACTGGCAGTGGTCACTGGTGCTGGCCTGGTCACTGGTGCTGGTACTGGCCTGGTCACTGGTGCTGGTCTGGTCACTGCTGCTGCTCTCTGGTGCGTGCTGGCCTCTGGATTAGGTGAGTTGGTCACTGTGTTGTTGCCGATCCCGCGCGCCACAATGCCTCCTGGAGTGGATGAATGCGGCTGAAGTAGAGAGCAAAGCCATTGCTTCCTCTCTGCCGCTCCTCCTACAGGCGGAGTGCATGTAATATCACTCCGCCTGTGAGCCGGTCCTACAGCGGCACTGTTCTCACTCACTGCAGGCTGACTCATCATCGACATGACACTCACTGGCTGACACACAGCAGGGATATTGCTCTGAGCTCGCGGGTGTCCGTGAGCTCAGGGCGGTAACCGGGAGTCTCCCGCGACTTGCGGGAGACTTGAGATGTCTGCAACACTGATTGTACCTGTTATCAGTGGATTGGGGGTACAATGCAGAGGCTCCTGCAGACTATTCCTCTAGCTCCAGGTCTGTTACAAGGTACAGACTTACCATTATGGGGCTGGAGGAGGCAAACATTGAACTATGAGTGCAGTGACATTGACACACTTGTACCATGGTGGGACTTGTAGTCTCTTCATTCATAGACCTCTGCAAATGGAATACATGGCTGTCTCTGTGTCAATTCAGGATGAAACAGAAGCCTGTGGGGAGATAAACCCCACAATTCAGGTGGGGTGTGGGCGTATAGGGATGGGGGGGCTGGGGAATGGCACCATGTTACCCCTTAAATATGGGATAGCATCAAACGTTCTGTGAAAGGTGAACTCCACAAAGCGTAACTCCACTTTTGTCAAGGAAAAAAACATTCCCCTCTGGGTGATCTCTGTACATTGCAAGGATTTTAACAAACTTTGTTGCAGATTTCTATCTTTTGTTATTCTGAAGAAATCCCTGTCTGTTCCTTTGTGGCTCTGTGCTAAGTGGGTCTAATGGGAGTGGTTTCATAATTATCTATCAGCTGTGACAGTTGCAGGGCTCTAATGAGGAAATCTGCTGGGCCTGCATCCCTTTAGACGTGTTCCTATTGGGAGTATCTCACCAAAAATGACATTTTTGTTGCAGGGGATGCCAGAAATCTGACTTGTATCTTAGTGCAGACTTCTGGGAAAATTGGTGAGCCAATCGCACAAGCAGGAAATGATGTTTCTGGGGGTGTGGTCAGTATACATTCTGTGTACAGAACATCTCCAGGCGGCCATATTGTATTTTCATAAAATTACAACAGCGGCAGATTGAAAGGAAAGGTCATTTTTAATAAAATTAAATTACAATATGATTTGTGTAGCAAATGTATACGCTATATTGTATTTTTCTTTATTTGCTATTTTTTTCCCCCACGAAAGTGGAGTTACCCTTTAAACTCTAAAGCTGAACTCCAGGCATGTTTTGCATTGCAAAGTTACATTGGACCAGTTTGGTACAATGTAAGTATGGATATCTCATACCTGGCGGACCGCTGGGGAAGCTGACAATCTATAGTAGTCTGCACTTTGATCTTCCGGATCCTGCACCAAGTGGCTTCCCCTCTGTACACTGCCCACGGGGAAGGGGGGGGGGGTCTCTCATCTGGCACTGCCTCAATTTGCAAAAAGCCTTGTATTTATTTTATCATAAATAAAAGGTATTTTCTGACAGGACCGAGCATTGTACACAGTTGCAGGGCGATTGTGATGTAGCCCCATTCACTTGGGGCTTTAACTTGTGCAGTGGTACTGCCTTCTAAAGGCTGCGGAGGTTTATTTTTGCTGCCCCCACATTCTGACCATCACATGTGTACAGCCCTGTGTCGCTGCATCTATGTGTTTTGGTGGGGGGGGGGGGGGGGGGTAAAAGAAGGAGGCTGAAGTTGAACCAGTTTAAGTGTCTGAATCCCTTTAGGAGTATTTAACCCTTGGGGAGTATCCCACCAAAACTCCTATTGCAGAGGATGCCTAAATTGTTACTTGTATCATTAAGAGAAGTGGAAAAATCAGTGAGCCAATCAAACAAGCAGAACATTACATTTTACAGTACTTTTCTAGGGGCAGTCGGTACACCAAAGAAGTGCTAAGTAACTCCAGGTTGCCATATTGCATTCCATTTTTTGACAGTTTTAGAAAATTTCAGCAGCTTCAGGATAAAATGAAAATGTAATTTTAATACAGTAAAACCTTGGATTGAGAGTAACTTGGTTTGAGAGCGTTTCGTAAGACAAGCAAAATTGTTTTATAGACTTTGACTTGATAAACAAGCGATATCTTGATATACAAGTAGCGTCATGTCACAACTGAGTATAAAAGAGAAGAGAAGCGCCTCTAAGTGTAGCAATATGGTTACATTTAATGAAGGTTCAACATTTAGCAACTCACATGGTTGATGATTAAAAGAGGCACATCTAAGTATGCAGGCATCTGGGGTAAAGCTGTCCACATAGACCATCCTCCACACCGCCATCTACGTCATCCCTTTTATGCTGCGCTGCACGAATGCTTCAAGCCTCGCTTTCAGATCGCTCTACTGCAGGGTAGTCTTCCCGGTCACGGTTGCAGACTGACAGCGGTGAGAGCCGGCGGTGTGGAGGACGCTCTATGTGGACAGCTTTACCCCAGATGCCTGCATACTTAGATGTGCGTCTCTTATTCATCAACCATGTGAGTTGCTGAATGTTGAACCTTCATTAACCTCCCTGGCGGTATGATTATGTCAGGAATTATGTACCAAAAGCGGTACAATTTTTTGCATGGAAATTTGGCGTTATGTATTATAGGCCTACAATTCTTAGTAATTACTGACTTAAACCTGACCAAAACAAGAGTCTAGTAGACATCCCAGATGTGATAAATTTGAAACACAAACGCGTGAATTATAATCGAATCAATAATATTATTTTATTATTTAATATATAATATATATAATAAAATTATATTATTGATTAGATTATAATTCATGCATTATATAATATATATATATATGTGTGTGTGTGTGTGTGTGTGTGTGTGTGTATATATATATATATATATATATATATATATGTATATATATATATACATAATATATATAATATGAATGTTATGTGTTTGTGTTATGTGCAAAATTTGAATTTCCCTCCCAGTTCCGCTCCCATACAGCATTGCTGCTGCAGGGAACGGAACCAGGAAGTCATCAGACCGACGGACGAGCGGCGGGGATCTCAGCTGGCAATCACAGCAATGGGAGATCATCGCTGGATCGCCAGGAGAAGGTAAGGGACAGTGCTGCACGCTCTGCACATCTACCCCGAGCATGACTAGGGGATACCGATCCTAGCCTAAAAAATCCACCCCGAGTCACGCTCGGGGATACTGCTAAGGTGGTTAAATGTAACCACACTTAGAGGCGCCTCTCTTCTCTTTTATACTCTGTAGTTCCTGCTGGATTTTGCTTCTTTTAGTCAAATCTTTTTATTTGGTTTTCAAGAAAAATAAACAAGGCAAACGTGAATACAAATACATAGATTGCAATGTCACATAATAAAGGAAAAAGAAAAGAAAAAGAAAGCATCAATGCAGTAAAACAAACATGTATGGCATATGGCCACGAATATGGCCCAAATAGAGTAAACATCCTACTTACATAACCTTCTCAAGCTATCACCGTATAGTATCGTCATCCAAAGCAGTAAGTTACATATAGTTGCATATCTGCCCGAGGGAGGAGGAGGGGGGAAGCCACTGTCCAATTCCATACAGTGGGCTCAGACACATCCTTCAACACCATAGGGTGGGCGCCCCATACAGGGAACATGCTGCGCCCCTCGACTACACCATGGGCCCCCCTCCCACCCGGGCTCAACCTCTCACTTCGCCAGATATCAATTATATCTAGTGTGACCTGGTTTTTGAATAAATTCGTTCCAGATAGACCACCTGGCCTGAAATTGTCGCATCTTAAAATCATTGAGAGCTAAAGTTTTTTCATAAATATATGATTCTCCCACTAGTTGGATAACTTCCCTCTGGGAAGGGAGTTCATTACTTTTCCACTTACGAGCTATAGAAAGTCTAGCGGCAAAGAGGATATTCTGGACCACCGTTCTGAATTGGGGAGGGTATCTGTCAATGTTGATTCCTAGAAGGGCCTGCTCCACTGTCACTCTGTTTAGCATCCCAGTCACCCCTGCTATAAGTTTGGATATAGAGGTCCAGAAGCCCCTCAAGGAGATACACGACCACAGCACATGTAGCAAGGTGCCCACTTGCCCACACTGTCTCCAACAAAGATTGGACGCCCCCTGACAGAATTTGGCTATAGTATATGGCGTTTTATACCATCTGAGGTGTATTTTCTGAAGCCCTTCCCTAAAGTTAGCGCATCTAGTATGTGCATAGGTGAGTTTGTATGACCTCAGCCATTGCTCTTCTGAGAATTCCTGCCTAAGTTCGCCCTCCCATTTATGATGGTAGGTGCTTTTCTTAAATGAATTTTTGTCCTGAAGAGCAGTGTAGAATGTGCCTATGCCCTTCAAGTGTTTGTTAGTCCCGATGCATAGGGAGTGGATCTGCGCTGGGACAGAAAAGCTAGTTGTATCCAGGGCCGAGATTAAATGGGAGACTCGGAGGAATGTGAGATACTCCTTGGCAAAGGAGGGGAATCTATCACACCATTCCTTAAATGAAGAACCCATGGGGGTTTGTGCGACATCCTGAATTGTATGCAGGCCAAACGAGGACCAGTGTGCTAGATTCAAGTTCGGGGAAAGGAAGGAAAGAGCCGTCAGAGGGACAGGGATGTCCATTCTCTGAACTGCTGTAGAGCTGTGGGCGAAAAAGTATTGCCACGCATATATCGTGGCTAATACCGTCGGGTGTGTCTCAGAGTATTTATGGTTAGATATAGGAATACTAAGTATAAGATCGGCAAGCGTTCCAGGTGTAACCACCGACTGCTCCAGCTGGTTCCAGCTGGGTGCTTGAGTCGGATTCAACCAATGAAGAGATTGAGCGAGAATAGCCGCTATGTGGTAGTCCCTGACATCTGGGACACCCATTCCCCCCACCCGGGGATGCCTAACTAGGTGCTTGTGAGAACAGCGGGGTCTTTTTCCAGCCCAAAGGAATTTGGATACCATGGATTGTACCGTTTGATAAAACGATTGTGGGATCTTGATGGGGAGCGCCCTGAATAAGTATAAGAGCTTCGGGAATGTCAGCATTTTAAATGCTGCATTTCTGCCTGACCAAGAGAGAAAGTGTTTACCATATTTATTGAGGTCGCTAGTTAATGTGGCAAGAAACGGTGTGAAGTTATATTTGAATAGATCTTTCGTGCTACTAGTTAATTTGGTGCCTAAGTAGTCAATATGATCCTTTTCCCATTGGAAAGGCACTAAGCGTTGGATCTCTTGTTGTAATTTGCTGTTGATTGCCACCCCTAGCATGTGTGACTTAGTATCGTTAACTTTGTAGTATGAGATAGAGTGGAATTCCTGAAGGATTCCCTGAGCCGCTGTTAACGATGTTAAGGGGGATGTCAATGACAGGATAACATCATCCGCGAACAATGAGATCTTATTTGGGATATTATTAATATCCAACCCCCTGATTTCAGGGTGACTTCTAATCCGTTCTGCCAGGGGTTCCATCAGGAGGGCAAACACCAACGGGGAAAGTGGGCATCCCTGCCTGGTCCCATTAGTAATATCAAATTTCAAGGAGAACAGGCCTTCCGTGTAAACATATGCAGATGGTCTAGTGTATAGAGCCATGACCGCGTCCAAAATCCCACCCACCATGCCGAAACGTTGCAGGACCTTGCGTAGATATCCCCAATGTATCCTGTCAAAAGCCTTTTCGGCGTCAAGGGACAGGAATACAGTGGGCGTTTGTGTGGATTCGGCATGGTGGATAAGATTCAGGAGGCGCCTCGTGGCGTCAGTAGCCTGACGACCCACGACAAAGCCCACCTGGTCTTGCTTTATAAGGTCAGGTAAGAACCTAGATATTCGATTAGCCAAGATCTTTGCATAGACCTTCAGGTCCACGTTCAATAGGGATATGGGCCTGAAGTTCTTCGCACAGTCCGGGACCTTCCCCGGCTTAGGTAACGTTATCACAGTAGCCTCCAACATCTCTGGAGGAAAGGAGGCAGACGAGGCAGCCCTGCGGAACACCCCCTGAAGTTTCGGAGTCAAAATATGCACAAATTGCCTATAATATTCTGAGGAAAACCCGTCAGGGCCAGGGGCCTTATTAAGAGGTAGAGATAGGATTGCTTTGGATATCTCTGCCTCAGATATAGGGAGGTTCAATTCGTCGAGATCCGAAGATTTCAATTTGGGTAGGGAGATAGATGCTAGGAATCCATCTATGTCCTCTGGGGACGGTTGGGGAGTGGATAGGTCGTCCTTTAAATTGTAAAGTGAACCGTAGTAGTGGCTAAAAGCGTCCGCAATGTCTTTGGGGTTGGTCAAAGATATTCCAGTAGAATGGTGAGTCAGTTTAGTTATGCGATGGCGGGCACGCTCGTCTTTTAAGTGGTTAGCTAAAAGTTTACCAGCCTTGTTCCCATGAACAAAAAAGTTAGCTTTAAGTCTACGGGTCTGAGCCTGGTATTGTCCTATTAAAAGCAGGCGCAATTCATTTTGGGCGTGGGATAGTTGGTCACTAATGTTAGGGAGTGGGGCACGTTTATTAATAGTTTCCAACCGTTGGATTTTTGCTATAAGGTCCTCCATCTGCTGCCTCCTCTGCCTCCGTTTAGCTGCACTTTTAGACATGAGAAATCCCCGCATATACGCCTTATGGGCATTCCAAACTATGAGTGTACACGTATCCCCATCGTCATTAATACGGAAGAATTCCTCCAGAGCCCCGCGGGCTTCAGAGGAAGACCCCGGATCACAAAATATACTGATATCATTTTTCCATCTATTGGCTCTAGTCGTGCATGCTTGGGGGCCAATAGTCACTGAAACTGGAGCGTGGTCCGACCACGTGATTTGGCCTATGGCCGAGTCCACCACTTTCTGAAGCAAAAATTTGTCCGTTAAGATCATATCAATCCTGGAATAGGAGGAATGTGCTTTAGAAAAAAATGAAAAATCCCGTTCAGTAGAATGATGACACCTCCAGACATCCTGTAAGTCTGAGGATCTTAAAAAATAGGAGAGGTCCGATCTGTGGGAGTGTATCGGGCTGTCCCTGGATATGTCCTGGCGGGTATTTGCAACCTTATTCAGGTCTCCCCCAAGAAGTACATACCCCCTGATACCAGGTTTAAGGCGTTTCCACAATTTTCTCAAGTAGGCACTTTGGTTCACATTTGGGGCATACACATTGAGAATGGAATAGGCAACATTGTTGATTTCACATGTAAGGAGAAGAAAGCGGCCATCTGGGTCAGACTGATGTGAAATATATTTAAATACCACAGTATCTTTGATGAGGATGGCCACGCCCCCCTTTTTCTTGGGGCTGTTGGCATAGTAGGCATGAGGGAATTGCTTAGCTCTAAGTAAGGGATGTGCAGCAGCACAGAAATGAGTTTCCTGTAGTAATATGACATCACATTTTTGCAACTTGAGTTCTCTCCACAACATATGTCTCTTAAAGGGACTGTTGAGACCGCGGACGTTCAGAGATGTCAGCTTAAAAGCCATGGTGGATTAGAGCGATGTGAACTCTTCGGTAGAAATTTACAGAGAAAAAAGGAAAAGGAAAATAAAAACGTACAAAACAAAATAAAAACGACGGCTCCTACCCCACTCCTTAGTTTGGATGAGAAGCTCAGTAGCTGGATATGCTAGGGTACTGCGTGGATGACTCAGTAGATGTTAGCCAGCCGAAGGCCTCCTTATGGAAGATCACCGGTGACAGTTCTCTTGTGACAAGGCAGGAGAAGAGAAAAAATTAAACCTTCAAAGTAGACAGGGGAACAGGGAAAAGAAAGCAAAAAACACACAAAACGAGAGGCGCCAAAAGAGGCTGCGCCTGTTGGTAAAAATTAGACGATATCCGAATGGAAATCTGAGCAGATTAGGAATCTGCTAACTTGGGGCAACTAGAATAAACACTCTTCATAAAGCCGAACAGAACTGCCGGATACCGTTGGGTAGACATGTTTTGAATATGGAGGGTCAACTCCTGTGTGAGCCAAATGGGGCACATTTGTGGAGCACCCACTGTTTAAGTAGCAGGAGAGTGAGCAGACCTCTGGGGAGTGGGCTGATCTTCTGGGTCATCAGAGTCCAGAATGCCCCATTGGCGAAGCAGTGTAATTCCATATTCCAAGGTCGCTATTTTAAATTCCCTGTCTCCCTTCGTGACCAAAAGCGTAGCTGGGTAGTTCAAACGGTACTGTATATGATGATTCCTCAGCGGTTTCGTTATGGTCATTAAGTTCCGTCTGCGATTCATCGTGTGTGCTGATAGATCTGCAAAGAAGGACAGGCCTTTCACGCTGTCTGGGAGATCCACAGCCCTTCTCATCCGTGCCATCAGTCTCTCCTTCACAGTATAGAAATGTATCCTAGCGATGGCATCTCTGGGGTACTTATCTGGTATATGTTTAGGTTTAGGCAACCTGTGTATTCTGTCTATTGCCAGATCAGAGATGGCTGTATTCGGTAGCAACTCCTGCATTATGGAGGTGAGGTAGTCTGCCAGATCTTGGGGCTTAACAGATTCAGGAATGCCTCTTATTTTAACATTGTTCCGTCTGGAACGGTCCTCAAGATCTGCAACTTTGGATTTCAGCCATGTTATTTCATCATCATGCTCATTATGGGCATCGACCATATCGTTGAATGTGGTGGCAAACTCCCCCATTTTGTCCTCTATTGTGGACACCCTGTCAGTCACTGCAACTACCGCAGTATTACATTGGGACATCAACTGCAGCATATCAGAGTGGATAGCCGAGCGCAGCGAGAGCATCATGTCCCTTAGCATAGAAGCCATGACAGGCTGGTCATTTGCAGGGAGAGCAGCCATTGTTTCCTGAAATTCTAGGGTGTCATTTATGGTGAGGCCCCGCTGAGAGGCCGCAGCTGTGTGGTCAGTCTTTTGCTTCGACTTCATGGGGCTGTTGGATTGCGATGTCGGGGAAGATTGTGGAGGGGTCCCCATACTTCCTTTTAGTGTGCCTGAGGTACTCCCTCTCTCCTCTGAGCACGGGGATTGTACGGGCATGGGATGTGTGGAGCACGGCGGGCCGGCGCCATCTTGGCTGCGCGGCCTGTTGTTGTGCGGGGTGAAGAAATTCAGCATCTTACCCGGCTTCCCACGATCCTTCCTCTTCCGATGCATGGCCAGAGTGTGCCCGCGGGTGTCCGGATCGTAGCTGGGTATGTGTGGAGTGACCCTCTCCGTTCTAATCAGCTCCGGACTGTCTGTGTAGCGAGGAGCTGTGAGCTCACGCTGCCATTCACCTCGCTCGCCGGCTCCGCCCCCTCCTGGATTTTGCTTCTAATCCCCTTGTGGAGGCGCCATTTGTGGAAGGACATTTTATGGTTACACAACCAATCACATTGCTATAATCTTTTTATATGGACTATAAACTGAAGGATTTATGAATAAATGGTTGTGGAAGGAATCATCCGAGTTTCCATTATTTCTTATGGGGAAATACACTTTGATATACGAGTGCTTTGGATTACAAGCATGTTTCCGGAACAAATTATGCTCACATTTCAAGGTTTTACTGTACTATTAAGGCTCCATTCACATATAGGCATTTCGGATCGCGGGCAGAATTGCCGCAATTCAGAACCATTGCAAGTCACGGGACGCCAGAGCGTTTACCTTGACTTGCAATGACACCCGAAACGCGGCGCGATTTTGCCGCGATTTTCGGTCAACGAATCGCGGTGAAATCGAGCAAACAGTATCGCGGGACGCCTGTCGCCCAAAATAAGTTCTTGTATGTGTATTGTGATATGTGAATGGAGCCTAAATTGCAAAATGGCTTGGCTGGCAATTTTATATACTGTATAAAATTAAGTCGGGCCAAACATTGATATCGACAAAAGTGAAGTCCATATAAAGTCCAATATAAATGTAAGATGATGTGTAGAATCAATGATTTTCAATCCAGACTCCCAATGGTCACGTGCTTACCAAAAAGGTTAATATATGGAGCAAGATGTCCTAAAAACCAAGACCTTGACAACTTGATTGTAGAAGATCCGGGTTGAACTCGCAATAGTTGTGTAATTGTTGGGTCATAAAATAAAAGAAAACGCCATAGCGTAAAACCCAACAACAATAGGTACACTCAAAAATTGTTTAAATAACACCAATGTGAATAGATACAAGAAAAGAAGGGGGTGATATTGAAAAAATGAAAAGGTGAATAAGTGAAATCCTCCACCAATATTTGCGCTGTTTACCAGAACACAAATGGAGTATACACAGAGACACATCAAAAAAGGAGAAGTAAGGTCCAGTGTGGAAAGACACCTGTAGGTACTCCTTACCAGAGAACAGATAGGCAATCACAAAAATCAACTCAGGGATTGGTGCTTATCCTCCACCGTATAAAACGCCTCTTACCAGACTTAAATGAGGTAAGCGCTTATAGAAATCTTAGGGTAAGTGAAAAAATCACTATCTGCACACGGAATCACTCCAGAAGAACTCTCAAATGGATGTCACCACCATGAAAAGAAAGGAAACTCCATAAACCAGAATCAAATCAATATAACAGAGGTAAAAAGGAATGGGGCCCGATGAGAAGAACCTGTAGGTACTCCTTGTGGAGCAAACAGGTAATCACATATAACAACCAACAGACTGGTGCTCAATCCTCCACCATATATAACGCCTCTTACCAGACTCAAATAATGTAGGCACTTGTAGAACTCCTATAATTTGCACCAGGCTCCACTCGGAATAGTTCCAAAGTGACCCCCAAGATGTATCACCACCATAAAGGAAAGAGAAGCTCCATAGTGTAAAACCGCATATAAATTTATTTATAAAAAAAAAAAAAGGGATATCAAACTCACATGCAGGAGTACAAATTTTATATACTATATTATTTTTTTATAAAAGTAGAATTCCTCTTTAACACATCTTTGAACTATTTCCATCAGATCCTGCTCCCAAGTCCCAAAGCAGCTTGCTGTCTGACATCCCTATAGCAGTCACCGCACGCACTACGGCCAATGCAAATGGAAGCTAATTAACCTTGCGGTGTGTTTTAGGATCGAGAGGAAACTGGAGCACACGGAGGAAACCCACATGGGGAGACTACAAACTCTATGCGGCTGGTGTCCCTGGTGCTAAACCCAGGACCCCGGGGAAAGTGTAAAAGACTGAGCAAATTCTGACGTATGAGGTCAGACACAATCTTTGTGGGATATCTCCATTTACAAAAATACAAATAACGCTTTTATAGTCTGCCAAGATAGAGAAAACACACATCTGAACAATAATGAGGAATAGCCGGTGTCTATGTACTACAGTAATAAAAGCCTAGAGCTCCCCCAACTGGAAATGTCTCACTGAGACGTATGGGCTGAATGGTATTTATGAAAGTGCAAAAGATATAAGAATTATAACAAGTATTAGAATTTGACAACGAAGTCACATAATATGCAAATCTGTGCACATGCAAAAGACAGAACTGCCTGCAATGAAGAAATAAAGCCATTCACAGCAAGAGTCAAATGGTGGGTAGAAGCAGGTTCGCTGTTGACATGCATTGTATGCAAAGGCTAGTTCTAGCCACAGCAAAGACTGTATGTTTCATTGAAGGTCCACACAATATTCTTAAAAAGAGGGCATTAAAAAAGCAAGGGATTAAAACAAAAATAGGAATAAATAATGATTCACCCTATATTTATTTATTTATTTCAGGTACTTATATAGCGCTGTCAATTTACATATATATTGTACATTCATATCAGTCCCTACCCTCAAGGAGCTTACAATCTAAGGTCCCTAACTGATGTTCATATACAGTATACACATACCAGGGCCAATTTACCTACCAACATGTCTTTGGAGTGTGGGAGGAAACCGGAGTACCCGGAGGAAACCCACGCAGGCACAGGGAGAACATGCAAACTCCAGGCAGGTAGTGTCGTCATTGGGATTCAAATCAGCAACCATTTTGCTGCTGGGAGAAAGTGCTAACCACTTAGCCACTGTGCCACCCACATATATATATATATATATATATGGCATGGCATGGTTATGCTGTGCCCTATCATGGTGTGAAAAGGGTTAAAGTAGAACTAAAAGCCAAACTTTACATTTTTGGATAGAGTAAGGCAGGGTAATAACCCCTGTCCTGTTTTTTTTTTTGGCAATCTGTGTCCCATTGGGGAGATTTTCCTTTACTTCCTGTCCCATAACCAGAACAGGAAGTGAGAGGAAATTTCTTCAACATGAGGGATTCCCTAAATGACACCAGAACTAACGTCCCTATTGGGAGATTTTCCCTGTTCTGGTGACGAGCCAAAATGTTGGGATTTTTTTTTCCGCTTTCAATGATAACAGTAAACAGGAGGCAAGACTCTCTCAAGATTTTTAGCGGGTCTCAAAACTGGGTCTTACTGCCAGCCTCTCTGACTGTATTGGCTGTACCAACAAACAAATCATGAAGTTCAGTCTTACCTACTGTAACAGAACCACGACCCACATTGTGTTTGTGTGCTTCTGTCAGAATACGGCTTCCACCAGTCTTGAACATAGATATCAGATATTACAGCGTCCCCATACAAGACTAGCTGAGAATAGCTTGTATAAGTTCTGGAACCTTTATTGAACAACCTCACACCGAATATATACCCCAGACAGGTCAGGTGCCTGATTACATTATCCTATGCAGATCAAATTGTATACAGAAATATAATTAACCTGAATTATCTAAGGAACCACCAACACAAACAGTATTCTACAGCCCCACCAGTAACTAACAGATGACAGTGATTCAATCAACCAGAGCCAATTAACTAGCAGACTGTTATCATCGAGCTCCTGAAGTACAATACACATTATTAAAAGTGTAAACACATCCCCACAGTAGACAACAGGTGGGTAAATCAGCATATTCAACAATGTGTGGAAGACAGGTTGTTGAGCTGATGATATTAGCATCTGCTATGAGTCTGACTATGTGAAGCAGTTTCTTATTGGCAATAGGCAGCTAGGCCTTAACATGAATCCCATGCCCAGAGTCCCAGAGTCTTCATATGTTCCTTGAGATATATTGTTGACAAATATTACTGTCCCATTTGAGTAATCCAAACCATATTCTCAGTATCCATTAAGTCCATCATTTTCTTGGTTACCCTGTGTCCCTAATAGACACAGGGTGACTTACACATAAGAGGTGCCTAGGGGGCTGAGAGAGGGATTTCCAACCTCTCTAAGGTAAGTTGTGTTCCACGGGCCCCCCAACCAAAGTGACTCCAGTCCCGTCACACCCACCACCACAGGAGACATCGCCATCTTTCTTCTGGGACACCTTACCAGAAGAAGCCTCAGATGCACTTCTCATTGGTTAGCATGGTCATAAGGATGTACTGTCCAATGAGCACTTGTCACTGTTAACAGTATGATGGATACTCACACCAGGGCTATGTATTGCGGTGTATGGACATCACCAGCCTGGGGCATCACAGCTGCTATGTGCAGCAGGATCTGGAAGGGTAGCCAATATATTTGGAGTTAGTTCACGTTTCACCAGGGCTATGTATTGCGGTGTATGGACATCACCAGCCTGTGGCATCACAGCTTCTATGTGCAGCAGGATCTGGAAGGGTAGCCAATATATTTGGAGTTAGTTCACGTTTTCATTTTTCCTGAAAAGATGAACTTACCCTTTAAAGTAGAAGTCCAGTCAAAACCTAACTAAGCTCAAACCTACTCCCACCCCCATTCTAAGCACTGTACTATCTACCCTATAAAGGAAAGAAGTGTATACTTACCTAATCTAAGGGCACTGGGGACTCAAGGCTTTTTACCAGGGACTATTTACCGGACTGGATCGCCCTCAGATTAGGTAAGTATACACATCTTCCCTTTACAGGGTAGTTTGTTTTGATTGGACTATTTTAATTGGTATGGTAGGTATAATAGGCTGGTAGTACATTGTTTATCCAAGGGGGTCTGCTTCATATTGTACAGGAGACATAAAATGCACAAGGTGTGGTAATAAAAAACGTATTACCCGGCTAAAGGGAAGGGGGAAGGTTGGGGGAAGTCCCTAAGGTTCTCGGCAGAAAGAAGGCAGAACTCAATCATTTAGTGAATTAGGTTGTAGTGACAAAAGGGGTTTAGGTCATCACGGTTCCAAAATGTGTTATCGAACCCTAAGTTGGTGAAATTGGTGATCCTATCCCCTAGCGTTACTTCATAATCATAGCTTGTGTGATCTGAATTTTAGTTTCAATGAGGCCAAGTCTTGGGCTGGTCTAAGCCAATTATAGAAATGCAAAAAACAAAATCCTAAAGAGCTCCCCAAATAGTGAGAACTGTAGACTTTTGTGATTTGGAGGTTATTGGTGAGGAAAAGGGAAGCAGCCATTTTATTTATCAAACATTTATTTATGATTATCAAACATGTATTTATGATTAAGCAGATATATAGGATGTATATGTTGTGAGAAATCATATTGTTTAACAGCTGTTGTGTTCAAAAGCCATTTACCCCTCCAGCTGTTAGATTGCTATCTAGGCTTTTGAAGACCTGTTCCTCCAAGGAGCCAAACTACTTGGAAGTGACAATCCGCATATGAAAGAATGTCACCAAAGACTCAGATGTGACTTCAAAGAAACTTTAGATAGCTAGGTTCCGCCAATTTCAGAATGTATAAATTGTTTTAGGTGTCCTAGCCAGATAGAGCAATGGTTTTCAAACCAACAGAATGTAATGTGACTGCATTGCTCTCCAAACGTGTCAGTCTACCTACATGTTTGTCTAATAAATATCATTTTCAAACTGGCTTCAACAGTCAGAATGTTACTGAAACCCATGAGTTTTGGGGTTTCCCCTACAAAATAAATGGTATATTGGGGAAATATGTAGAGTGTTCCTTTTGAGGTTGCTTTTTTCACAAGAAAACAATAATAAATTCAGACAAGGAATCACTATTGGTTGTAGATTCACCATCTTCACCAGATTCACCATTTTGTTGCTCTAGGCTTCAAAAATCAACCAAGAGAAGTTTGACCTGCACCCGGAGCTTGGTTGGTTTCCCCCTTTGTTTTCACAAGACACAAAAGCATGCAAGCCGTTTTGACTTTACATGCATCTCCATAAATCATACCAAATATTTTATTTTTGAACATTTCCTTTTATCTTGCGCACAACATAGAATTCCTGGTTGGTTAATCTGCTTTGCATTTGCAGATCATTCCTTGGCCAGGGATCATTGCATTTTGTTCCGTATCAGTTCTTTGAAATCATGGATGATGTGAGTCACAGACAACAGCTGGCCCTGCCACCAGTGAATAGAGGAATGCTACTGATATGAGCCATTAACGACAGCACCTCATGTGGGAGCCGAATTTCTTTTCACAGTCTCCAGAAATCTCAATGGAAACCAGCCTTGTATGAACTGATACGCATTTCTATTTAGCTTTGCAAGTGTAGAAATACAGCATTTATTTATTTATTTATAAAACCAAGCTTTGAATTATCATCCATTAGTAATTTACAGATGCAGTGAGGGAAAAAAGTATTTGATCCCCTGCTGATTTTGTACGTTTGCCCACTGAGAAAGAAATGTTCAGTCTATATTTTAATGGTAGGCTTATTTTAACAGTGAAAGGCAGAGAAACAACAAAAATATCCAGAAAAACACATTTCAAAAAAGTTATAAATTGATTTGCAATTTAAGAGCCCATTCAGACTAGCGCAACTTGTCAGGCGACTTGTCAGCCTGACAAGTCGCGCTCGGTCGAGGTCCATTGAGTAGTACAGGACCCGTTCTAATAGGAGCAACACAAGTCGCTCCGACTTAGAAAAAGGGTCCTGTACTACTTTGGGGCGACCTCTGAGCGACTTGCATAGACTTCCATTATGTGAAGTCTCTGCAAGTCGCGCCGAAGTCGCGGTGCACGCGACTTCACAGGTCGCCCCCCAAAGTCGTGTCGCGCTAGTATGAATGGGCTCTTATAAGTGAAATAAGTATTTGATCCCCTATCAATCAGCAAGATTTCTGGCTCCCAGGTGTCTTTTATGGACTGAACGCCCCCTTGTTCGGTTCGCAGCAGAACTCCCGAACAGGGAAAATATTCTAACTCGAACAGCCAACCTCAATGAAGTCTATGGGAGGTGAACAGGAAAAATCAAAAGGTCCTATTTTGAAGGCTTATATGCAAGTAATTGGACATAAAAGTGGTATGGGGGTCCGGGTACTGCCCTGGGAGCCATGGATCAGTAAAAAATAAAAATTGTAAAAACTATTGTTTTTTTTCAGGAGTAGTGATTTTATTGATGCCTGTAAAGTTGTGCATCTGTAGCATGTATAGATCTTACTACAGCAAAAATGACATTTCTAAAGAAAAAAAAATGAGTCAAACTCCATTTTAAATTACTCGCGTTTACAAATGCCGACTCCCGGCTATTAATAAATTAAAGGAAAAAAAACGCCAAAATAAAAAAAAAAAAAGACGTGGGGTCCAAAATCCATACCAGACCCGGGCACACAGCCTGGCAGGTCAGGAAAGGGGGGGCGAGTGAGCGCCGCCCCCCTTCTGAGCCATACCAGACCACATGCCCTCAACATGGGGGGTTCTCTGGGGCAGGGGGACTCTGCCCCCCACACCCCAGGGCACCTTGTCCCTATGTTGATGGGGACAAGGGCCTCTTCCCGACAACCCTGGGCTGTGGTTATCGGGGTCTGCAGGTGAAGGGCTTATCGGAATCTGAAAGCCCTCTTTAACAAAGGGGCCCCCAGATCCTGGCCCCCCAAAAAAGTTTACAAAAAAAAATAAAGACACTAATCTTGTGTGTTTATTTTTTTTTTGTACACTTTTTTGGTGAATGGGTAGGGGTACGATGTACCCAATACTCATTCACATAGGGGGGATTCCTTCTTAAAGGGGGCTTCCAGATTCAGAAAAGCTTCCCACCTGCAGACACTGACAACCACAGCCCAGGGTTGTCGGGAAGAGGCCCTTGTCCCCATCAGGGACAAGGTTCTCTGGGGTAGGGGTTTAGGGCATGTGGTCTAGTATAGTTCAGGAGGGGGCGGGGGCGCTTGCTCATTCCCCCTCCTTTCCTTCCAGGCTTCGTGCCCGAATAATGGTCTGGTATGGAGTTTGGGGGAGGGGCCCCATGCCATTTTTTTCTTTAATTTTTTAATAGCCGGGAGCTGGTAATTATAACCGCAAGTCATTTCAAATAAGATTTTACTTTTTTTTTTCTTTAAAAAAGTATTTTTTTCTGTAGCAATATCCATACATCGTACAGATGTGCCACTTTACAGGCACATTAAGGGATCCCCCAGGCACTATATTTAAAGATTTTTTTTTTTTTTAACAGGCACTTTTTTTTTTCAGCTGTCAGCGGGGAAACCCCTTGACAGCTGATGAGCCATCGGTTGTTAAGAGCGCGGCAGCTGACTTCCCGTCCCTGCTCCCTAACAACCAGCTTATACTGCGCCCTGATTGGGCAAAGCTTGGGCAAAACACCCGTTGAACACCTTGCAAATTTGGATGTTTGGCGAACGGCCGAACAGGCAAATGTTCGGCCCTAACTCATGCTAGGGCAGAACCCTAGTCTTCTATTCAGGAGGTACTGAGATTAGGAGTACTCTCAAGGGAGTGCCCCTAATCTCAGATTGTTGCCTATATAAAAGACACCGGTCCACAGAAGCAATCAATCAATCAGATTCCAATCTTTCCACCATGGCCAAAACCAAAGAGCTGTTCAAGGATGTCAGGGACAAGATTGTAGACCTACACAAGGCTGGAATGGGCTACAAGACCATGGCCAAGCAGCTTGGCGAGAGGATGACAACAGTTGGTGCGATTATTATAATAGCAAATGGCAGAAACACAAAATAACTGTCAATCTGCCTTGGTCTGGGGCTCCATGCAAGATCTCATCTCGTGGAGTTTCAATGATAATAAGAACAGTGAGGAATTAGCCCAGACCTACACAGGAGACTCTTGTCAATGACCTCAAGGCAGCTGGGACCATAGTCACCAAGAAAACAATTATTAACACACTATGCTCTGAAGGACTGAAATCCTGCAGCACCTGCAAGGTCCCCCTGCTTAAGAAAGTACATGAAGGATTCAGAGGAGAACTGGATGAAAGTGTTGTGGTCAGATGAGACCAAAATCAAGCTCTTTGGCATCAACTCAACACCGCCGTGTTTGGAGGAGGAGGAATGCTGCCTATGACTAGAACACTATCCCCATCGTCAAACATGGAGGTGTTTTTCTGCTAAGGGGACAGGACAACTTCACTGCATCAAGGGACGATGAACAGGGTCATGTACCGTCAAATCTTGGGTGAGAACCTCCTTCCCTCAGCCAGGGCATTGAAAATGGGTCGTGGATGGGTATTCCAGCATGACAACGACCCAAAACACACGTCCAAGTCAACAAAAGAGTGGCTCAAAAAGAAGAAGCATATTAAGGTCCTGGATTTGCCTAGCCAGTCTCCAGACCTTAATCCTATAGAAAATATGTGGAGGGAACAGAAGGTTCGAGTTACCAAACGTCAGCCTCAAAACCTTAATGACTTGGAGAGGATTCTGCATAGAGGAGTAAGACAAAATCCCTCCTGAGATGTGTGCAAACCTGGTGGCCAACTACAAGAAATGTCTGACCTCTGTGACTGCCAACAAGGGTTTTACCACCAAATACTAAGTCCTGTTTTGCGAAGTGGTCAAATACTTATTTTACTCATTAAAATGTAAATCAATTCATATTTTTTTTTTTAAATGTGTTTTTCTGGATATTTTTGTTATTCTGTCTCTCGCTGTTAAAATAAACCTACTATTAAAATTATAGACTGATCATTTCTTTGTCAGTGGGCAAACGTACAAAATCAGCAGGGGATCAAATACTTTTTCCCCCTCACTGTACATGACCATTCCTGCTGGGGGAGGGGTGGGGGCATCTAGGGATATACAGGGTGGCAGAGGTCATTCACCATCCCTCCTGCAAATTTAAAAACAAATGTATTTAAAGGGTAACTCCACTTTCGTGGGGGGTAAAAAATCAGCAAATAAAGAAAAAACAATATAGCGTATAAAATTGTGACACAAATCATATTGTAATTTAATGTTATTAAAAATAACCTTTCCTTTTCAATCTGCAGCTGCTGTAATTTTCTGAAAATTAAATGCAATATGACCGCCTGGAGCTGTTCTGTGCACAGAATGTATACTGACCACACCCCCAGAAACATCATTTCCTGCTTGTGTGATTGGCTCGCCAATTTTCCCAGAAGTCTCCACTAAGATACAAGTCAGATTTCTGGCATCCCCTGCAACAAAAATGTAATTTTTGGTGAGATTCTCCCAATAGGAACACGTCTAAAGGGATGCAGGCCCAGCAACTTCCCTCATTAAAGCCCTGCAGCTGCCACAGCTGCTTGATAATTATAAAACCACTCCCATTAGACTCACTCAGCACAGAGGAACAAACAATGATTTCTTCAGAATAACAAAAGGTAGGAATCTGCAACAAAGTTTGTTAAAATCCCTGCAATGTACAGAGATCCCCCAGAGGGGAATGTTTTTTTTTTTTTTCTCAACAAAAGTGAAGTTAGGGCTCTTTCACACGGGCGATCCGATCAGATCCTGTCAGTTTTTTAGGCGGATCTGATCGAAACCTCCATGCAGCTCTATGGGGCAGCGGATGTCAGCGGAGACACCTCCGCTGACACCCACTGCCATCCGTATCCGATCCTGTCTGTAAAATCTGGACGGATGGAAACCCTATTTTTCCATCCGTTCAGTAATCGGATCGGATCGGATGAGAGCGGACAGGCGGTCCGCCCTCATCCGATCCCCCATAGAGGGCAGCGGGGGCTGAGACACCTCCCTCCCTGTCATCCGCCGGCTCAGCCGGGATCGCGGATCGATCCCCGCTGAGCAACACGGATCCGCCTACGGAGGCGGACCGTGTGAAAGAGGTCTTAAGCTTTAACTAAGCTTTAAGCACTTACAAATATTAACTTTTTTTTGGAGAAAACAGACAATGTTCCTAAGACCTGGATATTTAAATCCAGATTTGCAACAGCAATACTCAAAGGTGTGCGCAACCTAAAATCAGTGCCATCTTATGAGCATTAAAGGGCCCTGGGCGATGCAGTGCACTGGGGCCCCGCCTACACAATCACCCACGAGAATAAAAATGCAAATTATCGATAAGGCGATATTTATTGGCTATATTTATTGGTACAGTTGTTCCAGGCTTATGGCAGCTTCCAAGATCGGCGGCTGGGTCCGGTGAACACACACATGGCGGGCAGGGCCGCTGATAAGGCAGTACAACCAGTCCTGTTGTACTGGGCCCAGGCAAAATCTATACAGGGGGGCCTGACTCCATCAGCTAAAAAGGGGCTCCCAGGGCAGCTTTATTGTTCAGTTCTGCCTAAATGAATACATGGATTTTACTAGTCCACACCCACACTCCTACTTGCTTACCAGGGCTTAAATTCCATTTCCCTGGGCCCCATCAGGAGGTGGGACTATTTTTTAATTTTTGAGGTGTAGGCAGATAAAGTCAGCGCTGCTTTTCCATTGCACCCCGGGAGGGGGGGGCAGGTGTAGGCGAGGTTGGGGGGGGCCCTGTCGGAAGGTTTGTATGGGGCCCCATGATTGCTAACAGCAGCCCTGTGGCAGGGAGTCAGACTGGACTGTCCTGTGTGTGCCTGTTCCCGTAGAGGCAGACAGGCATTCCTACAGTTGTGGGCTCCCTCTCAACAGTCCAAGTGGCCTGACAGCCGACAGGCGCTTGCCACCTGCTAAGTTCCGTGGTGGGATGCACGCGGGAATCTGGACTAATGCTTGGCTGGGGCTGGGTCGCTGGGCAGGTGGGGCCCCCCGGGCAATTGGGGCCAACCGGGGCAACTTCCCATCGTGCCCATTCGGTAAGATGGCCCTGCCTAAAACCTCCAATATGATCCCAGTTTCTGTTGTTCCCTTCATAAAAAGTTCCAATATTTCAGTCCTGTGATTTAGAAGGGCTCAATGCTATTTTGCCCCGGTGAACCAGATTTACATCTTTATCAAACATCAGAAGTGATCACACAGTGGAAAGCATTATGCCATTGACATAAAAACACAAGATCTCAGTTGAAATATTAGTAAAGTGAAACTGGGTCACTGTACGATATTTGCTTAGTAAGCTTAGCTTGATTTCACAAGTCATTAATCATGATAAAATAAAGCCAATGAAGCAATGCACAGCGAGAGACCGAGCTCCAGTTGTCCAGCATGGTCCTTCCAGCCAGATAAATAACACTCTATGAAACCTTTGTATGAATTTTCCTTTTCTTTCCTTTCCAAATATATTAGAACACTTCTGTCCTGAAACCTTTGTCCTTCTTTCTTACTGTATTTATTTTATTTTTTTAATTCAAAACCCCTTTTAGTAAAAACATTTGGGGCTACAGATAACCCTGCTGAAGGCAACTCCCGGATATCAGAAGTTTAGTGATTGTAAAAAATAAAGCACAGGAGTACAACATCATTGAATACCTGCAAAACTATATCTAAAAGACTATTTATTTAAAGGGTAACTCCCCTTTCGGGGGGAAAAAAAATCAGCAAATCAAGAAAAAACAATATAGTGTATACAATTGCGACACAAATCATATTGTAATTGAATGTTATTAAAAATTACCTTTCCTTTTCAATCTGCAGCTGCTGGAATTTTCTGAAAATGCAATATGGCCGCCTGGAGGTGTTCTGTACACAGAATGTCTACTGACCACACCCCCAGAAACATAATTTCCTGCTTGTGTGATTGGCTCACTGATTTTCCCAGAAGTCTGCCTTAGATACAAGTCAGATTTCTGGCATCCCCTGCAACAAAAATGTAATTTTTGGTGAGATATTCCCAATAGGAACACGTCTAAAGGGATGCAGGCCCAGCAGCTTTCCTCATTAGAGCCCTGCAGCTGCCACAGCTGATTGATAATTATGAAACCACTCCCATTACACCCACTCAGCACAGAGGAACAAACAATGATTTCTGCAGAATACCTAAAGGTAGGAATCTGCAACAAAGTTTGTTACAATCCTTGTAATGTACAGAGATCACCCAGAGGGGAATGTTTTTTTCTCAACAAAAGTGGAGTTACGCTTTAACCATTTTATAAATGGCATCTGGTGGAAAGGGCTTTTAAACATACTCCCAGCTACTGTCAAGGCATTCTGTTGCAAGTGATTCACTTCCACACACCCCTGAAGGTACCAACCTCCCTTCCCCAGTCGCGTACCCCAGTCATATATCTCAAGCCCAGGATGGGCATGGCAGGTCTTGAAAAGATATTCATACCCCTTAAAATTTTCCACATTTTGTTATGTTACAACCAAAAATGGAAATGTATTTTATTGGGATTTTATGTGATAGACCAACACAAAGTGGTGCATAATTGTAAAGTGGAAGGAAAATGATAAATGGTTTTCAAATTTTTTTACTAAAAAGTATGTGAAAAGTATGGCGTTCATTTGTATTCACCCCCCTCAGTCAATACTTTGTAGAACCAACTTTCTCTGCAATTACAGCTGCACGTCTTTTTGGGGATGTGTCTACCAGCTTTACACATCTAGAGAGGGACTTTTTTGCCCATTCTTCCTTGCAAAATAGCTCAAGCTCTGATAGATTGGATGGAGAACGTCTATGAACAGCAATTTTCAAGTTTTGCCACAGATTCTCAATTGGATTTAGGTCAGGATTGTGACTGGGCCATTCTAACACATGAATATTCTTTGATCTAATCCATTCCATTGTAGCTCTGGCTGTATGTTTAGGGTCGTTGTCCTGCTGGAAGGTGAACCTCCGGCCCAGTCTCAAGTCTTTTGCAGACTCTAACAGGTTTTCTTCTAAGATTGCCCTGTATTTGGCTCCATTCATCTTCCCATCAACTCAAACCAGCTTCCCATTCTTTGCTGAAGAAAAGCATCCCCACAATATGATGCTGCCACCACCATGTTTCACGGTGGAGATGATGTGTTCAGGGCGATGTGCAGTGTTAGTTTTCTGCCACACATAGTGTTTTTCTGCTAGGCCACGTTCAATTTTGGTTAAAAGTTCAGTTTTGGTCTCTTCTGACCAGAGCACCTTCTTCTACATGTTTGCTGTGTCCCCCATCTGGAGCTGACTCTCTACACTGAGCTGGTGGGCAGCCGTCATTTCCCTGGGTTGGTATTAAGCAGGGAGCGGAGGAGAGCTCAACCTGACCCCAAGCTTGGCACTGGAGGGCGGCACCTTTACTGGGGCAGAAGCGACGAGGCAGCGGAATGGTCTGAGGAGGTTGGTGATGAAGGAGGTGCAGAGCTCTTTGACTGCTGCTTCTCCCTCCACCAGGAGCCGGTTGGAGCTGTGGTGAGCACTGTGGTCCAGGAGAGGAGCGTCCTGGGAGAAGGAATTTCGCAGGATGATGGTGAAGGAGGGCAGAGTGCGGGCCACTCTCTTCATACTGCCCAGTGAGTGTCCCCAGAACTGGGGATCAGGGTCCTTGGGTGTGACATAGAGGATCCCTGGTGTGAAAGAGAATTGGGGTCACCAGGTGTGCCATGGGGAATCGGAGTCACCAGGTGTGACATGGGGATAGGGGTCACAAGTGTAACAGGGGTTCGGGGTCACCAGGTGTGCCATGAGGAATTGTGACCCCTTGGTGTGCCATGGGGGATTTAGGTCCCCAGGTGTGACATTTTTAACCCCTTCCCTTTTTTTTTTTTTGGGGGGGTGCGCAAGTAGCTGATCTTGCCTAGGGCGTAAAACAGTCTAGCACCGGCCCTGCACACCTCACAAACAGAAACAATAAAACATACAATAGTGATGCGCCAGATAAACTGTGAAATATATAGAGGATAAATGTGCAAATCAAATAGTGCATGAATCAAACAGTGTCCATAAATAAATCCTTAATGTTGCAGATCAGCAGTGCAAACAAAAAAGTCCATTCAATAAATCCTGCTCCTAATTGCAAAACACCTCCGTGAGTGACAGAATCCCTTCACCATATCAAATGGCCTCTCACCTCAATGATAGACCCGGATACATGGGTCAATACCAGCCTGTTATCCTCAATAAGGAGACAAGTTCCAGCGAGCCAAGAGGCTGTCCAGCCTCTTACCACCAGGCACCATATGGCATATATGGGAATAAATAAAAGCAGATCTAATGCTCTCTGTTTCAGAAGCTTATAAAAATTTATTAGGCAAGTAATAGCTGTACTCACAAAGGAGGCACTCGGCAGTGCGTGCTTGTCAGACTAGGAAGAGATGCAGCGTCAGGTATGCAGGCTCCGCCCCTATACGCGTTACGTCAATACCTTCACAGCGGTGACTTCCTCGGTAGGGGTCAACCCCTTATCCATGCGTCCGGCCCCCTAATCTACATGCAGGGCGCCGGACGCGTAGATTCCAATGGGGGTTTTTTTTGTTTTTGAAGCACGTGATTAGAGCCAGAGGCATTTATAGGCTTCAAAAAAGGGTGGGCTTGAGGTACAGAGCACTGCACCCTGAGCCCACCCAGTTGTGTGACAATAGCGAATGAATATTCGCTACTGCCACATTGATACTCCTCCTGGCCAATGAGGAAGCGAATCCTGAGACCCATTTCCCGATTGGCCGAAAGGAGAGGCCATGCTAGTGGCTGAGGAGGAGAAGGGAGGAGACGCAGGGGGAGCCCAAGGAGGAGACGCAGGGGGAAGCCACCGCCGCCGCTGCTGCCTGCCCAGGGTGAGTGAGCTGGTAACCGGGGGGGTTAGGTGTGCGGACTGGTAGGTGTGCGGGCTGGAGCTGGTGTGGTCCAGGGGGGTGGGTATGGTGTGGCCCGTCTGACGCCCCCCAGAGGCCATGGAGCACCAGCCGCCACTGATATACAATATTGGATTGTACAGTCAAATCTTATTTTGGCACATCCAAAATGCTGGAGAGCAGAATAGTGTGTGAACGCCGCTCGGTATCAGCGTGCGTTCCAACAGTGGGTGCAAATGACGAACCGGACGTGATCATAGACCTCAATGCATTTCACGAAGTCGCATCATCAGGAAGTTGGTCGTCGGCCATCTTTCTTTTTCCTAAGTACCCTTAGGTTAATTGTAATTGGTGGATAATAGCCAATAGAGTGGTGATATGTCCGTACCACATAAATGAATGAGGGTCATACTTAAACAAATGGATTTCAATTTGAGAGGCACTACCTGTTCATCTTATTCCAATGCATTGCACACTTAGCATTAAACAAATACATTTTATTATTAAAAACATTTAATTAATTAACAAAAGATAAAAACAACAGGAAATGAAATAATAATACAATATGAAAATCAAACATGTATAGCCATCTAGTGGAAGAATGTGGTAATACATGGGTATAGATATATATTATTGCTCTGACCCTACCAATGTTTACTATTTAAGCCATAATTATAATAATTAAATATTTAATGTCACACCTAACAATGGAGAATATAATTTGAGTTGATTGAAATTCATCTAGGTGACCCTAATATTAAGGGCCTTAGTGGGAAAGTATCATAAAGTATAATACCAAAGATAGTTAAACCTAGACTAATAAATATGTGACCAAAATATTCGATACCTAAACCTTTTAATTAAAAATAAAAACTGCTTTAGATGAATGTATTCAAATTCTATCTCATGAAGCATAGAAATACTAAGAATTTGTTTATATATAAAGATGTTGTTTATTTATGAGGGGACCATGATTAAGATTAAATAAGTTAATTTTTGAAAAAAGCTTTATTTTGGATAAATAGCATGGATTGTGAATGCATATTGTCTTAGTAGTGGATAAAATGTATATATATATATATATATATATATATATATATATATATATATATATATATATATATATATATATATATAAAATTAATATTAATACAGCAATAGTGGAAGAAACAAGTAAATATCAATATTGGTACTAATAATAAAGTATTTTTATCCTGGGGATGTATTCCGTATAGATAATGGAATGGTGGTGGGTGGGAAAACTTAAGGTCATCTATCTTAAATATTGGCATTTAAAATAATTTAATTTAAAACCTAGGGTTATATTCCGTAGGACAGGCCAAAATGCAACATGGCATTAAAAATCATGAATAAAACAATTTAAATCTATGTCTATATTTAGACCCTGTGGACTGAGAGTATTTAATCGATATATAAACTGGGTTTCATTTTTTGATATTTCTTTATGCGTGTCACTCCCTCACCATTGTGGTTGTATTTGGCTGTCTAATCCATAAAAACGTAATTTTGTAGGGTCCCTATTATGTACATCCCTAAAATGTCTCGATACGCTATGATTATTCTAACCGCGTTGAATGTTGTGAACATTTTCATTTATACGTTTAAATAGACATCTGGTCGTTCTACCAACATAGCTCAAACCACATGGGCATTTCAACATATAGGTTACATAACGTGTACTACACGTGATACATTTTTCTGTTTTAAATTCTATACTGTCAGTAGCCATGAAGGTTTCAACATTCCTTCTTTTGTCTAGTGTTGTCTTACATCCCTTGCATCTATAAATCCCGTCTCTGTGTAGAAATGTGGTTCCTTTCCTAGGGGGGTTCACAACATTTTTAGCTAGAAGGTTTCTCAGCCCTACTGCTTTTTTATGAATAAACTTGGGTTTTGCAGTTGTGCCATACTCTTTCCATTTTCGGATGATGGATTGAACAGTGCTCCGTGAGATGTTCAAAGCTTGGGATATTTTTTATTGGGCATTTCCCTTCTCCCCCCCCCCCCCCCTTTCTGCAGCTAACAAAATATGGACATAGGCGTCTTTTTCTTCAATAAGTGAATGATACAATTTCCCAGGCAGGTGTCCATGGCCCGCTCTGGTGGGCTACAGATGTGGCTCCTTGTAGTCCTGCGCATCTTCTCCGCCGCCCCTGGTGGGAGAACCCATATCCAGAGATGTATAGTAACTAAGTAGAACTACTTCACTACTGTACTTAAGTACCGAAAGGCGGTATCTGTACTTTCCTAGAGTATAATTTTTTTCTCCTACTTCCACTTTTACTTTACTACGTTTTTTCAATGTTTTTAATACTTCTACTCCGATATTTTTTTTTTGTGCTGTATATTTACTCGTTACAATTATAATAATTACCACTGCCAGAACAGTAGATGGCAGATTTCATGAAGCTCAAAACATGTGTATTATCAGCGCATACGAAAATAAAAGCTACTGTATGTATAAATAAAAGCTGCATTTGAAATAATAAAAAACAATATGATGTTCAAACTTTTGACTTCTTTCTTTAATAACTACATAACACAGTACTTGTACTTTTACTTTCAGTACTTGAGTAGCAAATTTTTTTTTAAACTACTGGTACTTTTACTTTCAGTACTTGAGTAGCAAAATTTAAAAAAAAAGCTACTTGCAATACTTAAGTACAAAAAATGTTGAATACTTTAGTACTTTTACTCAAGTCACTTTTTGATCGAGCACTTCCACTTCTACTCAAGTCACTTTTTGATCGAGCACTTGTACTTTTACTCAAGTATGGCTTTCGAGTACTTTATACAACTCTGCCCATATCTCCATTCTCCAAGAGGACTTCTCAGTCACAAATATGCTTTCTGGTCCTTGATTGACATCGCCAATTTGGTAAAGTTATTTCACATGTCTGTATACACTTATGTGATATTGTACAATTTTGTATGTACTTGTGGGAGATTAGCTCGGTGGCGGGTATGGATGACCCCTTTGGGGGGTGCGTTTACACAGGGAGATAGCCGAGAAGTGGTTGCAAACAGTTTGGTTTATTCATGCAATTTTCTTCACCAGACTGCAAGCGTCAAAAACATCCAAAATAAAATAAAACACAAAATAAATCCTTGCCACTGTGGGCGGCTACCTTCTCACATACAGGAACCTACCTACGGAGTCTGTCTCCAACCTACTGTTGGGCAAACTTTGCTGATCCTACAGCAGACACTCAATAGTCCATGTTTTTCTTCACACAACAAATGTCCATTGAACATGTCCCTTTTCCTCTTCACATTGACCATGTCCCTTTGCTTGTCTCTTCACATAGCAAACAGTTCATTTATTTCTTCCACATAGAAATAGTTCATTTTCTCACCTTGAGAAGTCTTCACACTTTATTAATTTCCCCTTCACACAGGAAATGTCCATTGGTTTCTTTTCACATAGAAACGATCCTTGAGTAGTCTTGTTACCCTCCTCAGCGCACATCGCTTCAGGAGGTCTTCCCCTCCTATGCTCACACAGCTTCAGGGGGCACCCATCTGATTGTCCTCCGCTACCCACACAGCGTCAGGAGGTAGCAATCCTTCTCCCAGGCTCTCACAGCGTCGGGAGGCACACATCTGACTGTCCTCCTCTCCCCAGCCCACACGGCGTCAGGAGGCAGCAATCAATAGACTTCCTTTGGACAAATTATAGAGGCCTTAACTTCCTCATTCCGAACAGCTGAAGGCCGTTCAACTTCCTTAGACAGTTCTGGCTACCTTTGCAGCCGACACCCTATAGTAATTGGTGAATTTTCTAAACCAGGTGGAAATGTATCTCCTATCTGACTACATCCACAGATTTACCTGACTTTCTGTCACAGTACTATAATTGTAAAATATGTTCTCTCCAGACTTCACAGACCCCCTGAGGAAGACCTCAACAGGTCAAAAAATGTCGGGGTTCCTGCATATTTATGTGATGATCTCTTGTGCAGTTGCTACTTTCGTAACATTATGTAATTTTTTGTAACCAGAGCTCATAATATACCTTGCTTTCCCCTCTGGATTTTTATTATGTGTGTTTTTTACCTTTTCCATTGACAATAAAGGAATTTTTTTAGATAATATTACAGTCTCATACATTCTACCTATAGAGTTATTGCTGCTAAAAAAAACCCTGGGGGTTTGTACTTCTGTACTTCCTTCTTCTAGGGATATGTTTTGTAACCTAACCCTGCTTTAAACTTCTCTACAACTTTATCCCTGGCCTGTCTGGTGTGTTCCTTGGCCTTTCAAGATGCCGTTTCTTCACTAAGGTTCTCTAACATATTTCTGAGGGCTTCACAGAACAGCTGTATTTATACTGAGAATAAATTACACACAGGTGAACTCTATTTACTAATTAGGGGACTTCTGAAAGCAATTGGTTCCACTAGATTTTAGCTAGCAGTATCAGAGTAAAGGGGGCTGAATACAAATGCACGCCACATTTTTCACATATTTATTCGTAAAAAAATTTGAAAATCATTTATAATTTTCCCTCCACTGCACAATTATGTGCCACTTTGTGTTGTTCTATCACATAAAATCCCAATAAAATACATTCACATTTTTGGTTGTAACATGACAAAATGTGGAAAATTTCAAGGGGTATGAATACTTTTTCAAGGCACTGTAGAATGGTTGGAGATCAGTGAATATCTGTTCACTGATCTTCACTCCAGAAAATTTACCCAAAGTGACAAGAATTTCATCACTATTGTGTTATAGCTGACATTTCCCAACAGTGCTGACCAGGGATGAAACCAGAGAGTACTATCCTCCGTTCCCGGGTTGAGTACCTCCAAAATGTATCCCAAGCTCAGGATGGGCATGGCAGATTGAATGGCTGGAGATCGGTGAACATCCATTTGCTGATTTCCACTCCAGTGAATGATTCTGTGCTTCCCCAGCAGTGCTGGCCAGTGAATGAAGCTTGAAGGTATCACCCTCCTTCCCCTGGTCGAGTACCCCCCCCCCCCACCATATATCTCAGATACAGGACAAGCATGGCGGGTAGATTTATTGGAGATCACTGAACATCCATTTGCCGATCTTAGCTCCGGTGAATGAACCCAGAAGTGACATGAATTTCATCACTTTTGGGTCACAGCTGTCTTTCCGCGGCAGTGCTGGCTGCTGATGAAGCCTAAAGGTATCATCCCCCCTCCCTGGTCAAGTACCCTTGCCATGTATCCCAGGCCCAGGATGGGCATGGGAAGGTAGAATTGTTAGAGATCAGTGAACATCCATTCGCTGATCTCCCTTCCGGTAAATGAACTTGTCAGCGACAAGCATTTTGTCATTTTTGGGTCACAGCTGTCATTCCTTAGCAGTGCTTGTTGGGGATGAAAGTTATCATGCAAGATCTGTGCTTGTGACTCCCTGCATTAAGGTAAAAAATGTTTAGGTAGTTTAGCCCCCTCGCCCCCCATACATACCCAAGTTCTCACTCAATCCAGCACAGTGCCTGCTTGTAGCGGCTCATCCTGCTCTCACAGGCTTTGCTGAGGCAGAGGAAGCCATTGTCTCCTGCTTCTGACAGTCAAATCTAGAGACAAGGGAGTGGGGGGGGCAGGGCCAAGCCTTGCTGTCTGTGTCTATGGATGCAGATAGTTTGGCATTCAGGAGCGAGCAATCAGCTTGCTATGATGGCACAACAAAGAGGAAACAGGAGTGAGGGACTCAAGAAGATTAGGTTCAGAGCAGCTTTGTGCAATTGCATTGTATCGTAGACATATGGAGTTCGTTTTGTTCGAATAACTATTAGGACAATTTTTTTTTATTCGGAGATTCAGATATGTCCGAATATCTGAATTACAGTATAAACGAAGTTTACCGAATGCTACGAATAACAAAACGAAATTTGTCAGAATTTTCAAAATTCAAATTGAAATTCAAATCACATTTTACATCGAATTCCAATTGTAAACATATTTCTGAAATCGAAGACTGTGCGTGTTATTAGAGTACCATTTCGAAATAATTCTGTTTTTGTTAAGCCAAAGGTGATTTAAAGAGTCAGTGTAATCATTTGATGAAGATTTTTCTTTTGTTTGCTCACTTTGCCGTATTCAAATGTAAAAAAAATCTAACATTTTCGATTTAACTGATTCAAAATTTATCGATTCATACGTTTTAATCGAAAAAAATTGTAAATTCAAAAGATCTTAGAAAAAGACATAAAACAAATTCTGAATACGGATCTTGAATACGAATCAACCGAATTGACCTAAACTAAATAACTAGATTACGAATATAAGGAATGTAGCGATATTTCCAGGCATTGGGCCTGATGTGGGTCTGCCATTGATACCGGTTACCTCACCAGCCCATGTGAGCTGCGACCCCGGGTGTGAGAACTGAGACATTGACAACTCCGGCATCTTTGTTTGGTTGTTTTATTGTATTTTTAGGGGATGGGAGAAGGGAATGAGTGGGATACTCCTTTGGCTCAACTATGTACAATTTTGGGACTCTATAGCAAAAATGGCCGTTAGCGCTGTCCTGACGCCAGCCGACGCTAGCCAGCGCTTACTGGTGCTTTGAACACACTGTAACTCTGAAAGCTGTGCTGGAACTCCGACTTAAGTCCAAAAGATCCAGGACTGTAGAACATTGAACATCTGACACTGCTTGCACTGCAAAGTCACTGACTACTCCCTCCAGCCTTGCACTGGCTTGAGGTAGCTTGCTGTGGATTCTTGTATGGCTGCAACTTTTAACTGACGCACTACACACTGTAAACTGACTCTTCAGGGCCCAAACTACAGGTGCCCCCTTTCTCTTCAGGGTCCTCAACCTAGGTACCCCCTCTGTCACTTCAGGGTCCTCTGACCAGGTACCCCATTTACAGCTAGCTGATCCCAGAACCTTCTCTGGAGTGGTCCCCACTGACACTAGGCAGACCCCCAGGGGCAATCCTCAGTACTCACGATCTGTGTAGGTTTTCCTGGGACTGGACCCCTCTCGCCCTCTGCTGGTTCTCAGCACACCGGATCCCCTTCATCTCAACTCAGCACTCTCTGGATTCTCAGGCAGCACCCGAGACATCCGCTTCCTCAGACAGGAGGAGAGACAGCGGTACTCTCCTTCCTGGGACTCTGCTTCCCGCCTAAGACCACGAGTCACGCACGCCCTTCAGACTTATACCCACTCCCAGAATCCTTTTCAGCATAATCTGCCTTCTGGGGTAGTTACAAGCCTGAATGTGTCCCCTTAATGGGTTTCCTCCACTGCCCTATGAGATGTCTAGTTTCACACAGAACTAGTGGGGAGACTTCCCCCTCAGCAGACACACCTGGAAACCATGACACCCTACCAAAAAGCAATCATGGCTCTGCTGTTAGGCAGACAAGGCCCACTATGCATTTACCTAGCACCTACCTGTAGGGTGCTACACGAATAACGATATAACGAATAACGAATAAATAAAAACAAAACTAACTTTTTTGTCATGCACATGTCTGTTGTATAGAACAGGTAAATATAACATGTTTGTTATTTAAAAAAAAAAAAAAAAAAAAAAAAACAGAATTTACAATCACTTTAAAGCCACATATTCACATACAGTGCCTTGCGAAAGTATTCGGCCCCCTTGAACTTTTTGACCTTTTGCCACATTTTAGGCTTCAAACATAAAGATATAAAACTGTAATTTTATGTGAAGAATCAACAACAAGTGGAACGAAATTTATTGGATATTTCAAACTTTTTTAACAAATAAAAAACTGAAAAATTGGGCGTGCAAAATTATTCAGCCCCCTTAAGTTAATACTTTGTAGCGCCACCTTTTGCTGCGATTAAAGCTGTAAGTCGCTTGGGGGTATGTCTCTATCAGTTTTGCACATCCAGAGACTGAAATTTTTGCCCATTCCTCCTTGCAAAACAGCTCGAGCTCAGTGAGGTTGAATGGAGAGCGTTTGTGAACAGCAGTTTTCAGTTCTTTCCACAGATTCTCGATTGGATTCAGGTCTGGACTTTCTAACACCTGGATATGTTTATTTGTGAACCATTCCATTGTAGATTTTGCTTTATGTTTTGGATCATTGTCTTGTTGGAAGACAAATCTCCGTCCCAGTCTCAGGTCTTTTGCAGACTCCATTAGGTTTTCTTCCAGAATGGTCCTGTATTTGGCTCCATCCATCTTCCCATCAATTTTAACCATCTTCCCTGTCCCTGCTGAAGAAAAGCAGGCCCAAACCATGATGCTGCCACCACCATGTTTGACAGTGGGGATGGTGTGTTCAGGGTGATGAGCTGTGTTGCTTTTACGCCAAACATAACGTTTTGCATTGTTGATAAAAAGTTTGATTTTGGTTTCATCTGACCAGAGCACCTTCTTCCACATGTTTGGTGTGTCTCCCAGGTGGCTTGTGGCAAACTTTAAACAACACTTTTTATGGATATCTTTAAGAAATGGCTTTCTTCTTGCCACTCTTCCATAAAGGCCAGATTTGTGCAGTATACGACTAATTGTTGTCCTATGGACAGAGTCTCCCACCTTAGCTGTAGATCTCTGCACTTCATCCAGAGTGATCATGGGCCTCTTGGCTGCATCTCTGATCAGTCTTCTCCTTGTATAAGCTGAATGTTTAGAGGGACGGCCAGGTCTTCGTAGATTTGCAGTGGTCTGATACTCCTTCCATTTCAATATTATCGCTTGCACAGTGCTCCTTGGGATGTTTAAAGCTTGGGAAATCTTTTTGTATCCAAATCCGGCTTTAAACTTCTCCACAACAGTATCTCGGACCTGCCTGGTGTGTTCCTTGTCCTTGATGATGTTCTCTGCGCTTTAAACGGACCTCTGAGACTATCACAGTGCAGGTGCATTTATACGGAGACTTGATTACACATAGGTGGATTCTATTTATCATCATTAGTCGTTTAGGTCAACATTGGATCATTCAGAGATCCTCACTGAACTTCTGGAGGGAGTTTGCTGCACTGAAAGTAAAGGGGCTGAATAATTTTGCACACCCAATTTTTCAGTTTTTTATTTGTTAACAAAGTTTGAAATATCCAATAAATTTCGTTCCACTTCATGATTGTGTCCCACTTGTTGTTGATTCTTCATAAAAAATTACAGACAAAAAATTATAGACACACTCCTAAACCGTGTGGACAGCCTTCCCAGAAGAGTTGAAGCTGTTATAGCGGCAAAGGGTGGGCCAACTCAATATTGAACCCTACAGACTAAGACTGGGATGCCATTAAAGTTCATGTGCGTGTAAAGGCAGGCGTCCCAATACTTTTGGTAACATAGTGTACATAACTTGGCTCTGTCAGCTATCTGAAAGCTTGAAGTTTTTTCTTTGTTTTTGCTGATGGTTCAAACATCTGCCTTCAATGTATTCCTCTCTTCAGGATAGAACTGTTGCTGCAGCTTTCTTTGGGTCATTAAGATCCTGCTGTGTTAGGTACTGACGTACAAAATAAGATATGCAGAATCCCTGCAGGAAAATAAGTAACTCTACACCAGTAGCAGGAACGAGAGCTTGATACTTTGTTGTTACATATGTATTGTTATGCAACCTTTAATCTATATTCACATTTTCTCTGCATGACGGTGAGTGTTTACATTTACCAAGAAATATGCATGCAATCAATTTGCCTCTTTCCTAAATTCTCCTATGTAGTTGGATTAAACCAAAATTTATGGGAATTTTCCTAAAGAGCATTATGCATATACCATAAGATGCTCATCTAAACATCTTTAAGTTGAGCTGTGGAGGTAAATTTTCTGGCATCTTCATCTTTCCTTTGTCCGAGTTGATAGGCCAATATACCTTATTGAAGAATAAGAAAAAGGTTTGTGGCGCTGCCAGAATATGCTAATTGGTCTATATGTTTTTCAACGATGATAAAAATAAATTAAATAAATATGTGTCTCCGATGTAAGATAAAAAGATGAATTGAATAAATATGTGTCTCCAATGTGAAATAAAAACTTAATAAAGTGTCACGTGCAACATATATGTGACTGGTGAAAGGTGTATGTGGATAAAACAATAATGATCGGCGATCCAACCCTGTGGAGGGTATATGTAAGTGATAAGACAACTTTAAGATGAATGAGATAGGTGATACAAATGAATGAACCGTAGAAAAATCTGAGTGATATCAACCAAATAAATAAATAAATAAAATGGATATGCACACAGAAATGCATAAAATGCATTAAGATAAAAAAAACCTTCTGACTTTACAACCCCTTTAGGATAAAAAAAAAAATGCTATATTTACCTGCTTTGTGCAAGGATTTTGCTCAGAATGGTCCCTTACCTCCTCTTTGGAGGACCCCGGCCAGTGCCATCCGCTCCTTCTTCCTCCCAAGTCATGTGCTCCTGAGCCAAGCTGTGTATATTTATAGAGACACACATGGGTAGATTTATTAAAACCGGTGCAGTCAGAAACCTGGTGCAGCTGTGCATGGTAGCCAATCAGCTTCTAGCTTCATCTTGTTCAATTAAGCTTTGGCAATAAGACCTGGAAGCTGATTGGTTTATATGCAGAGTTGCACCAGATTTTGCACTCTCTAGTTTTAGTAAATAAACCTCATAGTGTTGGTAAGCCCCTCCTTACAGGAGTTTGACTGACAGCAGCAGGACCCTATGGCTCCTGCTGCTCTCAGTGTATCCTGTGAAACCAGGAAAAGAAGAGAGCAATGCTGCAGGCAGGACAGCACTGGAGCAGTGAGAGGGGCTTTGTTGCCTTTAAAATAAAATAAATAGATAATGTGTATTTTCCTCAGATTTGCTAGAAACAGCAATCAAGGTTGTCTGTTTCCAATACTTCTCAAACAAATGACTTAGTACCAATTACACAGGCTGCCCTCAAACAATAGGAACTTAGATACCATTGTTGCATTTCAGTTGACTGTTGGATCAGTCATATGTTCTGTAACCATGGAAAACAATAGCTTGGCTTTTCTGACATATATAACTTATGGCATGTATGATGCCATGGTGCCATCTTGAGGTAGAATTTGAGAATGCTTCTCTATGTTTAACACACATATTGGGCCACACCCATGTAGGGATGGTACATTTTCCAAATAAAAGGTTGCCAGGTATAAGCTGACAAGAAGACTCCATAATGCCCTAACACCAAGGAAGGTTGGTACCAGCCAGAAGAAGCTATACCTGCAGACACTTTTGCCTGATCTCCAGCAAATGCTATTAAGCCTGGGATCCTCGTTGCCAACAAAGATCATGAATCCACTGTAACCTGAGTTAAGCAACTTTTAAGAATATTTGCTAGGAAGTAGGCTGCATTTGCTTGTTACAGGTACATCTATCAGTCTTGTATTGTATTCCTATCATTGTAATAGTTTGGATGTAATCGAGAAAAAGGTGATGAGTGTAACATGGGTTACGTAGCTTCTCCTTCCCTTAACAAATGAGAACAAAAAAGAGTATCTCCCATGGGCTTTTGTTGCAGCAATTAGGATTCAAAACAATTATGTTTTTTGCATAAAAGTAGAAAAAGTTTATTTGTACAATAGGATAAAAAATGATTGTATTCTGGTCTATACAGTCCAATTTCTAGTCTGATGTACAATAGAGTCTCATACAATAAGCAGAGAAAACATGTACTTAATCTATTGTGTAACCACCAATCATTTTCAAACGTGTTTCGACTAAATATAGTCTTCTTCAGGGAACAATAAGGTGGGAACAGACATAAATGACCTGATACAGAACCAAGAAGAGTAGTGCTGTAGTGCGTCCCAAGGTCCCAGTGTGGAGGTCAACTCAAAGACTCACAGAGGATTGAAGGTAGTCGAATGGAGGCAATCACAACAAATTCCACTCCTTAGTTGCCCTGGCTGTGTGTTTCGGGTTGTTGTCATACTGGAAGACCCAGCCACGACCCCTCTTCAATGCTCTTACTGAGGGAAGGAGGTTGTTGGCCAAAATCGCACGATACATGGCCCCATTCGTCCTCCCCTCAATACAGTGCAGTCGTCCTGTCCCCTTTGCAGAAAAGCATCCACAAAGAATGATGTTTCCACCTCCATGCTTCACGGTTGGGATGGGGTTCTTGGGGTTGTACTTAACCTTCTTCCTCCAAACACGGCAAGTGGTGTTTAGACCAAAAAGCTCTATTTTTGTCTCATCAGACCACATGACCTTCTCCTATTCCTCCTCTGGATCATCCAGATGGCTATTGGCAAACTTCAGACGGGCCTGAACATGGGCTGGCTTGAGCAGGGGGACCTTGCGTCCGCTGAAGGATTTTAATCCATGACAGCGTAGTGTGTTACTAATGGTTTTCTTTGAGACTGTGGTCCCTGCTCTCTTCAGGTCATTGACCAGGTCCTGCCGTGTAGTTCTGGACTGATCCCTCACCTTCCTCATGATCAGTGATGCCCCACGAGGTGAGATCTTGCATGGAGCCCCAGACCGAGGGAGATTGAACTTCTTCCATTTTCTAATAATTGCGCCAACAGTTGTTGCCTTCTCACCAAGCTGCCTCCCTATTGTCCTGTAGCCCATCCCAGCCTTGTGCAGGTATACAATTTTATCCCTGATGTCCTTACACAGCTCTCTGGTCTTGGCCATTGTGGAGAGGTTGGAGTCTGTTTGATTGAGTGTGTGGACAGGTGTCTTTTATACAGGTAACAAGTTCAAACAGGTGCAGTTAATACAGGTAATGAGTGGAAAACAATTTTATTTAGATTTTTTTTTTTTACTAGACTTTACTAGTAAAAAAGTTTACTTACTTTTTTACGGACAACTTACTGACACTTTTGACACTTTTTTGGGGACCAGTGACATTATTACAGTGATCAGTGCTAAAATATGCACTGTTATTGTACTAATGACACTGGCAGGCAAGGGGTCAACACCAGGGGTGATCAAAGGGTTAAATGTGTCCCTAGAGGGGTGCTTGCTAACTGTGGAGGGGAGGTTGCTCTAGCTGGAGGAAGACAGAGATCCATGTTCTTGCTGAACAGGAAAACAAGATCTCTATATTCTCCCTTGTCAGAACGGCAATTTGCCTTGTTTACATAGGCAGACCGCCGTTCTGCCTCACTCGGGAATGATTGCTGGTGGCCAGTGGACATTGGGTCCGCAGGACCCGCTGGTTGGCTCCCCCCTTGTCCAATCAGCGTGCGATCGCTCCTCCGGCAACGCACCGCCTAGTGGCGTGAAATGACGTACAGATACGTGATTAAGGAACACAAGATCTCTATCTTCTCCCTTGTAAGAACAGCGATCTGCCTCGTTTACATAGGCAGACCGCCGATTTGCCTCTCTTGGGAATGATTGCGGGTGGCTGGTGGACATCGGCTCTACAGGACCCACTGATTGGCTCCCCCTCTGTCCAATCAGCGCGTGATTGCGCCTCCGGTGGCGCACTTGTACCGCTTAGTTGCTTTGGTATTAAATGAATTACAGGTCTGTGATTTTGCGTAATAGAGCCACTTTGCCACAGTAAATGTACATTAGGCAGATGGCAAGTGGTTAAGGAACACAAGATCTCTAACTTCTCCCTTGTCAGAACAGCGATCTACCTTGTGTACATAGGCAGACCGCCGTTCTGCCTCTCTCAGGAATGATTGTGGGTGGCCGGCGGACATTGAGTCTGCAGGACCTGCTGATTTCCTCCCCCTCTGTCCAATCAACGCGCGATTGCACCTACGATGGCGCACCCGCACCACCCAGTTGCTTTGGTATGAAATTACTTACAGGTACGTGATTTTGCTTAATAGAGCCACTTTGCCTCAGTAAATGTACGTTAGGCAGATGGCAAGTGGTTAAGGATGGGAGGTGGGGACAGTGAGTGGGGCATTTCTGCAGGACATGCTTTAGGGTAGGGATCGACCGATTATCGGCAACACCGATATATCGGGGGCCGATATGCACTTTCCCGATATATCGGAATCCGCCCCTGAGGTTAACTATATTGCTAATGTTTCGGGAAAGTGCTTGTACCGGGGTGATGCCTGCAGCTAGAGGCCTCACCCCGGTACCAGCGTCCATAGCCGACAGGTCGGCTGACTTGCAATGACAACCGATGTGGCTGAGAAGCCACTCGGCTGTCATTACAAGGAGCGGGAGGGGATGTTCCCCCCCCCTCCCGCCGCCTTCCGCGGTTCGCCCGGTTCACCCGTCCCACCGGGAGACACGGGCATCCTACCTCCACCACAGAGAAAACTCGGGTCTCCATGTAAAAAAAACAGAAGTGATGTCATGACATCACTTCCGGGTACTAGGCGCCGAATTAAAAAAACTGACAGCATTCAAAACAGCCAAACTTGGCATTTTGAATGCTTTTCAGTGCCGAGGAGGGGTTTGGGGGTCTTTTAGACCCCCAGATCCCTCCACAAGGAGTAACTGTAGAAAAAAAATAAAAACATTTGTTTTTTACATGTCCGAAAATATCGGCCGATACCAATATCTGATGACCAAAATATCGGTATCGGTATTAAAAAAAAACGATATCGGTGGATCACTACTTAAGGTTAAAAAACTGTTTTCCTTCAGAACCACATAAAGTAACCATTTGCTGTATGGCTCTGGTCTGTTTCTTGCCAGGGACTTTTGTGTTGAATTTAGTTGGGGTTTCTAAGGCCACACCCCAGTACGGTGGTGAGTTGGTGGGCTATCCTTTGTTGGACTGGTTTTCCCAGTGTGGGGGCTTTTTTTTACAGTTATAATTTTGAGGTATATTATCAGTGAGTGCCCCTACAGAATTGCTGAAAGCCTAGTTTCAAATCTCAGGAAATAAAAGGCGCTCAAGAAAATGTTGAAAAGAATCACGTAGAGGACTATGACGACACTGGCCAATTTTCTAAGGAAAGTATTGACCAAAATACTATAATTCACTACTATAGACAGGGAAAACAACATAATTTCCTCTTAATTGAATGGCAAAGAGAAAAGCACAAGAAGAACTTGGCAGGTAACTCCGCAGCTAATGTTGTTAAGTAGTTACGCAATGATAATATCAAACAGCATGAAAACACACTTTCAGGCAATTTTGGCACACGTTTTACTTGATTGTTTACCAATTTACAGGTGCTTGAATTTCACCTTCCTTCAGCGTGAGCGCGGTATAATTACCGCCGACTCATTTCTACGTAATAGCCGAGGTGTCCTTTTTTTAACCTCAGCGTGATGCATATTAATTGATGTAACAGATCGCTGACACCTGGGGCATCAATTTTAACACATTATAATAGCAGGTAGTGGCCTTGACTTTATCCAGCTGTTAACTGTCATTTCCAAAGCTCACATGATTTGAATGTTATTGACTTCAGTAATTATCCATTGATAGCGCTTATGCTGAGCACTAGAACATTATTTATCAAAGTGTGGGATGTGTACTGCTGGATGTGTAGGACTTATAATATATGGCCAAACTTTTGTGGACTCCTGACAATCAAGCTTACTATAAAGCCAAAATATGTGGACAGTCGTTAATATTACTGAGTTCAGTTGTTCATAATGAAGGTAGGGATCGACCGATATAGTTTTTTCATTGCCGATATTGATATTTTGGTCATCGCATATCGGTATCGGCCGATATGGGCAGATATTTTCGTACATTTAAAAAAAATGTTTTTTTTTTCTTTGACAGGTACTCTTGTGGAGGGAACTGGGGTTCTAAAAGACCCCAAACCCCTCCTCTGCACTTAAAAGCATTCAAAGCGCCAAGTTTGGCTGTTTTGAATGCTGTCATTTTTTTTAATCTGGCGCAAGTATCCGGAAGTGATGTCATGACTAGGGATGATTGAACTTTCGAAAAGTTCAGTTCGACCAGAACACCCGAATTTCCCGAAAGTTCGGTTCGGATTCCGGGATCCCATTAAAATCAAAGGGACCCGAACTTCGGGAATCAAAAAACACCATTTTGAAGCCCTAAAACCTAATAAATGCCCCTAAAAAGTGCCTAGGGTTCTGGGTCATGCCCCAGGGACTATGAATCAGGCAAAAAAAAAGTTCTTAAAAATTGTCGTTTTTGATAGAGAGCCAATTATTGAAAAAATTATTTAAAAAAAAAAAAAAGAGATTTCTTTGGATTTAGTGTCTGGGGGGTCAGCTCTGTAGCATGTCCAGAACCAGAATTATAGCATGCCAAACCTTCAAAAAGGACTTTTTTGCTTAAACGCGCCTTTCTTTTGCTCCTGATCAACTGCACAGCCAATGTGTATGATGGGGACATAATGCAGTGCACTGGGAACAAGATTAGCAGTGGACTTAACACTTACAACAAGAACAGGCGTTAAGTTGTCCCTGAGGCATTATCAACTGTGCAATGTGAAAATCACCTGCAAGACGCACACTGCTATGGGACCCAAAGTTGTAGCTAAATACAGCAGATGTGTGTATCGCTGAAATGTATTTTGCACAATAGCTGACTAGCAAGCATGTATACCTGCTGTAGATATATCAGCAGTGCAACGTGCTCACTAGACGGAACCCTGACACTTAAAACTATACCTACAAAAACTAGATTATTGAATCTAACTATAGTGGTATATAGTACCCTAACTACATTGCATATCCCTTTCCTCACACTAAAAGAACAGCTCCATACAGCAGAAGATAGTTTCTAACTGACACTGTCCCTTTAAATTTTTTTTTTTTTTTTCTAACTCAAACAGCACAATCGCTGTATTTCTAACTACACTGACAATCTTTCTGTAAGCTGACTGCTCTTCTGCTGATCTGGAGCTTTACAAGCAATTGGCTATGCAGCAAACGTTGTTTAACACAGCAGGAGAAACACAAATGTTTCCAGTCTCTTCCAAAGCCTCTTTATTACAGTGCTAGAGGTTAGGCTGGGCTATGTTATATACTGGGGAGTGTATTCACTCCTGATTGGCCTCTGGTCCCCGTAGTCACTCCAATCGCGTTCCTAGCAGACTCCTGCCCCCTCATTGGCTTTTACTGACGTTTCTGGGCCAATCACGGGCTTTTAAAGCCCACTTCCTGTCCCATTGCATTTTGGGCGGTTCTGGTAACCCGAATTCCGAACTTTTACCGCAAAAAGTTCGGAATTCGGCCGAATTTCGAACACCCTATGTTCAGGTCGAACCGATGGTCGACCCGAACCATTCGATCATTCCTAGTCATGACATCACTTCCGGGTTTTTGCATGGAGACCCGATCAGAGCCGAATTCGGCTTTGATCGGGTCTTCGCCGGCCGTGCAGGCTGATTGCCCCAGGCTCCCGGTGGGATGGGAGACCCGGGTGAGCCGGGGAAGGCGGCGGGAGGGGGGGGACGTCCCCTCCCGCTCCTTGTAATGACAGCCGAGTGGCTTCTCAGCCGCATCGGTTGTCATTACAAGACAGCCGACCGTCGGCTATGGATGCCGGCACCGGGGTGATGCCTCTAGCTGCAGGCATCACTCCGGTACAAGCACTTTCCGAAATATCAATAATATCGGCCACACTTTCCGATATATTGGGGAAAGTGTATATCCGCCCTCAATAAATCGTCTTTGCCGAAAATCGGTCGATTTCTAAGTGAAGGGACTACATGCTGCACCAAATCTACAGCAATAATATTGGAGACGGTTGTATGCTTCCAACCTGGTGGCAACAGGCCCTTTTCTGTGTATTTGCAGGCGTTTCATGCTAATACACGTCTTCTGGGGAATGCAGCATGTGATCATGCTGCGTTACCCTGAAGATGTGTATTTGCACGAAACGCATTGAGCAGAGCTACCTTTGACATCATCATGCACGCTTGATGCTGAGCGTCAGCGCCATGTTTTGAGTACAGCACTTGTTTGTGCCACCTATTGTGGGTATTTTTTTTAAAGGAGTTGTATAGTCCCAAAGTTTTTCACCTTAATGCATTAAGGGTAAAAACCTTCTTGGTTGCAGCTGCTCTCCAGACCCCCCCCCCCCCCCATTATTCTTACTTGAACCCGAACATTCCAGTGGCTGGCACAAGACCAGAAGCTCCAGCCGCTGTCTCGGATCCTCATTGGATAGATTGAGCGCCGCAGAAGCCATTGGCTTCCGCTACTGTCAATCAAATCCAGTGACACCGGAGTCGGTGGCGGGCCGTGTCAATAGATGCAGCAGCAGGACTTGACCCAGTGGAAAGAAGCTCTCCATGGGGGCACCCAATAAAGAGGAGAAGGCAAGAGCGCTGCCAGGGCACCCCAGAAAAAGGAGAATTGGGGCTGCTCTGTGCAAAACCCTTGCACAGAGCAGGTAAGTATAACGTGTTTGTTAGTTTAAAGAAGAAAGAACCTTTACAATCACTTTAAATAAAACATTTGCCATTTTTTTAAACTGGGCCATAGAGTTATTTTTTTTTCTCTGAGCATTACTTGTTGGAAACATTTTTTTTGAGAAGGCACATGGCGGGATTTTTTAGATGCTTGGAGACATAATAGAACAATATGTCTAAAAACTATTTTTTATTTCATATATTCAAAATTTTAAATCAGATATTGTTAAAACAATACGATATAGTGTTTATAACACCTTGCTCCTGCGCTCAGCATCCAAGCTCCCCGACCACTTTTTCCACGGGACTCACGTTTGGCATCTCAAGTGGCTGTGGCCTTGCTGCCCTATAGGACTGGGGTAGTCCAACAAGTACTGCAAACTAAGAACAATGAAAGGCGCACCGGCCTAGCGCATTATCCTTAATATAGGCTTTATTAATAGAACATAAAAATTACTACTCACAAACAATGGTGTAAATCAGTCATATCAAAACCAAGTGTCTGAATATCAGGAGCAGTCCATACAAATGTCCATTGTCCTTAGCGGATGACGGCTGACGCGTTTCGATGATGGCTGACAATGGACATTCGTATGGACTGCTCCTGATATTCAGACACTAGGTTTTGATATGACTGATTTACACCATTGTTTGTGAGTAGTCATTTTTATGTTCTATTAACCACTTTACCACCGGAGGATTTTGCTGTCTTACGTCTGGGCCACTTTTTGCGATTCGGCACTGTGCGACTTTAACTGACAATTGCGCGGTCGTGCGACGCCGTACCCAAACGAAATTTACGTCCTTTTTTTCCCATAAACAGAGCTTTCTTTTGGTGGTATTTGATCACCTGTGCTATTTTTATTTTTTGCGCTATAAACAAAAAAAAAGAGCGTAAATTTTGAAAAAATAATATTTTTCACATTTTTTTATATGAAATTCCCCCCCAAAAAAATGTAAAAATCAAAATTTTTTTAAAATTTTTGGCCAATTTGTTTTCTGCTACCTATGTTTGATAAAAAAAAATCACAATAAGCGTATTTTGATTGGTTTGCGCAAAAGTTATTGCTAACTATTTACTATTTTAGCAATATTTACTACTATTTACTAAGGGAAAGATTTATGTCATTTTTGGTGTTTTTTTTTTTAGCGAGTAATGGCGGCGATCTGCGATTTTTTTTGCGGGACTGCGACATTGCGGCGGACAGATCGGACCCTTGACTGACATTTTTGACACTTTTGGGGGTACCAGTGACATTACTGCAGTAATCAGTGCTATAAATATGCACTGTTACTGTAAAAATTACACTGGCAGGGAAGGGGTTAATTTTATTGGAGAGGGAGGGGTTAATGTATGCCTGGTGCTTACTGACATGTGTGGGGGGAGGTGACTGAGTGACACAGGGACAGATCGCAGGTTCAGCTATGCTGAACCCTGCAATCTGACCCAGCCTGTCACTTAGGAGATCCGCCCGCTCTGTTTACACAAGCAGGCGGATCTCCACACTCGATTCCCCGATGATCGGGGAAGAGCGTCGGCGATCGCCACCGCTCCTCCCCTGGCCCGACTCCCGCTGTGACTGAGGGGACGCGCCGCCGAGAGAGGGGAATGTCTGGTGACGTAGGTCTACGTCACCAGACGTTATCGAGCCACTTTGTCGCAGTAGAGCTCTAGTGAGCAGTGGGGAAGTGGTTAATAAAGCCTATATTGAGGTTAATGCGCTAAGCCGGTGCGCCCTTCATTGTTAACACAAACGCAACAAATTCATACGGTCATTGTGCAAAGCTTTCAGCACAAGATGCTTCGCCAAAACTGTAGCTTTTTCTGGAGACTTATAAAGCCTTGTACACAATATCCATATAAGTTAATAAAAAAACATTGTAAGTTCATAGTACAAGTGGAGACCTTAACAGTCTACAAATCCAAACTAAATCATTACAAGAGACATTCTTGAAAAGGATATATATATATATATATATATATATATATATATATATATATATATACAGGCATTTGAAGTTTTAAAATGTAGTTTTCAAGAATGTCTCTTGTAATGATTCGGTTTGGATTTGTAGACTGTTAAGGTTTTTTACTCGTACTATGAACTTACAATATTTTTTATTCAAGTAATATTGTGTACAAGGCTTGATAGGTCTCCTGAAGAAGCCACAGTTTTGGCGAAACATTTTGAGTGGAAACCTCTGTACAACGACCATATGAATTTTCCATGTTGGTTTTAACAATATCTGATTTTTAAATTTGAATATATGAAAAAAAAAATTTTTTTTAGACATATTGTTCTATTTTGTCTCTAAGCACCTAAAAAAATCCCGTCATGTGCCTTCTCAAAAAAATGTATATAAAATCTGGGATGTGGTGTATTTAACCACTTCTGGACCCGGAAGGTTTTGCCCCCTTAATGACCAGGCAATTTTTTTTGCGATTCGGCACTGCGTAATTTTAAGTGACAATTGCGCAGTCGTGCAACGCTGTACTATATAATTATATAAAATACTATCAAATTATATAAAAAAAGCGGTTTAAGGGGAAGCTTTGGGACTTTGAGTGAGATGCACGAAGGGGCCTTTAATCATGCAGCTCCATCCCTATTCGTTTAGAAGAAAAAAATGGGAAGTTTGGGACTTTAAATGAGAGACATTGCAAGGCTGGTTGGACAAAAGATAAAAACATTTATTGGTACATACATACATGAATGGTAATGTAGGAAACAGAATAAAAATAATGGGAAGATGGGTAAGTGGTCCCCAGATCCAAGTACATCTCAATCAACAAGGCAGAGATTCCAGAAGGTAAAAAAATATATCATGATACAAATCATGACATCATGGGACTCGACGCGTTTCGTGGACTGCGTATGCCACTTCTTCAGGAGTAGATGTGTGATATGTATCTAAAAAATAAATGAATATAAGGAAATTGCAACTATGATGATGAAGGGAACTGGAAAGGGGAAGGAGGGAGAGGGGGAGGGACAAAACCCCCAAAACATCCCAAACTTACATAAGAGTTCTCATAGCACCAGCACTGGATGTGAAGATATGACCATAGGTGCCTCCCATGGGAGCTGAGGGGATACAGGGCAGGCAGGCAGGGTGAGATGCCACATATGTGGTGAGTCTGGGTGATTCAAGAGTGTTGGCAGTAGCAGCATCATAATATCTGATAATAATGAGGTATATAAAATATATAGAGTGCATATAAATAAAAAACATGATGTTGCTTACAAACAAGTGCATATGAAATGAAAAAGATAAAAATGAGGTAGGTGATATGGGAGAATGTGGTTTATAAGAAAGAAGATAGAAAAGTTTAGCCCAATCCAAGGAGAATCAATGAAAGCCCTTGTGGAGAAATCATGAGCCACTCATGATTGAGAAACCAGAAAAGAACGGTGGAGGGGAAAAAACTTATGAGAGTGTGGGACCTAGAGTGAACCAGAGTCCAGGTATCCCCAGGGAAAAATGACCAGTGGGGCATAACCTTAGTGAAAGACAGAAAGCAAGTTACCAAAGGAAGTGTTGATCCCAGAACTCAAACCACACAGTGTCCAGAACATTGCAAACCGCCTCCAATCACTGTGTTCCCAGCGTCACGTCGGTGTAGCATGGTAAGGAAGCCGCGGGAGCAGAGGAGACAATAGCAGCACCGTCCCATGGGCCACCTATTATACACTGTGATGGACAAACAGCCGTCGGCGCTTGGCACCAAAATGACGCCAAACGTTGGCGCAGGACGTGGCGCCGATGCGCAGCGGGACCGCCCACCAACCACCCCACACCAGGAGGGCGGGGGGAGAGAAGGAGGACACCCGCTGCGCATCGCAGCTCCCAGGTGAGACATCGTGCGGTCAATCAAAACAGACAGTGCATGTCCAGGTGCACTATAATAGATAGTTGAAAACATGAAAGTTAAATCATGATGGTGAAAGTATCATTGTTATGCTGTATGTACAATCTGGTTGTAAATTGTAAAAAGAGTATACACAATCCCCAAACTGTCTATGGGAAATATGTGAAACATCATGTGGGGCTGGGATATGTAGGCCATCACATGCGGTAACATAATGACTGTTTTATCAACCAATCGGCCAGAGCAATGTCTCTCCATCCCTATATTGCATAGCAAAAGCGGTTTAAGGGGAAGGTTTGGGACTTTGAGTGAGATGCACGAAGGGGCCTTTTATCGTGCAGCTCCATCCCTATTCGTTTAGAAGAAAAAAATGGGAAGTTTGGGACTTTAAATGAGAGACATTGCAAGGCTGGTTGGACAAAAGATAAAAACATTTATTGGTACATACATACATGAATGGTAATGTCCAACCAGCCTTGCAATGTCTCTCATTTAAAGTCCCAAACTTCCCATTTTTTTCTTCTAATCAAATTATATAAAATTGATGTCCTTTTTTCCCCACAAATAGAGCTTTCTTCTGGTGTTATTTGATCACCTCTGCTATTTTTATTTTATGCGCTATGAACAAAAAAACTGCGACAATTCTGAAAAAAAAACAATATTTTTCACTTTCTGCTATATAACATTCCCAAAACAAAAATTTTAAAATCTATTTTTTTTTATCCTTTTAGGCCAATTTTGTTTTCTGCTACATACTTTTGGTTAAAAAAAAATCGCAATAAGTGTATTTTGATTGGTTTGCGAAAAAGTTATCACATCTACAAACTAGGGGAAAGATTTATGTCATTTTTATTTATTTTATTTTTTTATTAGTAATGGCGGCGATCTGCAATTTTTTTATTTATTTTTTTTAAGCGGGACTGTGACATTGCGGCGGACAGATCGGACCCCTAACTGACATTTCTGACACTTTTGGGGGGACCAGTGACATTACTACAGTAATCAGTGCTAAAAATATGCACTGTTACTGTACTAATGACACTGTCAGGGAAGGGGTTAACCCAGGGGTGATCAAAGGGTTAAGTGTGAGCCTATGGGGTGTTTTCTAACTGTGGGGGGAAGGACTTGTGGAATCAACACAGAGACCTGTGATCCTAAATAGAAGGATCACAGGCTCTCTGTGTTCATTCCAGAGAGACCAACGGTCTGCTGTGTTTACAACAGCAGACTGTCATTCTCTCTCGGTGGGGAGCGATCGCCGGTGCCCAGCGGCAATCACGGGCGCTGGTCCCGTGGATCAACTTTCCCCGGTTCCAAATGAGGGTGGCTGTGTGCCTCCGGCGGTGCGCACGGCCCCTAGGAGCGCTCCCAGCGCACCCAATATATCTTGGGTCCCTGGCTGGAGCTCCTGATCCTTCTCTCCTGCCTAATGCCCCTGGAGCAAGCAGCTTGGGGGCACCCAAGCCAAGCCGCAGCTCTGTGTATCATTTCAGATGGGGAGCCGCGGTTCGGACCCGCACCTTCCATCTCCTCATTGCCTGAGTTTGATTGACAGCAGCCTGGGCCAATAGCTCCGCTGCTGTGTCTCAGCCAATCAGGAGGGAGAGTCCCTGATGGCCAAGGCATTTGTAGACATTGCTGGATCGAGAGGGGGCTCAGGTAAGTGTTAGGAGGGCTGAGGGCGGCTGCTGCACACAGAAGGCTTTATATCGTAATGCATAGAATGTATTAACATAAATAAACCTTCTGACTTTACGACCACTTTAACCTTATTAAACACATTGGGGATGAATTGGAAAGTCAATGACAAGCCAGATCATCTTGTCCAACATCAGCTCCCGACTTCACAAATGTACTTTTGGCGAAATAGGCACAAATTCCCCAAGACATGCTCCAAAATCTTGGGGAAAACATTTCCAGAATGGAGACTGATAGCCAGTGAAGATGTGCTGCTCCCTCCCCCCATAGTGGATTCCCTCTGTGGGTTACATATCTGCAACTCTACTTCTGAAATTTTCAGACCTTGGGCGTATGAGGTATATCCATGTAACTTTTTTATGTACTTCAATGACAACAAAACTCAAAAAACCTTTATTCTTTTGGGCAAACGTTTTTCTACTTACCCCTTTTAAACCCAATTAACCTAAATAGTTAACCTAATTAGCCCCAACTAAATCTTTTCTCTATGCTTTTTCTTAAGCTGCCCATAGATGGATCGAAATCCAGCCATTTCAGCAGGTACCAGTCATATTTCGATCCTTCTATGGCTGTTCCCACTCGACAGAAGTCAATCGTTACAACAGGGCTGTTTTTATTGATCAATGTCAGCAGCTGCTGAACAGTATTCTAGACAAAAGGTACCGTGCATATAGGCCCTTACCCCTAATTGATATAAGAACACAAAAGATAGAGCAAAGTGGGGCTTTGCGGGCCAGTGGGAGTAGAAGGATCACGCACAAACCAATTTCTAAAAATATTTTACATTTTATTAAATTTGCCTCTTAAAAAACATGGGCGTATTAGCACATGTTAGCACAAACAACATAACATAGAATAATATTGATAAAATCAGATATAAAGGAGTCATGAATAGAAATACATCCCAGAAGGGAGAAATAACCAAGAGCCTGTATAGGGTGGAAAAAGTAGGTCTCTGATGTAATACGGTCAATGTAGGTCCCCAGCAAGCCGACGCGTTTCGCTCAAGGCTTCCTCAGGGCCTGTGAGACCATAACAGACCGGTATTTCCTTTTCAATGACTCGGAAGATGACACGAGTGGCGACACGAAAAAGCACCAAATATTGTCCCCTTAGTATTTGTGTATAGCCTTCAATGTATACATATATTCACTCATTTATTTTAGGCTAAGTGTCCAGCCTCCTGATCACCGCAGTGAGCACCGCTTATTATTTTGAATAGGATGGCACTATGTTATAGCTTGATAGTCAGGACTCTAAAGCTGTTCTGTTGTGGAAGCACAATGGTTACCACACTGGTGGCTGCACTTAATATATCCACCTATCGTTTCCTTTTCCCTTGATCAGGGCCGATGGGATGGTCTATTTGTTATATATATATACGATTTTGACCTGCAGTCCTTCTAGCCTTTTTGCAGTGTATGAATGGCTTCAGGCAGGAACCTATAATATCATCTCATCCTATTCAAGAACGGTGGGAGGAAGGGATGGTATATCCCGGGTTTAACCGGTCCTTGTGGTCATTCACGCCAGCCAGCCTGAACAGTATTCTGTCAGAGGAGGAGTCCCGCTATCAGAATATATTGGCCAATTGGCACAAGGGGAAGGATTCCTCCATCCACTTCATATGTGTGGATGGGGGAATCCGTTTGTTTCTTTTTTGATCATCATCCTGCCTGTTCAAATAAAAATGAAGCATCTATGGCCAGCCTTGGCTACATTTTTTTAACCTTTCTTTTAAACTTTTTTTTTCTACTGTTTGAACAAAAATGTTGCCTTCATTCGTTTTTTGTAATCTTATACAAAACAAACAAAAAAACGTGTATTTCAGTTCTAAATAAATGTTATCATTTGTTGCATAATTTTAACCACTTAAGCCCCGGAAGATTTTACCCCCTTCCTGACCAGGGGGTATTTTGCGATTCGGCACTGCGTGACTTTAACGAACAATTGCGCGGTCGTGCGACACTGTACCCAAATTAATTTGACGTCCTTTTTTTCCCACAAACAGAGCTTTCTTTTGGTGGTATTTGAGCACCTGTGCGATTTTTTGATCATGTGCTATAAACAAAAAAAGAGACAATTTTGCAAAAATAACAATATTTTTCACATATTTTTTATATGAAATTCCCCAAAAAAAAATGTAAAAATCAAAATTTTTTAACATTTTAGGCCAATTTGTTTTCTGCTACATATGTTTGGTAAAAAAAAAAAAAATCGCAAAAAGCGTATTTTGATTGGTTTGCGCAAAAGTTATTGCTTTTACTAACTAAGGGAAAGATTTTTGTAATTTTTATTGTTTTTTTTTTTTTAACGCGTAATGGTGGCGATCTGCAAATTTTTTTGCGGGACTGCGACATTGCGGCGGACAAATCGGACCCTTGACTGAAATTTTTGACACTTTTGGGGGTACCAGTGACATTACTACAGTAATCAGTGCTATACATATGCACTGTTACTGTAAAAATGACACTGGGAGGGAAGGGGCTAACTTTATCGGAGAGGGAGGGGTTAAGTGTGTCCCTAGGGGCATGCTTCTAACTGTCATTGGATGTGGCTGTGTGTGTGTAACAGCACAGATCAACGGTCCTACATAGCAGAACCGAGTGATCAGTGATTTTACACAGGGGAGACTGACAGGCGGCTTTGTTTACATTAGCCGCCTGCCTTTCTCCCTCTCTACCCGACGATCGCGAGTGACCGGTGGACATAGGGTCCGCCGATCACACGCGCCAGCTTCTTCGGGTACGAGTGGGGGCGGAAGCGCGCCTCTGGCGGCGTACCGGTACGTCACTTTGCCTGGGAGGGGCTGACCGCTGCCATATATAGTCGGGCGGCGGTCGGCAAGTGGTTAAACAGTAATTTTTAAAATAAAATGTATGCTTTTTACATATATATATATATATATATATATATATATATATATATATAACATATATGTATGTGTGTGTGTGTATGTATCTATATATATATATGTATATTTCTGTATATATACAAAAAGGTGTGAAAAATAAACTCCCACAAGCTGCGCAAAAACACTTCAAAGAAATGTGTTCAAATAAATATGTGCAAAAATACAATATTGCAACAAATGTTGTGTTGAGTTTATTTTTGCACATATTTATTTGAACACATTTCTTTGAAGAGTTTTTGTGCATCTTGTGGGAGTTTATTTTTCACACTTTTTTATATTGATTTTGCGGTTTGAGCTGCAGACTACACACTGGTATCACAGTTATATTTTGTGTGATTTAGCGCGAGAGCTATCCTATTATCATATATATAACGGAAAATTGTTAACAAATACTTACCGTAATTTTCCTTTCCTGATGGACTCCATGGCAGCTTACGTGTGGGTTAGTCCCGCCTCCTCCTACCTCATAGGACCCTACTCCCATAAATTTTTACTCCGTGCCAGAGGCCGTGTTCCATAAATAGCCTACTCCAGCAGATGGGAGGGGACTCCAGCTGCCATGGAGTCCATCAGGAAAGGAAAATTACGGTAAGTATTTGATAACAATTTTCCGTTTTCCTGACAGACTCCATGGCAGCTTACGTGTGGGAAATAACTAGCCAAACACACAAGGGTGGGAAACTGCTGGCCAAAAGAAATTTAATTTGCACCATCAACAGACAGTACTTGCAAACCAAAGTTAACAGAAGACAATGAAGCTGGCTCAATACAATAATGAGTCATGAAAGTGTTAATGGAAGACCATGATGCCGCCTTGCATATTACTTCAGGGGCCACATGACAAGAAGCCGCCCAGGATGTGGACACCCCTCTTGTCGAATGCGCGGTCACCGCTTCTGGAGGAGCCAAGCCCTTAGCCTTATATGCCCATTGGATGGTCTGAACAATCCATGGATCTTGAAGAGGCCCGCAAGCCCTTGTTCTTTCCATGGAGGAGAACAAATAGATAATCTGAACACCTGAAGGAAGCTGTTGCATCCAGGTACAGTCTCAGAATTGCACCCACATCTAATGGATGTGTATTCGGATCATCTGACGATTTGAATGTTGGAAGGACAATCTCCTGGTTCTTGTGGAAAACAGAGACCACCTTGGGGTGTGATCCCAACATGGGGATAAGAACCACACGATCTGGGAAGAAGGTCAGGAATGGTTCTTTGCAACCCAGAGAACTAATCTCGGAGACTCTTTTAGCCGAGGTGACGGCAACCAAGAAGGCCAATATCAGAGACAGATCTTTAATGGAGAGTTGCTCTGTGTGACTTCTTATGACGTCAGAAAGGAAGTTCAAGACGAGTGGAAGATCCCATTTAAGGAACATTGGCTTCCTCTGTGGCCTGAGTCTGGAAGCTCCCCAAAAGAATTGACGAACAAGGGGATGAGACGCCCAAGAAGTTCCTGTGAAGGCCGAAATAGCAGAAACTTGCACACGTAGTGAGCTAACGGATAATGGTAGGTCCAGTCCCGACTGCAGGAAACCAAGAATATGCTGGATATTCAGGTCATTGCATGACCCCCCTTTCTTGGTAACAAAATCCATGAACTTGGACCAGATCCTTCCGTACACCTTGTTAGTGCCCGCTCTTCTGGCACTTAAGAGAGTAGAAATTGCCCCACTCGGGCAACCTAACGCCTCCAGCCTTTCCCTCTCAAAAACCATGCCTTCAGGTGCAGATGAGCCGCGCATGGGTGCAGAGTTGCTCCCTGGGACAGAAGGTCCGGCCTGATGGGTAGAGGAACTGGATCCCGAAAACTGAGGAGCATCAGCAGTGGAAACCATGGCCTGTTCGGCCAGTATGGGGCTATTGTTAGCACTTCCACATCTTCCATCCTGAGTCTCGCCAGGAACCGGAGAATGACAGGAACTGGGGGAAAGGCATATGCCCTGTGGAATCTCCAATGGTCTGTCAGAGCATCCGTCCCAAAGGCTTGGGGACAACTGAACCTCACATAATACTTCGGAAGCTTGTGATTGCATGGAGATGCAAATAGATCCACTTCTGGGTGAAATTCCAGAGAAGTGAGCCACTGGAAGACATCGTTGTGAAGGCTCCATTCGTTGTTGTCCAAGCGGACTCTTGAGAGGAAGTCCGCTTGAACATTCTGTACCCCTGGAAGAAACACTGCAGTGAGGTTGACCAGGTGTTTCTGGGCCCAATATAAAATTGGATCTACCTCCTTCAACAGGGAGTGCCTCCTTGTCGCTTCACATAGGAGACCGCGGTCGTATTGTCCATCCTCAGGATCACAGAAGTCCCTTCTATTAGGTGACGGAATGCTTTCAGAGCGCAGAACGCGGCTCGCAATTCTAGAGTATTTGACACTACCCTGTGAGCTTGGAAATCCCAGCTGCCCTGGGCTATCTCTGTCTGACAGAGGGCACCCCATCCGGTGTTGCTGGCATCCGTGGTAACTGTGATCCAAGAGATGGGCATGATGGAATGGCAATTGAGGAGATTTTTGCTCTGCAGCCACCATGGAAGGCTCTCCCGCATTGATGATGTTATGCGAATGAGGTGATTTTGATCTCCTGGACGCCACTGATGGAGAAACCCCACTTGGAAAGGCCGCATATTCCACTGTGCCCACTTCACCATTGGAGTCGTGGCTGCCATGGTCCCAACCAATCTTAGACACTGAGATGCTCGAAGGTGAGTGGCCGTCATAGCTAGGCGTACCCTGTCCCTGACTACCGGGATCTTCTCGAGGGGCAAAGAAATTGTGCCTCGACTTGTGTCGAACTGAGCTCCCAGAAATATTAACGACTGGGTAGGCTCCAGATGGCTCTTCTCCATGTTCAGTAACCAGCCGAACTCGCGAAGAGTGGCTATTACCTGAGACCCGTGTACCAGAAGTTGTTCTCGGTCTTGTGACAGCAGGAGCAGGTCGTCCAGATAATGGTGTAGACGGACGCCTTTGGTCCTGATCAAAGCCACCACTGCTAGTAAGACCTTTAAGAATACCCGCGGCGATGTAGTAAGCCCAAACGGGAGACAGACAAACTGTAGATGATTCTGATCTACTGCGAATCGTAGGAACTTCTGGTAATCTGCTGCCACTGGCACATGGAAATAGGCGTCCTTGAGGTCGATTGACACAAGCCAGTCTGCCGGTTGTATTGCTTGACGGATGGTGAATAGCGTCTCCATCTTGAATTTTTCCTTCTTGATAAAAGAGTTCAGGTGCATGAGGTCTATGACCGGTCTTTTTCTGAACCAAGAAGAGAGGGGAGTATAGACCCTGGAACTTCTCGTTGGTTGGAACTGGAACCACTGCGCCTTGAGCCACCAACAGATCTACGTAAGACAGAAGGCCTTGTCTTTTCTCTTCTGACTGTGGCAATGAGGTTGGAATGAACCTCAGTCTGGGCGGACTGCAGAATTTCCAGGAATGGCCTGTTGATACTGTCTTGACGACCCAGAAGTCGTTTATCGAGGTTGCCCAGACGTGTTGGAAGCATAGTAGCCGAGCCACGACTTGCTCCGCCTGGGCAGGCACAACGTCAAAAAGACTTTGTTGCCTCCCGACCACCAGAAGACCCTCCTCTGGGTGCTTTCTGTCCTGAAGGCTGCGGTCTTCTCCAGTTCTTTCGGAATTGACGGCCAGGCTTATATAGGCGAGCATCCCTTGATCGATCAGCCCCTTGCCTGGGCTGAGACCTCTTCTGGTCCAGCAAGCGCCTATCCTGGGGAAGGAACCGCGACTTACCACCTGTGGCATGGGAAACGGCGCTTTCTAACTTTTTGCTGAATAGGAAGGACCCCTCAAATGGAATTCGGCACCAGGCCTGTTTTGACGCAGGATCGGCCAACCAAGGACGTAACCAAAGAGCCCGTTTTGCAGTAGCCGATGAAAGCATTACCCGTGCCGCAAGGCGGACCATGTCTAGGGAGGCCTCCCCCAAAAAAAAAAACAGCTGCCAGCCTCAGCTCATGTATTGGCGAATTTCTTGCGACTTCTTCCGACACGCTTCTGAGTGTTGTGTCCACACTGTCTGTCCACACCTCCATTGCTTTAGACAGGGCTGCGAGAGCCAATGCTGGCTTGCATGCCATTCCTGCTGACACATAGATGCGCTTGAGGTCTGAATCAATGCGTCTCTCAAGGCCATCCTTAAAGGTCACTGTGTCTTCAAGCGGAAGGGTGACATGACGCACCAGACGCATCACCGCATCCACCAGAGGTGCAGATTCCAGGTGTTTAACCTCTTCCGTTTTAAACGGGTACATTTTGTTCACTTTGGAGAGTAGAGAGTTTTTTCTCTCTGTGCAGCCCCATTCGTCTGTAAGAATTTCGCCGACCTCCCCTAACAGGGGAAAGAAAGGGCGTTCCTTCTAGAGGTGCTTAAAATACCTCTTCTGTTTAGAGGGTGACTCTACCGGCTCATCCCACTTCAGGGCTTCCTTCACAGCTTTGACCAAGGAGGGAACCATGGCAAAGTCAAAACCCGCACCAGGGTCGTCTGCTTCAAGCTCACCCTCAGAGTAGTCAGATGAGGAGTGACTGTGCTGGGAAGGCCCAGGGATATGAATATTTTAACCAGCCGGAGTACTCGCCATCCTGGGGGAGGAAGTTCCAGCACGAGCAGGATCCGAGGTTTTTAAGGACTCCATAACTATTCGCCTGACCAGCGACTCCATCTGCTGGTTGCTGTCTTCCCTTTTGTTTGCAGCATGTGCAAAACAGGGCTCACAGAGCGACTTTCCATCAGGATCTTTTGTCAGAGTGGTGGTGTCCTGAAGTAGCTCCAGACTCTTCACCATGTCGCCTAGAGGACGACCGATGATGATTGATGATGAATGCCGCGTTTGCGACCTGTTGGAGGATCTTTATCTTCACGGGCTGAGTGACGTCTTTCAGATCTAGAAGGGCTTTAGGAAAGAAAATAAAGACTCAACAGAACAGCAGAAAAAAAAACCCCCCCCAAACATTACAGGGAGAGGAATAAAACCAATCTTACCTGTAATGTAAGGGCTGTCCACCAGGGGGCGGTGAGACATCCATATCACTTTAGGAAACTGCAAGAGATTATTAATGAGTGACATGCAGAAAGCAGGCAGGAAGCCTATTCAGCATAATCACAGCCATCTCTCACCTTTAAAGATTCCTGCAGAGCACGGGGAAGCCGCTGGAAACATTGCTGAACAAACCCACAGATAGCTGAAACTAACAGCTATTTGAATTTGCTACTGGAATGATGTCACCGCCCCCATCCCCCCCACCTGTGCAAACCAAGCCTCGATTCAGATCGAGCCTGGAAGGCACCGCCCCCCCACCTGTGTGAACCAAGCCTCGATTCAGATCGAGCCTGGAAGACACCAGGAAGCAGTGGAGTGGAGGGGAAGGACGTGGAATGGAACGCCATGCATCCCACAGCCAAACTAGAACCCAGGGAGAGATAAGTAACAAACAACAGGAGAATATACAAAAACAAACTGCTGCCATAGAATGTAAAGCAGGATACATCACCACTTCCACGACCAGGCCCTGGACCATACGGACACCACGGCTGCACACATGATGGGGCGTATTAATGGGCCTCCCGCTAATAGCTGGGACGATTGGCCAAATGTCGCTTTGCCTGCCATTGGCCAGGTTTGTAAGCTCTTCCGGCAACTGACTCCACGCCCGTGTCCTACCCCGCTAATAGCTAGGGCGTGCTGGACATGAAGGGGACACCACTCGATCCAACGTGCAGACCGCCAGGCCTGAATCGGGAATCTTCATGAGGTAAGATTTGACTATAATCCTTTCAGGAGGAGGACAAAAAAGGAACACGGCCTCTGGCACGGAGTAAAAATTTATGGGAGTAGGGTCCTATGAGGTAGGAGGAGGCGGGACTAACCCACACGTAAGCTGCCATGGAGTCTCACCGAAGTGGAAAAAAGGGTATATTCTTGCTTTATAACTAGAGTGAGAACATTAAACTCAATAGAAAATAAAACAACTTTTGGAAGAAAATACCATCTCACCAATTGTTGTATAATTTTAAACAAATACGCTTTTTACACACAAATATATAACTCCCCAAACTGGAAAAATAGTATATTCTAACTTTATAACTTTAAAATAAATATAACATTTTTGGCAAAAAATACTGCAAAAAAAAAAAAAAAAAAAAATCTTGCCCTCCACCCTAAAAAAATTGTTATGGAAGTGCAAAAAAATTGTTATGGAAGTGTAACTGTCCAGCAGTTGGGATCTTCCATCTGAATCTAGACAGTGACATCTGGTTTTTTTCACAAACATATCTCTTATTGTTGCCTGGGATAGTGGAGGAGGTTTTTCAAAATCACATTGATATTAATTTTGTTTTTTCTGTGCTGCATGATACAATTCAATATGATGAACTCTTAGGCAGGCCATAGACGATTCGAATTTCGTTCGAAAATCGTAAATGGCAGTGTTATCGAACGATTTTCGTATCGTTAGTGTGGTATGTAAAACGTTCGATTTTCGTACGACAGCAAAAATTCACATATGCAACATGTTGGGTTTTTTTGCGAAAATCGGCCGAATTTCGTATCATTAGTGGGGGAGTTGTATGATTTTGCCTAACAAAACACAGAACAGTAGGGAGTGTGTCCGGTAGAGATGTGGTTAAAAGGCACAAAAAATAGTGTTTTGTCGTACGATTTTCGGCTCACATTGATGGTACACTCGATGATGTGCACGAGTGCCGCTTTCGTTTATCGAACGATAAATCGTACGTAATTCGAATCGTCTATGGCCTGCCTTAGATGTGCCCAAGGGTTTGAGGTATTTTTGTTTTTTGCAGTTACTGATCCCATGCATATGTTGCTTGTACATGTGTTGCACACTGCTGCTTTTCCTGGAGATGGTTGAGACAAGAAATAGTCCCAGACCACACTTTTACTCTTTCTCTCCTCATCCATATCCATTTAAATGTGAAAGACACAAAATAGCTTAAAGAAATGGCTTTCTGAAACTGAAGTTGCTCCTGATGCTGGCACTGGCACCCTGTTGTGGGTTGATGGTGGCTGACACCTGGCAGTGTGGCTGGCTTAGTGCCACCCTGTTCTGGGTGGCTGGCTTGCAGGAACACTGTGGTGGCACTGGCTGACTGGCTGGCTTGGTGTCACCCTGTTATAGGTGGCTGGCTTGCAGGAACACTGTGGTGGCACTGGCTGGCTGGCTTGGTGTCACCCTGTTCTGGGTGGTTGGCTTACAGGAACACTGTGGTGGCACTGGCTGGCTGGCTGGCTTGCAGGAACACTGTGGTGGCACTGGCTGGCTGGCTGGCTGGCTTGGTGTCACCCTGTTATGGGTGGCTGGCTGGCTTGGTGACTGGTGTCACCTTGTTATTGGTGGCTGGCTTTCAGGAACAGTCTGTGGTGGCTGGTTAAATGGCTTGGTGTCACCCTGTTATGGGTGGCTGGCTTGCAGGAACACTGTGGTGGCTGGCTGGATTGGTGTCACCCTCTTATGGGTGGCTGGCTTGCAGGAACACTGTGGTGGGTAGCTGGCTTGCAGGAACACTGTGGTGGGTGGCTGGCTTGCAGGAACAGTCTCTGTGGTGCCTGGTTGGCTTGCTTGGTGTCACCCTGTTATGGGTGGCTGGCTTGCAGGAACACTGTGGTGGGTGGTTGGATTGGTGTCATCCTCTTATGGGTGGCTGGCTTGCAGGAACACTGTGGTGGGTAGGTGGGTGGGTGTCTGGCTTGCAGGAATACTGTGGTGGGTGGCTGGCTTGCTGGAACACTGTGATGGGGGGCTGGCTAGGGTTCACCCTGTTGTGTGGGTGGCTGGCTTGGTGTCACTCACTCACCCTGGCCTGTTGTGGCAGGTAGCTGGCTTGCTGGAACACTGGTCACGGTGGAGGTGGCTGGCTTGGTGTCAATTGGGTGGCTGGTTGCTTGCTCGCTGGGCTGGCACCCTGTTGTGGTGAGTGGCTGAGGCCAGGGCCTGTGGGTGGATGGATGGCTGGCAGCGTGACCAGACCAGACTACAGCTGGCTGTAACACGAGGCTGTGGGAGGCGGTCTTAAGCGGTGAAATGGCGTCATGTATGGGCCGCGCAGGCGTGGGAGGCAGTGTTAGAAGGCAGAACGTGTGCACGCAACATACGGAATGATGTCACGAAAATATCGGCAATATTGGTAAATCAAAAGCCGATTCCGATATATCGGGGAAAGTCCACATCGGTCGATCTCTGGTATGTATGTATGTATATATATATGTATGTGTGTGTATGTATATATATATATATATATATATATATATATATATATATATATATAAATGTTCGCCAAAGTGGAAAAAAGGGTATATGCTTACTTTAAAACTAAAGTGAGAACATTAAACTAAATAGAAAATAAAACAACTTTTGGAAGAAAATACCATCTCACCAATTGTTGCATAATTTTAACCACTTGCCGACTGCCGCACGACTATTTATGTCGGCAGTCAGCCCCTCACAGGCAAAGCGACGTAGGGCTGCGTGGCTAGCCTGTAAGGGTTTTGGGAGCGAGCGCACGCTGCCGGATGTGCACTCCCGCTCCCGCTCGGTCACGGACCCCCCCGTCCGCCGGGCACTCACGATCGTCCGTGACAGCGGGAGAAAGGCAGGCGGCTAGTGTAAACAAAGCCGCCTGTCATTCTCCCCTGTGTAAGAATGGTGATCAAACGGTTCTACTATGTAGGACCGTTGATCACTGTTCTTACACATCAAGCCACAGCCAATCACAGTTAGAAACACGCCCCTAGGGACACACTTAACCCCTCCCTCTCAAAAAAAAGTTAACCCCTTCACTGCCAGTGTCATTTTTACAGTAACAGTGCATATGTATAGCACTGATTACTGTAGTAATGTCACTGGTACCCCCAAAAGTGTCAACAATGTCAGTCAAGGGTCCGATCTGTCCGCCCCAATGTCGCAGTCCCGCAAAAAAAAATCGCAGATCCCCGCCATTACGCGTTTAAAAAAAAATGACAAAAATCTTTCCCTTTGTTAGTAAACGCAATAACTTTTGCGCAAACCAATCAAAATACGCTTTTTGCGATTTTTTTACCAAATATATGGTTAAAAAAAAAAATTGGCCGAAAATGTTAAAAAATTTTGATTTTTTATTTTGAGAATTTCATGTATAAAAATGTGAAAAATATTGCTATTGTTGCAAAATTGACGCTCTTTTTTTAGTTTATAGCGCATGATCAAAAAATCGCACAGGTGATCAAATACCACCAAAAGAAAGCTCTGTTTGTGGAAAAAAAGGACGCCAAATTCGTTTAGGTACAGCGTCGCACGACCGCGCAATTGTCCGTTAAAGTCACGCAGTGCCGAATCGCAAAATAGGCCCTGGTCAGGAAGGGGGTAAAATCTTCCGGGGCTTAAGTGGTTAAACAAATACGCTTTTTACACACAAATATATAACTCACCAAACTGGAAAAATAGTATATTCTAACTTTATAACTTTAAAATAAATATAAAATTTTTGGAAAAAAATACTGCAAAAAAAAAAAAAAAAAATCTTGCCCTCCACCCTAAAAAATGTGTTATGGAAATGCAAGTGGCTAATTTTTATTCCACTTTAAGTTTATGTTTCTAAACAGATGTTTTCTATCTGTTTCTGTTTTACACTCAAATAAACATTTGATACAGAATGTGCGCAGAAAACGAGTAGCAGTGAAGGGTGTTGAGTCATTGATCTGACTCCTTTACCGTAATAAAAAAAAAATTTAATTATGTAATCATCTTTATTTAGATTCTTCAATTTCAAAGCATGGTTTGGACAGTTTTCACTGAATAAGTTCTCTAAAGAACTTCTAGAAAGGCCGGACCATGAAAAGGTCATTTCCACAAATCTGGGACAGTTATCAGCAATCTGAAATCACTTTTGTCCCCACAATGAAAAATATTCTATAGGACATTTTATACACCATACTCTTCTTATTTCAATCAGTCACCATTTTTTACCTGGAAAGTGTCAAATTGGTCCATTTTAGTTCACTTACGTATCTGTTGGTGAACATATTTTTGCTGCCCTGGAAGTTTCTTTGATTGTCTAGTCTGGTGACTTTGAAACTTTTATAGTGACTTTTATAAAAGGGCATAAGAAGATAAAGAGCTCTCAAGAGCCAAAAATCATTTTCAGGCTATTATAATCAAGAGTTGCTTTTTACATTTTCTGCTTCAAAGAAATGAATCAATTATACCAAAGCATTTTTCCTCTCTGCCAGTTAGCATGTGTTAACAAAGGTGGATATCCTATAAATGCTATATAGTATTACATTTAGAAAGCAGCAATTCTGCTGTGAGATATGCACAGGCTCAAATAAATAATAGTATATACAGCTGCGCTAAAAACACTAGTGAAAAAATTATGAAAAAATTAGATATATTAAATAAAAAGTCCAAATGTGATAAAAGGAATCCTTTTACCGGTATCCACACCATCCGTCACCATAAAGTGAATGATCCTTTGGGCTCTTTCACACAGGCGATCCACCTGTCAGTTTTTTTGGTGGATCTGAACGGTCCCCCCATGCATCCCTATGGGGCGTTGGATGTCAGCGGAGACATGTCCGCTGACATCCGATCCCTCAAATCTGGACGGATGGAAACCCTATTTTCCATCCATCCAGCGAATCGGATCGGATGGGATCGGATGAGAACGGACCGACGGTCCGTTCCCATCCAATTCCCCCCTAGAGATGTATGGGGAACTGACAGCTGTGTCTCCACACACAGCGCGGAGAACAGCTGTCATTCTCCTGCTCAGCGGGGGATCGGCAGATCGATCGCTGAGAAAAACGGAGTCCGTCCGACGGATGGATAGTGTGAAAGGGGCCTTAAAGTGGTTGTAAAGTCTAATTTTTTTTTTTTTTAAATAACAAACATGTTATGTAAGGAATATACTAGTGTATATGCCCCGCGCCACGTGTTTAATTTATAAATATGTGAAATAAATAATAAAAATATTTTTGTGAATAAAGTTGATTTTGTGAATAAATATTTTAAAATTATGTGTATTCGTAGCAGCTGCTATAGAAGATAATAATCTCCGAAGACGTCACCGGAAGTGACGAAACGCGTAAGATTGTAACGCACAGCGTGGTGACGTGTGTCGTAGGTGGAACGCAAGCCGGAAGTCCTCCCGCTTGCTTCCACGCTGATCGGCTTGCGCTGAAACACACGGTCACAAGCGGCCATACCAGGGCTGCACTCGGGAGGAACAAACCCCGATTTCTTTTATCACTAGTTTTGGCTGTTTTTGTTTTATTTGCACGAAGTTTTGTATATACTTTTTTTGCCCAATTGGGAATAAAAATACTTGAAGATATCACACTATTTGGAGCTCCTTTTTTCCATATCTTTTTTCTGGCACGAGGGGAGAGGAGACAGAGGGAGATCCCACCATCTCATTCACCTGGAGCAAGCCATAAAGAAAGCCCTTTTTAGCCTGGACGGCTATACAAGCTTGATTGGTCATGGTGCTATAAGGCAGACATGACCCACAACGTCTGGTAAGTGATTGAGTCTTACCTTTGTCACGGTGATATTACAAATATTAGGATTATTACTGAGTGGACTGAGTAATCATCGCGCTGAGCACTTGCACTTTTTGTCTGGAATTTTGCACAAAGGACTCACTTTATATTGCACATTTACTGCACTTTTTTATTTGGAAGTTTGCACAAAGGATTCACTTTATATTGTATATTTATTGGACTTTTTGAATTTTGGACTTTTACACCTACTAATATTATACGGAATTAAGATTTACTATTTTCACATATTATATTTTGTTATTTATATCAATTTTATGAAATTCAGTATATTTACTTTAATTGCAATTATTTTAAAGCAAGCGCTATAGGTGGTCATCCAGATTACTTACCAACAAACATGTTATACTTACCTCCTCTGTGCAGTTGCTTTTGCACAGAGCAGCCCGGATCCTCTTCTTCTCAGGTTACTCTTTGCTGCTCCTGGCTCCTCCCTCCTGTCGCATGCCCCCACAGCAAGCAGCTTGCTATGGGGGCACCTGAGCGGAGCTTCAGCTCTATTTGAATGCATTAAAATAAAAAAAAACTTCTGACTTTACAACTCCTTTAAGCTACCACCTCCACCTTAAAGAGTGCTCACTTACCAGTTTGCACGGACCTCCTATTACATAAGATCAGTGACTCTTGCAGCTCAAAACCCAGCCAGGGTTTAAAGGTCCCCTGCTGGGTTTTGAGCCGTAAGTATGTATGTATGTGGTCCTGGCAGGGATCCCTGGATTCTTGGCAGGGATTCCCCCTTTTTCCTCCTCTCCCCTACTCCCCACCTGGTCCTTGACCCTACTTCCAGGAATCCCTGCCAGGACCATGCCCAAACTTGGCCAACCTGTGGGATATCCATATCTCTTGTGGCACCACACTGTTGTTGGTGAACTTGTGCATCCTACCCAGATCTCTGGCACCTATAGCTCGTGCACACCGGGTCTTGTCACTGACATTGAATTATCCGCGATCCCCCCACATACCGATTAATCATACGGTCAATAAAAGGCGATACGCCTGAAGGATCTCTCTGTCAGTGCCATCCCCTCCCCTCACCGGACGTCTGGATGATTCATTGCGATTTATAGGTTTTTTATTGAACTGTATTGTTTATCACCGTCAATTTTTCATTATTACCACTTTCACTGTGTGTTGGTTACACTACATAAGCTACCTCGGAAAAGAGTTCCACCTCAGCGGGGTCTTCTATTACATAAGCTACCTCAGTCACTCCTTGATTGCACAACTTATACCGCTGTACTCCTCTGCTTGAACCATAGCCTGTTACCTGTATTTATACTACTTACACATGAATAAAACACACCTTATTTGACTAATCCATAGCCCTGTGGTTTCATTTATCCATCCCCAAAAGGCTCTCTTTTTGTTTACTGGTCCCTTCCAGTACAGCTTTTATTCGCATTTGATTTAGAGCCAGGGGCAGGACCGCCATACCTGCGGTGTTCCCAGGGAATTTCATCAAAACTACTCAAGTTAGACCTACCCTCCTTCCTTTTTGTATGCAGAATACAAATTGGCCTAAAATGATCAATTTGATTTTTTACATTTTTTTATTGGGAATGTTTTATAGCAGAAAGTAAAAAATATTGTGTTTTTTTCAAAATTGTCGCTCTTTTTTTTTGTTTATAGCGCGAAAAACCGAAGAGGTGATCAAATATCACCAAAAGAAAGCTCAATTTGTGGGAAAAAAAGGACATCAATTGTATTTGGGTACTGCATCGCACGACCGCGCAATTGTCAGTTAAAGCAACGCAGTGCCGAATCGCAAAAAATGGCCTTTTCATTAAGGGGGTAGAACCTTCCGGAGCTGAAGTGGTTAATGTGAAGGCCATAGTTTAAGGATCACACACTTTATGGTGATGAATGGTGTGGATACCGTTGAAAGGATTTTTTTTTTTTATCACATTTGGGCTTTTAGTTTAATTTATCTAATTTTTTCCACATTTTTTTCACTGGTGTTTTTAGTTTTGTAGAATTACAATGAAACAGATTCTCTGGATAGCAGGTGTGGTGCTACCCCTGCAGGGGCTGCATATATTAATTGGTTCTTTCCCAAACAATGCAGAGGCCGCCAGTCACCCAAGCAACATTCCATGCACTCTAGCTCCAATAAAAAGTCTAGAGCAGTGGTTCTTAACCTGGGTTCGGTCGAACCCCAGGGGTTCAGTGAGTCAGTCTCGCGGGTTCGGCAGGGGGGGCAATTGCTCCCCCTGAGAAAATATTACTGATTGTGAGGCCGAGCGTACCCCGGGAAATCAGAGCTGCCGTCAGGACAACTCACAGCCATTATACATAGACACTTGATGCTCTGCCCCCTGTACCTCCCCCAGCAGGTTTCCAGCCTATCTCCTGCAGGCTGCTTGCTGCTTGAGTGGGCGGGATGGGGATGTACCTGACCACGGAGATCGCACCCGTCTGGAAGAGGGAAATGTGAGCAGCTGAGCAGAGGGAGCCGAGTGAATGTTCCTGGAGGTAGGCTCAGCTAGCTGTACATGGTGGATTAGTTTACAAGCACCTCTATGCTAAGTCTGCTGAGTTACTGCAGCTTAGCATAGAGGTGCTGTTAGGTGACAAATAGAAATGCATGTCCTTTTCATTTAGCTCAATAAAGCATTGTGAATGCCCCTTGTGTGTGCCCTCCTGATACCCCATGGTATGCCCTCCCAACACCTCCCCCCCAGTGTGTGCCCTCCTGACACCCCGTGGTATGCCCTCCCAACCCCCCCCCCCCCAGTGTGTGCCCTCCTGACACCCCATGGTATGTCCTCCCAACACCTCCCCCCAGTGTGTTCCCTCCTGACACCACATGGTATGTCCTCCCAACCCCACCCCAGTGTGTGCCCGCCTGACACCCCAAGATATGCCCTCCCAACACCTCCCCCCAGTGTGTTCCCTCCTGACACCCCATGGTATGCCCTCCCAACACCTCCCCCCAGTGTGTGCCCTCCTGATACCCCATGGTATGCCCTCCCTACACCTCTCCCCAGTGTGTGCCCTCCTGACACCCCATGGTATGCCCTCCAAACCCCCCCACCCTAGTGTGTGCACTCCTGACACCCCATGGTATGCCCTCCCACCCCCCCCCCAAGTGTGTGCCCCCCTGACACCCCATGGTATGCCCTCCCAACCCCACCCCGCTGTGTTCCCTCCTGACACCCCATGGTATGCCCTCCCACCCCCCCCCAGTGTGTGCCCTCCTGATACCCCATGGTATGCCCTCCCAACCCCCCCCCCCGTGTGTGCCCTCCTGGCTCCCCCAGTGTGTTCTCTGTACACCGCCCTACAGCCTACTGACCACTCTATCCTGCCCTACAATAAACTGACCCCTATACACTGCCCTACATGCTACTGACCTCTGTACACTGCCCTACATCCTACTGACCTTTCTACACCGCCCTAAAAACTACTGACCCCTATACACTACCCTACATGCTACTGACCTCACTACACTGCCCTACAAACTACTGAGCACTGTACACTACCCTAAAAGCTACTGAGCACTGTACACCACCCTACAAACTACTGACCACTGCACACTGCCCTACAAACTACTCAATACTGCACATTGCCCTACAGCCTACTGACCTCTGTACGCTGCCCTACATCCTACTGACCTCTTTACACTGCCCTACAGCCTACTGACCTCTGTACGCTGCCCTACACACTACTGACCTCTGTACATTTTACTTTGCATGATACGTTTAATTCAGTTCTGTAAACAACACCTTATTTTCTGGCAGTGCCCCTCCCGAGACTAGACTCATAAAATCATATTTTATTTTTCCAATTAAGAAGGGTCCGGTGAATGCGCATATGAAACTGGCGGGGCTCATCTAGAGGGTGTATTTTATTGTTGGTAGAACTTTGGACAGGAGAGGAATTAGGGCAAATGATACTTCAAAATGATTAGCAAACAATGATTAGTAAACAATCTTTTCCTGAAGTAAATGTGAATTAAGAAAAATCTATTCCCTCGCAGATGAAGTCCAAGAGCAAATTTCTTTAGCATCCACCGGAATATTGCAGTCCCGCTATAAGACGCTGATTGCCACCATTACTAGTATAAAAAAATAAATAAATAAATATAAATTCCAGTATATATCCCATTTAGTTTGTAGATGCTTATAATGTTTGCGCAAACCAATCAGCATAACCTTATTGGGATTTTTATTTAATAAAAATATGTAGCAGAATACATATTGCCCTACATTTTTGAAGAAATTTGATTTTTTTATTTTTTTTATATATTTTATAGCAGAAAGTATAAAATATTGTTTGTTTTTTTTCAAAATTGTCGGTCTTATTTTGTTTATAGTGAAAAAAATATATAAAAAAACGTAGAAGTGATCCAATACCACCAAAAGGCTCTATTTGTGGGGAAAAAATTACATACATATTTTTGTATACACTGTTACATGGCCGTGCAATTATTGCTTGTCCTTATCCGGTCTTTGGGGCACAATTCCTCCCACTGATACAAGTCACTATTCCTCCCACTAACACCAACAATGAGGCACCATTCCTTCCACAGACACCAACAGTGGGGCAATAATTCCTCCCACTGACACCAATGATGGACATAATTTCTTCCTCTGACACCTACAATGGAGCATTATTCCTGCCATTGACACCAACAGTGAGGAACTATTCCTCCCACTGATGTCAATGATGGGGCACTATTCCTTCTACTGACAGCAACAATGGGGCACCACTCTTTCCACAGACACTGACAGTGGGTCACTATTCCTCCAACTGACCCCAACGATGGGGCACTATTCTACCTACTGATACCAATAATGAGGCACTATTCTACTTTACTCCATCTGACCACCAAGCCTGAGGCATCGTTAATCTCACTGACACTGGGGCCTTTTCTACTCCCAGTGGCCATAGTCTGCCCCCTACAGTCGGAAGGAAAATAAACTGGCCCTTTGTTTAGAAAGTTTGGAGACCCCTGATGTGGACAACACAAGCATTAGCTATTGTTTCCATTGTGTTAAAAAGGGGGAGGGAAGGCAGCATTTTCATTAATTTTGTTACTTTCAGAAGGCCAACTTTGGTTTGAGCCTTATATGTACTTACTGAAATAATTCTTAAATCCTGGGGCAGCATTTAAATTCTCAGAAATGTTCCTCATCTGCCACCACTGATATAAATGGCTGGACGAAAAGATAGATGGATAAAAACGGCACCAACGCACAAGTAAAATCATTTTGCTTGGCTTAATTTCTACTTGGAAAGCAGTTTGTGTCATCCTGTGCTTTCCAAAAGCTGCAATATCCTCTCACCTTAATGTGGAGGGATTTTTATCTTAGTCTTCTAAAACTGTATGAAAGAAACTTAATTTAGAGAAGCACAAAAGAAAGTTTCCCTCAAGCTGTTGCATCCTGGACATGATTTCCAGGAAATAACTTAGAAATAATTACAGAAACTTATAAGAGAGATGGTAGAAAAAAGACCAAGTGGTCCATCGCGTCTGCCTCTTTTTGTTTTTGGCCGGAGGGGGGGGGTGAATGGGGGGAGGTTTTTATTAAATTTTTTGCCCAAATGGACTTTTGGTCTGCCTTAGGACTGACTCTCTACCAACCTGCTGTAAGTCTATATCAAGCATCAAAGCATACTTTCTAAGATTAGTTCTGAACTTTCTTCCTGCTGGTTTACGATCAAGTCCCCGTGTTCTTGATCTTAGCTTCATATTGAAAACACTGCCCTCATGAACCTTATTTAAACCCTTCATGTTTATAAAAAATTAAATTATGTTCTCCCTGTACCTCCCTGTACAGACTATGCATCAGGGGTAGGCAACCTTAAAGTGAAGTTCCACCCAAAAGGGAAGGCTTCACTTGTCCATTGATTGTCCATTATGCTGATCATTCCTGAGAAGGCTATAATGGAGTAATCTTAATATGTATTGATGTTTCTATATGTCTACATATGTATTTTCATATTTTTAATTGAATAAAAAAAAAAAACATTGAATTTTAAATATTTCTTTTGTAAAAATTGAGTTATTGGCACCTTAAAAATCCCAGCTCATGTTATGAGCCATTTTCCTGTGTCTTTTGTTCAACTAATGGGATGCCGAGGCCAATGAGCTTTCCTCTAAGACCTTTTCTCTTCTCTCTGATGTATGTCTTCCTCTGCTTCAATGCCTCCAAAACTGCCAGAATCCTCCTCCTCCTCCTCCCTCTCCTCTTGTGTTTTCTGTGGCTGCACAAGAACGGTGTCTGCATAAAGCGGGCCTTGAGAGGAAAGAAAGACCTCCTCTGTCTCGAGTGCCCTGTCCATAATGCCAGAGTCTGCTCCAGCAGGAACACAACAGGGATTGTGTCACTGATGCGTGCATTGTCACAGCTCACCATCCTTGTGGCTTTCTCAAACGGTGACAGTATAGAGCATGCATCTTTTATCAGCAGCCATTGGCGTGGGGAAAAAATGGCTACCCTGAGCCTGTCGGTGTGTCATATTCACACAGGGACTCGCTGACGGGCCTCTGCTGCATGTGCAGCCACTGCAGCACTGCCAAAGTTGAGCTCCAACTGGTGGGCATGTCACGATTCAAGCCATTTACGGGCAGGTGAAATTCCAGTTGAATTTCAGCCAACCAAGCACTGGCTGTGTATGACCACCTGAAATGCCTACAGACTCTTCTGGCCTGTTTTAGCAGATCTTCCAATCCTGGGTACCTGTTTAGGAAATGCTGCACCACCAAATTGAGGAAAAGTGCCAGGCGTGGTACATGTGTCAACTTTCCCTGTCGAAGGGCAGACAGGAGGTTAGTGCCATTATCGAACACCACCATTCCTGGCTCAAGCTGGTGTGTCGTGAACCACCCCTGGGCCTGCCCCCACAGAGATGAAAGAATCTCTGCTCCGGTGTGGCTCCTGTCCCCTAGACAGACCAGCTGAAGCACTGCATGGCCCCTTTTAGCTTGACTCATTGAATAGCTCATTGAACGCTTAAAGGGTACCTGTGGTTCATAGGACAATTCAGCAGGGGAGGGCATGGAGGAGGATGAGGAGGGGGTAGAGCTGACAAATCTCGCATCATCCCCACCAGCTGTATGGAGACATAGAGGCAAAACAAGCACTGGCACTGAGCCCTGTCCTGCATCCTTCTGAGTTGCAAGCAGAGTTACCAAGTGTGCTGTGAACTAAATATATCATCCCTGACCATTCTTGCTGAACCATGTATCAGCAGTAACGTGGACCTTGTGGCTGATTGCCTTGGCCAATGATGCTACAACATTGCCTTCCATGTTATGGTACAGAGCTGGAATGGCCTTATGTAAAAGGAAATAGTGACTGAGAGCCTCCCATTGTGGTACAGCACATTCTGCAAATTCACGTATGGGGGCAAAATCCACCAGATGGAAAGGCAGGAGTTGTAAAGCCAGCAGCTTTTACAAGCTGGAATTTAGACATTGGGCATGTGGGTGGCAGTGACTGTATTTTTTTTTCCGCTCCAGCAGCTGGGGCAGAGAATTTTGCCTGCATACAGCTGGTGGTGTGCTGCTAGCAGACGTGCTGCAAGGACCTGTGGCACCCTTCGCTATATTATACTTTCCTCCTTTGCTTTATCCGGCACCCATGTCGCATCAGGGACCTCATCATCATCACCCCCTCTATCCTCATCATCAGTGGAGCCAACTTGGCAATACGCTGCGGCTGGAGGAACATTACTGCCAATTTGTGTATCAGTGTTCTCCCCTCTCTGTGAGCTCATGTTCCTACCTTCCTCAACATCAGAACCAACATTTGAATTAAGTAATGCCTGTGTGTAGCGGGGTCTTCCATTATACAAGTTCTAAAAGACTGCTGCTTGACATTTGAGAGGAACTCGGCTCCATCTAGTGGCCAAAAGGACACATTGCAGCGGCTATGGAATGTCTTTTGATGTTATTTTCCTTTCAGGAAGTTGAGCAGTCTTCATCGCCCATAGTGCTTTGAGAATACCAGGGTGCACTGCTGCACCGCACAGCCTTCTGGGGGAAGCTTTATAAAGGAAGGGAGGAGCCAGGCTCACTCTCTTGGGAAAGACACAGTGAGACAAGCAGGATGCCAGTGCTGTGGGCTGATGCTGTATGCTAGGCCGAAACTCCTGGGCCTTAAGTGACTAAGTTGCAGTGTTTCATCTCCAGTAGAGGATCCCTCCTGGAGGTCCCATCGATGTTCTACAGAGACCAGACTCATCCACCCCAGATACCTAGCGCGGCTGGTGACAGAGGCCGGAGACTGAGACAGCAGCGGAGGCTTCCTGGGAGACAGTCCTGTTGGTGAGAGGGCACCTGCCCAAAAACTGACTATATCTATCAAAGAAGTAACTTTAGTCAGGATTAGCCTTAGAGTAGTAGAAGGCAATATACCAGGTGGCCCAGTACATCTCTCACAGAAGTTTTACCGGCAATCCTGCACAGACACCCCGCGGTGATTACTAACTGTTTGCTGCCATTCTCTCTATTGATCACCCATCCTCAATGTGGATTACAAATTGCGAGTGCACCAACGTTGCTAGCGAAGATATAGAGAAGAAACAGCGGACTCAGATAGGTCTGACATTCTGATACTGTGTCTAACTGAATGCTGAGCCTTATCTCCAAAAGTATAATAGTGATTAAGATGGCGGTCCTATAGGCTCTGAGACATTTCCTGAAACAATTAATGTGCCCTTGAGGAGTGATATCACAGTATTTATCTTATCTTTGATTAATTAATTAGTATATCCTTTTACAAAGTCATATTTTACTGTATCGAAACTGTTTATTTGATTCACAGTAAATAACTTTCCTGTTTAAAAGCAAGCTTGTGTGTGGTCACCTTGTATTACCCAGAAGGACTGCAGCTGGAGAGAGGTAACAGGTCATTATTATTTATTGAAGTGTTATATTCCAATCTGTGTAGCCATTTGGTATTCCAGTCCTATTCTGGGTCAGTTGTGCCTAGGGAGGGTTCGAGCCAATTCTGTGGGTTGTTAGGCAGGACGTAGACCCAATAATCTAATCAGCAGCTCCTGCGGGGGTGGTGCTACACGTGGGGGCTCGTCCGGGATGATCTACAGTCCTGCAACACAACCCTCTCAGCCACAGAATCCCCCTCAACGCAGAAATGGATCCTACCGCTGCAGCCGAGTGGTGCAGGGAAGAGAATGTCGTAGTGGAAAATGGCCTGGTGGTTGAAATCAAGGGAGAGGTCTGGACTGAGGAAAAACTCCTCCCAGTTTTAAGGGCACTGTCCACAGACAGGAAATTCTGGGTGACTGACATAAAGACAGACACCACCGTTCCACACACGTATGCATTGTGTGAGTGGAGGAAGGGGGTCCCTGATTACTTTAAGGGAACCAGTGTAAAGACTACTGACCAAACAGAACTTTTCTTAATACATCCAGAAGTCCTTACTGAAGGTCCCTCATCCACCACTCCTGGGGGATCCAGCAAAGAAAAAGGTGTCCAAGAAGGGAGTCCAGAGTCACCACCTTTGTCTACCTTTAGCTCAGAACTGTGTGCTGTTCTCGGGGAAATCGTAGCAAAATGTAGTAAGGACTCCCCAAACTATCTGATGACTGAATATAGGAAGCTCAGGACATTCTCTGGGAAACAGCCTGTGCCTTCGACAGAAGATGGGTTTGAAGAGTGGTTAGATACCGCCACTCAGGCTTTGGAAGAGTGGGAGGTACCAGAACAGCACAAGAAACAGAGAATCACAGAAAGTTTAAAGGGACCTGCACTAGAGGCCGTACGTAATCTCAAGCTAAGCAAAAAGAACTGTACTGCACAGGATTATCTAGACATTCTACAAGATGTATTTGGTCGGACGGAGAACGTGGCTGAACTTCTTTACCAGTTAGACCACTGTTACCAAGAAGAGGAAGAGAAGTTGTCCGAATTTATTAGACGCCTAGATAAGATCATCCACCAGATCTTGATAAAGAAAGGGATAGACCCCCGGAAGGTAGATGAGACTCGTGCACGGCAGGTGCTGAGAGGGGCTCAACCCTTAGATCCCATTGCCATACTGTTGCGAACTCGCCAAGATGGTGGCATTCTGGAATACCCTGACCTGATCCGAATGGTCAGAGAAGAAGAGGTCATGTTAGACAACAAAAGGAAGAGTCGGCAGTTTGACTCAACTGCTCGTGTCAGAGTGATAAGTGCAAAAGAAAGTGACTCGCAAGTTGAACTCCTAAAGACCCAGGTGTCCCAGTTGATAGAAATGGTGTCCATCCTGACTAGTCAGGCATCTACTCTACCTGATGGGAACGTGTCAGAGAAGCCGGATAAACCTTCTAACCTTAGAGTAGACCCGGAACCGAGACCTAGGAGATCGCTAACTTGTTTCAACTGTGGGGGAGTAGGACATGTTAGAGGAGTATGTCCCAGCCCAGGAAATGTCGCCTCAGAACCTCGCAAGCCAGCGGAGAAACTTCAGAGGGCACCCGTGAAGGAGTCGACCGGGTGCCCGCCAGTTTCAAGGGAATCCAAGAGACTCAATGATTCAGGGAATCTGAGTCAGGGAGTCAGATCCAGGTACAACGCCCCTAGTTCTATACTCCAGGCTACTGAGAGAAGGAAAATCAATGCACACCGGGCCCAGAGGGGACTGAAGTCCAGAAGAAAAAAAAAGAAAAGAGCCTGGGTGCAGAGAACTGAATCAGACAACAAGGCCACTTCAAGAGAATTCCCAACTAACTTGGTCGGGCCTTCCCCTGTAGTCTCTGTCCAGGTAGAAGGAATTTACACAAGAGCCCTCCTTGACACTGGGGCCCAAGTGACTCTTCTGTATAGAGACTTCTATGATAAACACCTTACCCATCTACCTCTGCAGAAGTTGGAAGATCTGGAGATATGGGGTATCGGGACTCAAAGTTTTCCCTATGACGGGTATCTGCCAATCAAGTTGACCTTTGACCCATCAGTGGCTGGTGAAGCTGAAACCTTCGACACCCTAGCGGTGGTCTGTCCTCGTCCGCCAGGGGCCAACAAAAGCTCTCTCATCGTAGGGACCAACACTGACCTAGTAAGGCGCCTCCTGACACAACTGGTCCAGGGACAGGATGCTCCAGCGCCAAGGATTCACCCCATGCTACGGCAGGCCTATCAACGATTAGTATTGGAGCAAGAGACTCCTGCAGAAGGAGTTGGAAGACTCTGGAAGTTGGACAGAACGGAAAAGGTCTTGCAGCCAGGAGAGGTGGCTTGTCTGAAAGCTTCCGTTAAACTCACATGGAAACAGCCGGGCCCTTTTATCATCTTTGAATCAGGTCCACAGGAAGAGGAGAGAGGGATAGAAGTAATCCCTGAAGTGATCCCTTTGAAGGTGTTACAGAAAAACCATGGAAGGGTTTTAGTGAGTGTCAGAAACACCTCTACTACACCGGTGAAGGTACCGGCCAGAGTGCTGTTGGGCCAAGTTAACCCGGCTACCCCAGTTGTCCCATCTGATCTTAAAGAGGAGGGAAGGGGTGAAGATGTTATAGAAGAGCTCTGCTCTGGAAACGCTGCCCTCCCACCAGAATGGGTGAAGAGGGCCAAGGCACAACTTGCTGGATGGCGAGGAATATTTTCTAGGAATGAGTTCGACGTGGGATGCGCCAGGAGTGCCACTCATAAGATCCGCCTGAGTGAGGACAAACCTTTCCGAGAAAGAGTCCGGCGAGTTCCCTTAGGTGACTTAGAAGATCTACGTCAGCAGCTGGCGGAACTCAAGAAGACTGGGGTTATTCGAGAATCCAGGAGCCCATATGCTTCTCCGATAGTGGTAGTCCGGAAGAAAAACGGATCTCTGAGGCTTTGTATCGACTACCGAACACTGAACAGAAGAACCATCCCAGACCAGTATACCACTCCTCGAATCGAAGACGCCCTACAGAGCCTGTCAGGGGCGAAGTGGTTCAGTGTGATGGACTTAAAGAGTGGGTATTATCAGATCCCCATGCACCCTGAAGATCGGGAGAAGACAGCCTTCATCACCCCTGTGGGGTTCTTTGAGTTCAATCGCATGCCTCAGGGATTGTCAGGGGCCCCTGCTACCTTCCAAAGGCTGATGGAAAGGACCGTTGGAGATATGAATTTGATAGAGGTACTGGTATACTTGGATGATGTTATCGTGTTTGGCAGAACTTTGGAAGAACACGAGGAGAGGTTGGAAAAGGTCCTGAAGAGGCTACATGAAGAAGGCCTGAAACTTTCTCCTGAGAAGTGCCAATTCTATCAGTCCTCGGTCCATTACCTGGGCCACATCGTGTCTGAAGAAGGGGTGGCCACCGACCCGGACAAGCTGGATGCTGTCGCCTCCTGGCCGAGACCTACAAATGTGACCGAACTTCGGTCGTTCCTGGGTTTTTGCTCCTATTACAGGAGGTTTGTAGAGGGGTTCGCCAAGATTGCCCGACCCCTCAATGAGTTACTAAAGAACGAAGAAGATGACGTTCCTGAACTGGTCAAGCCAATGAAGTCCACCATGGGACCCCGGAAGGCCAAGGAGTCCATCCAGGATCAGTGGACCCCAGAATGTGAAGGGGCTTTCATTCAGTTGAAAAAGAATCTAACCACTGCCCCTGTGTTGGCCTACGCAGACCCCACGAAACCATATGAACTACATGTCGATGCCAGCCGAGATGGGCTGGGTGGGGTACTCTACCAGGAACATGGGGGCCACCTGCGACCCGTAGCCTATGTGAGCAGGAGTCTACTACCTGCTGAAAGGAATTATCCTACCCACAAACTTGAATTCCTGGCCTTAAAGTGGGCAGTGGTCGACAAACTGAAAGATTACCTGTACGGAGCTGAATTCATTGTCAAGACGGATAATAATCCCCTTACCTATCTGTTGACTACAGCTAAGCTGGATGCAACAGGACACAGATGGTTGGCTGCCCTCTCTAGCTTCAACTTCAGCCTGAAGTATCGGCCAGGAATCGGGAACAGGGATGCAGATGCCCTATCCAGAAGGTTGCATGCACCACACGGACCTGATGAAGAATGGACCCATTTGGCTCCAGAAGGGGTGCGTGCCCTATATCAGGGAACTGAACTTCGATCCAGAGGAGGATCAAGAGCCGAAGAGATTGGGGTTTCGGCTGTCGGAGTACCCAAATACTATTGCAGGGTGACCCAGGTTGAAGGGGAAGATTTACCCCGGCTGTCCAAAAGGGACTTGAGGAAGGAGCAGCTGGAAGACCCTCTGGGAAAACTTCTTTTGGAAGCCTTGGAGATCCAGCGCCCTGAGTTGCTTCTCACCGACTCTCCTCAGGGGGCCCGTCTGTTGCATAGAGAGTGGACCCGGTTACAGATCCGAGAAGGGGTGGCCTACCGAAGAGGCCCATCTGAAGATCTGGAGGAGAAGTGGCAACTGTTCTTACCAGCTAAATACAGGGAGAGAGTTCTGGCTGCTCTTCATGATAATCATGGCCATCTGGGACCTGAAAGAACTTTTCAGCTTGTCAGAGACAGGTTCTACTGGCCCTGTATGAGGGCCGAAGTTGAAGGATACTGTCATTCTTGTGTCCGATGTATACAAAGGAAGACTCTGCCACGTCAAGCAGCCCCAATGGGCCATCTGCAAAGCCAGGGACCCATGGAACTGGTGTGCATTGATTTCCTTTGCCTAGAGCCTGATCTGAGTGGCCAAGGGAATGTCCTTGTGGTAACAGACCATTTTACCAGATACGCCCAAGCATTCCCAACAAGGGATCAGAAGGCCTCTACAGTAGCCAAAGTTCTTGTAGAAAAGTTCTTTGTACACTATGGGTTACCACAACGCCTCCATTCAGATCAGGGAAGAGACTTTGAAAGCAGACTGATCAAGAGACTGTTAGATCTGTTAGGCATCCAAAAGACTAGAACTACTCCCTACCATCCACAAGGGGATGCCCAGCCGGAACGATTTAACAGGACTCTTTTGGACATGTTGGGGACTTTAAGCTCAGAGAAGAAACAGCATTGGGGCAAACATGTAGCTGCCATTGTGCATGCCTACAACAGTACTGTCAGTGATGCTACTGGATATTCCCCTTATCGTCTAATGTTTGGACGAGAGGCTCGATTGCCAGTGGATTTGGCCTTTGGCATCTCGCCCGATCACACCTCTTCAGCATCGCACAAGGGATATGTGGACCGACTGCGGAAGAGTCTGAAATCGGCCTATGATAAAGCTCAGGCCACATCTGATCAACGTGGACTGAGGAATAAAAGGAATTTCGACTTAAAAGTTCGGATCCAAGACTTGCAACCAGGGGACAGGGTATTGTTGAGGAACTTGGGTGTCCCAGGAAAACACAAGTTGGCAGACCGCTGGAAGTCCCAACCTTATGTTATCTGCAAGCAACTACCAAACCTCCCTGTGTATCAAATTCGGCCTGAAGGAAGTGTGGGTCCATTGAAGACTTGGCATAGGAACCATTTACTGCCTCTCTCTGAAGCAGTTCGCATGCCTCCTGTCGTAGATTCGCCAGAGACCCCTTCGACCTCTCGCCTGTCCAGACCAGTCACCAGATCTCAGTCGACACTCCCAGATGTGAGGGAGGGAAATTCTCCATCTGAAGATCTGGAAGATGAAGAGGAGGTACCTGACTGGATGTGGTCGTCTCAGTTACCAGAACCCACACCTGCCTCCCTGTCTTCATCCGAATTGGCTGACAGAGGAACCCTTCGGGCGGAAGCCCCCGAATTCATACCTTTCCACATGCTTCCAGAAGAAGTAGTTGATGATGAAGATCCTGAGGAGGAGGTTGCACCTTCCTCTGAAGAAGAACTGACCGCTCTTGAAGCATCAGATTCCTGTGTGTTGGAACATGAGGAGGAGGACATTGAAGAATCCCCAGAAGTGGCTGGTCCTAGTACCTCTGAGATCGTGCATCCCAAAGAACAGAGGGAAAGAAGAGTCATTCACCCGCCCAAAAGACTGACCTATGACCAATTGGGTGAATGCTCAGAAGAGGCTATCTTTACTTCCAAACGAACTCTTGATCAGCCTAGTTCTTCCACCGCAGATTTGGTGGAGGACAACCCTAGCTCACCCCCAGGCACATCTGTACAAGCCACTCAAGTGTCAGGGGTCTGTGAACAGAATTACCTTCCCTCCCCTGACAATTGGTGGGAGGTTCCTATGTCGAACCTGTGTTGTAATATGCAGTTGTTAAGTTTGAACTCTGCTTCTGAAAAGGAAGATGATTCCCTGTTATGCATATGTTAATGTTTTTTTTTGTGTACTGCCAACATATGCACTGGAGTACATGCTGTTGTCCTCTTTGGGGACCAAAGTTTCTCAAGTGGGGGGAGTGTGTAGCGGGGTCTTCCATTATACAAGTTCTAAAAGACTGCTGCTTGACATTTGAGAGGAACTCGGCTCCATCTAGTGGCCAAAAGGACACATTGCAGCGGCTATGGAATGTCTTTTGATGTTATTTTCCTTTCAGGAAGTTGAGCAGTCTTCATCGCCCATAGTGCTTTGAGAATACCAGGGTGCACTGCTGCACCGCACAGCCTTCTGGGGGAAGCTTTATAAAGGAAGGGAGGAGCCAGGCTCACTCTCTTGGGAAAGACACAGTGAGACAAGCAGGATGCCAGTGCTGTGGGCTGATGCTGTATGCTAGGCCGAAACTCCTGGGCCTTAAGTGACTAAGTTGCAGTGTTTCATCTCCAGTAGAGGATCCCTCCTGGAGGTCCCATCGATGTTCTACAGAGACCAGACTCATCCACCCCAGATACCTAGCGCGGCTGGTGACAGAGGCCGGAGACTGAGACAGCAGCGGAGGCTTCCTGGGAGACAGTCCTGTTGGTGAGAGGGCACCTGCCCAAAAACTGACTATATCTATCAAAGAAGTAACTTTAGTCAGGATTAGCCTTAGAGTAGTAGAAGGCAATATACCAGGTGGCCCAGTACATCTCTCACAGAAGTTTTACCGGCAATCCTGCACAGACACCCCGCGGTGATTACTAACTGTTTGCTGCCATTCTCTCTATTGATCACCCATCCTCAATGTGGATTACAAATTGCGAGTGCACCAACGTTGCTAGCGAAGATATAGAGAAGAAACAGCGGACTCAGATAGGTCTGACATTCTGATACTGTGTCTAACTGAATGCTGAGCCTTATCTCCAAAAGTATAATAGTGATTAAGATGGCGGTCCTATAGGCTCTGAGACATTTCCTGAAACAATTAATGTGCCCTTGAGGAGTGATATCACAGTATTTATCTTATCTTTGATTAATTAATTAGTATATCCTTTTACAAAGTCATATTTTACTGTATCGAAACTGTTTATTTGATTCACAGTAAATAACTTTCCTGTTTAAAAGCAAGCTTGTGTGTGGTCACCTTGTATTACCCAGAAGGACTGCAGCTGGAGAGAGGTAACAGGTCATTATTATTTATTGAAGTGTTATATTCCAATCTGTGTAGCCATTTGGTATTCCAGTCCTATTCTGGGTCAGTTGTGCCTAGGGAGGGTTCGAGCCAATTCTGTGGGTTGTTAGGCAGGACGTAGACCCAATAATCTAATCAGCAGCTCCTGCGGGGGTGGTGCTACATGTGCATCATCATGGAGCAAGTGGCTGACGCTGAGTTTAAAATACTCAGCATGATGCTGAGGATATAGCAGGAGTAGCTGTGGACAAGGAGGCAGAATAAGCAGCTCCGGCATCTGTGGTGGACTGCGCACTAGTCTCTGCTTGGGTGATAGATGAGGATGGTTTAGTAAGCCAGTCACCACCTACTCTGCATGCTGTGACTGGATAGCACAGGCAACATCACCAAACAGAGGAAATGGTGCCCTGCATGAGGACTAACCACATCCACCTTTGCCTGTGGACACAGACGCTGCTGGCCCTCTCACAGTGCCATGGGAATGTCTGTCTCTCTTTGTTGGCCACCCAGACATGATGGGGGGGGGGGGGCTTATTACCGAAATGTATTAGAGATGGGAAAATGTGTACTTGGATGCACTTTATTCAGTGGAAAGTGGTGTTTGGTGCATTTTAACTTGAGTACTCACTACACAAACACACTGCACTGACACACTACAATATACTGCATTAAAACAGCATTGATGCACTTCAAGATACTGCATTAAACGTGCGCTAATGCAATTCAACATATTGCAGTAAAACTGCACTAACGCACTGCATTAAACATACGCTAATGCAATTCAAAATACTGCAGTAAAACTGCACTAACATATTTTAATATACTGCAGTAAAAGTGCACTCACGCAATTCAATATACTTTAGTAAAAGTGCCTTGACGCACTTCAATATACTGCAATAAAAGTGCCCTGATGCTCTTAAATAAACTGCAATAAAATTGCACTAACACACTTTAAAATACTGACGTAAAATTGCCCTAATGCACTTCAATATACTGCAGTAAAATTGCACTAATGCACTTCAATATAGTGCAGTAAAAGTGCCCCGACGCACTTCAATATAGTGCAGTAAAAGTGCCTTGATGCACTTCAATATACTGCAGTAAAAGTGCATGAACGCACTTCAATATACTGCAGTAAAAATGCACGTACACACTTCAATATACTACAGAAAAAGTGCACTAACGCACCTACATATACTGCATAAAAAGTGCACTAACACACTTCAATATACTGCAGTGAAACTGCATTAACGCACTTTAATATACTGCAGTAAAAGTGCACCAATGCAATTCAACATACTGCAGTAAAAGTGCACTGATGCATTATAATATAATGCAGTCAAACTGCCCTGACGCAAGGCAGTATGCTGCAGTAAAACTGCCCTGACACTATACACTGACACATTTCAATATACTGCAGTAAATTGAACTGGGTTAGCTGCACTTTGCCAAAGAATTGCCAAAGAATTCTATTATATTTTGCAGGTGTGGTGAACTTTCTGAAATTGCACCAAAACTCCTGCATTCAGAAAGTACACCAAACCCACAGAATATTAGAGAATTCTATGGCTAAGCCAAGCAAACCCACAGAAAAGCTGCAGCTTCACTGCACTGTAGCTGTGGTGTGAGTAAACCGCAGCACATCCGTGTGAAAGCAGCCTTATACTATTATGCCCAGTGTATTGCTTCACACTGACCTGAAGATCTCGTCTTTCCTGCTGCTGGCACCACTCTGGAGTGCAGTTGGTATCACTGCACATAGGAAAGGAGCCAGCACCACAGAGGAGGCATAGGCCTCTTGCTTCCTACTACAGCTCCATCTTTAGTAGTCTGGAGCTGTACGTCTGCACTGCACTCTGTTTGATGCTCTGGGATGGCGGGTCAGCAAGCCCAGACCGTAATCTACTTCACCATACCGTGATCTACTGGTAGATCATGATCTACGGGTTGCTGACCCCTGATATACATAATACGTTCCTGAAGTCTCTCCTAATATGTTTAATCCCTCAACCTTTCCCCATTTTTGTTGTTTCTGGACTAGTTCTATCCTATCATTGTCTTTTTTTAAGCGAGGTTTCCAGAGTTGGACACAGTCTTCTAAAAGAGATTGAACTAAAGATCTATGTAAGGGAATTAGGACCTCCTTCCTCCTGCTGGAAATCCTTCTAATGATAACTAAAGATCTACATAGAATAGTGGTCTCCAAACTGTGGCCCAGGGGCCAGATATGGCCCTTTGCTTGCCTTTTTCTGGCCCTTGGGGTGCGTTTCCTCTCACTCATACGAGACACTATTCTGCCATCTGACACCCATAATGGGGCACCATTTCTCCCACTAACACCAATAATGGGGCACTATTCCTTCTCTATGATACTTACGATGGGGTACTATTCCTCCACCTAATACCAATTGTGGTGAAGTTTACTCCTACTGATGCCAGGAAAATTTCCACTCCTGCTGGCCACAGTCCAGCCCACCTAAAGCCCGAAGGACAAAAAACAGCCCTTTGTTTAGAAAGTTTGGAGACCGAGTTTGTTTAGAAAGTTGGGCAAAGCCGATATATCAAGGGCCGATATGCACTTTTCCCAATATATCGGAATCGGCTCCAGAGGCTACCGATATTGCCAATATTTTGGGAAAGTGCTTGTACCAGAGTGATGCCTGCAGCTAGAGGCATCACCCCAGTACCGGTGTCCATAGCCGACGGTTGGCTGTCTTGTAATGACAACCAATGCGGTTGAGAAGCCGCTCGGCTGTCATTACAAGGAGCGGGAGGGGATGTCCCCCCCTCCCGCCACCTTCCATGGCTCGCCCGGGTCTCCTGTCCCACCGGAAGACCTGAGCAACCAGCCTGCACGGCCGCCGAAGAGAAGACCCGATCAAAGCCACATTCGGCTCCGATCAGGTCTCCATGCAAAAACCCGGAAGTGATGATTTGTGATTTTATCAGATAAAAATAGGTTTTTACATGAAACATGAAAGCCTCCATTATGGGCCAAACAGAATATGTAACATCAAAATTACAATTCATAACAATTGTTGAACTACAAGAGTATCAACATGTGCTGGACCCCAAACATCTTGATGCTATTCATGAAATACCACTAAATTCTTCTATTGGAACCTACGGCGCCAGCTATATGCGCTGTATAAAAATTTAATTGCTATTACTAGAATATACTTGGGTGTATATAAATTCCAAGATTTAGACCTTCCAAAAGAAAAATACTGAAGGAGAAACTGCACAATTTTATTCGTTACTGAACAGAACTTACAATTTTCGTGTAATGTGTACTGGATTCGTACAATAAAACATCACGTGAGAAATATTGCGGGAAAAAAATTACAACCCGGAAGAACATGCAGCCATTCGTAACAATGAAGTAAATATCATAAACATTATAATAATAATAATAAAAATATTTATATGACAATACGTATGACACAATGTCCTTTTATTAATTGCAAAGGGAGTTTTACAGCAGCATGTTAGTCTTCTTGTTTCTGTCATCCTGCGGTGCAGTATGAAGCAGAAAATAGCTTCTACTGTATTTGACCAGCACTCTTGGAATTAGCGCTCCCAATATTTATTTATTTTTTACTATCTTTGATTGGTTTTGATGGAATTTGATCCTTAAAAGTGGTTGCAAAGCCAAAACATTTTTTACCTTATTGCATTCCTTGAATGCAGAAAAGAGGAGTTTTCATTGCACAGGGCAGGTAAGTATAGAGATGTTTGTTTTTTAACCACTTCTGGACCAGTAGGATTTGCCTCCTTAACCACATAACGACCGCCTCCTGTACATTTACTGTGGCACTCTGCCACTTACAGGTAAAGTGACGTAGTACTACGTCGTTCGCCCACGAGCCTGTAGGGGGGAAGCGTGCCGCCGGCGGCACTCTCCCGCCCCCGCTTATTCCCTGGGGAGCCAGTGCCTGTGACCGACCCCGCTGACAGAGAAGGACAGACAGCTGATGTAAACACAGCCGTCTGTCATTCTCCCTGAAGTAATGACAGAAGCTATGCGATCCTGCTATATAGGATCGTATGTCTCTGTGATTACATCACAAGCCACGCCCCCCCCCCACAGTTAGAATCATGCCCCTAGGAACATACTTAACCCCTTGATCACCAGTAAAGTTAACCCCTTCCCTGCCAGTGTCCTTTTTTACAGTAACAGTGCATATGTATAGCACTGATTACTGTAGTAATGTCACTGGTACTCCCAAAAGTGTAAAAAATGTCAGTCAGGGGTCCGATCTGTCGGACGCAATGTCGCAGTCCTGCAAAAAAAAAATTGCAGATCGCCGCCATTACTAGTTAAAAAAAAACAATAAAAATTACATAAATCTTTCCTGTAGTTAGTAAACGCAATAACTTTTGTGCAAACCAATCAAAATACGCTTATTGCGATTTTTATTACCAAAAATATGTAGCAGAAAACAAATTGGCCTAAAATGTTTAAAATTTAGATTTTTACATTTTTTTGAGAATTTCATATAAAAAAATTTGAAAAATATTGTTATTTTTTCAAAATTGACGCTCTTTTTTTGTTTATAGTGCAAAAAATAAAAATCGCACAGGTGATCAAATACCACCAAAAGAAAGCAATCAATTTACAACAGCTGACCGCTCTTCTCTCTCAGTGGAAAGCGATCGCGGGTGCTCGGCAGCAATCAGTGCCGCTGGTCCCGTGCATCGGCATCCCCGCTGCCTAGTGGGGGCGGGCACGCATCGCCAGCAGTGTGCGCTCGCCCCAAGGACCGCTACTACGAGCCGACATCGGCTCGCGCAGCCAAGCCAGCCTACCGCAGTAAATCTGCGGAGGGCAGTCGGCAAGCGGTTAAAAAAAAAATTACCTTTACAATCACTGAGTTTGCTGTACCTACTACGTACGCTGCTGTTGTTTGTTATTTTCAAACTGTGTCTCGCCTAAGTGGCTGGCAAGTAAGGTTGCCAACCGTTCCATAAAATACGGAATCGTCCCGTATTTTAAACAGACAAGTGCTGTTCCGTATCAAACTGATACGGAACACACTTTGTTCCGTATTCCGCGGTACCTTATTGCTGTTCGTCACTTTCATCATGTAGTGACTGTGCGTCCCCTCCCCTCCGCCTTCTGACCAACTCTGCAATGCCGTGCCGATGACGTCGTGACGTCACGACGTAACCCCTCCCTGCATTCCTCGCCCAGCGCCCGCGGTACCAAGAAGAAGAAGAGAAGAAGAAGAAAGAAAACTAGCTGCTGCTGCAAGAAAGCGAGCAGAGCACAAGAGAAAAAAAGGTAAGCAGAAGAGAGAAAAGGGAAGAGCAGAGGAAAGGGGAAGGTTGAGCAAAGAAAAGGGATATTAGGCAAAGCAGCAGATAAGAGGAAGGAGAGCATCCCATCAGGAGAGCAAATAAAATGGGAATAAGAAACAACAAAATGGGACGGAGAGCAGAAAAATGGGGAAGAGGAGCAGAGGGAGGAGAGCAAAGGGAAGGAGAGCAGAGAAAAGGGAAGGAGATTTAAAAAAGGGGAAGAGGAGCAGAGAAAAGGGATAAGAGAACAAAGAAAATGGAAGGACAGCAGAAGGAGCAGAGAAAAGGGGAAGGAGAGCAAAAAAAAAGGAGAATGAGAGCAAAGAAAAGGGAAGGAGAGCAAAAAAGGGGGAAGGAGAGCAAAGAGAAAAGGGAAGGAGAGCAAAAAAAGGGGAAGGAGAGCAAAGAAAAGAGAAGGAGAGCAGAGAAAAGAGAAGGAGAGCAAAAAATGGGGAAAAGGAGCAGAGAAAAGGGATAGGAGAGCAAAGAAAAGGGGAATAAGAGCAGAGAAAAGGGAAGGATAGCAATAAAAAGGGGAAGGAGAGCAAAGAAAATGGATGGACAGCAGAAGGAGAGCAAAGAAAAGGGGAAGGAGAGCAAAGACAGGGGAAGGAGAGCAAAGAAAAGGGAAAGTGCAAAGAAAAGGGAAGGATAGCAGAGAAAAGGCGAAGGAGAGCAGAAGGAGAGCAAAAAAAAGGGGGGAGAGTAGCAGATAAAATGGTAAGGAAAGCAAAGAAAAAGTTATGGAAGTATAATTATATAAAGATATCTGCACTACACTTCCTTAAAATGCTGTCTTATTTTTTGCACTGGAAAAAACATCCCCCACCATGCCCCCGCCCCGCCCCGCCCCCTCCCCCCGTTCCTTATTTCCATTCCAGAAAGTTGGCAACCCTACTTGCAAGTTCTACCTAAATTTGCCATAAAAGTATTATGGCTGTACTGTTCTCTATTTGTACTCACAATAAAGTCGGACAAAGATGGTTTGAATCTTGGCTGGTTCAGCAGGTACAAGCCGAGATTCGAATCATCTATGGGCATAATAATTGTACCCAAGTCGATCCATGAATCAGCTTGGGTACAACCAGCATGTTGGATTCTTCATGCAATTTTTCATGGGATTATAGCCAGAGGCTATAGCTGCTAGCAATAATCACTGTGATTTTTACCAATTGGGATTGCTCCCCCTGCTGGGAGAACACAATAGCTTCATGAGAGTGATTCCCCCAGCAACCCATGGTTGCAGGAAAAAAACTGCACTATCTATGGCCAGATCAAACCTTTATTAAAAGGATTATAACAGGAAAAAATTGAAGGGTCCTAGGTTATAAAAGGCATTTATTTTTCATTCACCAGAAATAGTGACAGTTTGATTTTTGAAACGTTAATCTTCTTTGTTTAGAAGATTAACTTTTTCAAACTTAAATTTGTTTGGATTTTAAATTTGATTTGAATTTGAAGTAAATTTTTTTTCGTTATAATTTATTTCAGATTCGTTTAAAATTGTTCCTTTTGTCCAAATATGGAAAATATTGTCCATATTTCACTTCGGAACAAAACAAACAGCACCTTCCTAGATAGCAGTAATTATTTAGAGGGGGGTGCAAGCAGAGCTGCTATTAACCCAGAGAGGGGCTTTAAATGTGTACTTCACAGAATTTCGCTTTTTTTTATATATATATATACTTTAAATTACATTTCACATTTGTTACGTATCAGATAATTCTGAGGAAGACCTGGAGCGCCATCTGGTGGCAAATCTAGCTCAATAACGTGAATACAGTAAAACCTTGGATTGCAAATTCAACATGCTTGTAATCCAAAGCACTCGTATATCAAAGTGAATTTCCCCATAAGAAATAATGGAAACTCAGATGATTCATTCCACAACCATGTATTCATAAATCCTTCAGTTTATAGTCCATATAAAAAGATTATAGAAATGCGATAGGTTGTGTAACCATAAAATGTCCATCCACAAATGCAGCCTAATGGGGATTAAAAGAAAAATCCAGCAGGAGCTACAGAGTATAAAAGAGAAGAGAGGCGCCTCTAAATGTAGCAGCAATATTGTTACATTTAACCGCTTGCCGACCGCCGCACGACTATTTACTGCGGCGGTCAGCCCCGTACAGGCAAAGTGACATAGGACTACGTCACTAGCCTGTGAGCCTCTAGGGGGCGAGCCCGCGCCACCGGAGGCGCGCTCCCGCCCCCGCTCGTTCCTTAAGCAGTCCATGCGTGTGACCGGCGGACCCGATGTCCGCCGGTCACTCACGATCTTCCAGTACAGAGGGAGAAAGGCAGGCGGCTAGTGTAAACAAAGCCGTCTGTCATTCTCCCTGATGTAAGAACAGAGATCATACGGTCCTGCTATGTAGGATCGTATGTCTCTGTGCTTACATCACTAGCCACACCCCTTTACAGTTAGAAGCACGCCCCTAGGGACACACTTAACCCCTGCATCACCAATAAAGTTAACCCCTTCCCTGCCAGTGTCATTTTTACAGTAACAGTGCATATGTATAGCACTGATTACTGTAGTAATGTCACTGGTACCCCCAAAAGTGTCAAAAATGTCAGTCAAGGGTCCGATCTGTCCGCCGCAATGTCGCAGTCCCGCAAAAAAAATCACAGATGGCCGCCATTACTCGTTAAAAAAAACCCCACCAAAAATGAAATATATCTTTCACTTAGTAAACGCAATAACTTTTACGCAAACCAATCAAAATATGCTTATTGCGATTTTTTTTACCAAACATATGTAGTAAAAAACAAATTGGCCAAAAATGTTCAAAAATTTTGATTTTTAAATTTTTTGGGGGGGAATTTCATATAAAAAAATGTGAAAAATATTGTTATTTTTTCAAAATTTACGCTCTTTTTTTGTTTAAAGTGCAAAAAGTAAAAATCGCACAGGTGATCAAATACCAACAAAAGAAAGCTCTGTTTGTGGGGGGAAAAAAAGCCATCAATTTCATTTGGGTACAGCATCGCACGACCGCGCAATTGTCCGTTAAAGTCACGCAGTGCCGAATCGCAAAATAGGGCCTTGTCAGGAAGGGGGTAAAATCTTTCGGGACTTAAGTGGTTAAAGTAGAACCATAGGCAAAACTTTTTTTTTTTTCATTTTGGATAAAGCAAGGGAGGGTTATAACCCCCTGTCAGATTTTTTTCCCCATCCCATCTGTGTCCCATTGCAGAGATTTCCTTTCATTTCCTGTCCTATAACCAAACAGGAAGTGAGAGGAAATCCCTGCAAATTAGGGGAACTCCTTGGGGACCCCCAGGTCACCAGAACTGGTGTCCCCATTTGAGGATTTCCCCTCTATTACTTTTCCTGGGGACAACCCAAAATTTGGGATTTTCTTTTACTTTCATTTTCAATGATAATGACAAACAGGACACATAGAGAGGGTGAATCTCCTTAACCACTTGCCGACCAGCCGGCGTATAACTTCGCAGGTCAGCAGGTTCCCGCGTATCGCCGTACCTGTACGGCGGTCCGTGGGAGTGATCCTGGGGGTGCGCGCCCACTCGCCAGCAGGGAAGCCGATCCACGGGGCACCCGCAATCGCTCCCAGTGAAGAGAGAACAGAGGTCTGCTGTTGTAAACACAGCAGACCGTTGTTCTCTCAGGAATCAATACAGAGCTTCTGTGTCTAGGGTTGCCAACTTTCTGAAATGGAAATAAGGAACGGGGGGAGGGGGCGGGGGCGTGGCGGGGGATGTTTTTTCCAGTGCAAAAGACAACATATTAAGGAAGTGTAGTGCAAATATCTTTATATAATTATACTTCCATAACCTTTTCTTTGCTTTCCTTACCATTTTATCTGCTACTCTCCCCCCCCTTTTTTTGCTCTCCTTCTGCTCTCCTTCCCCTTTTCTCTGCTATCCTTCCCTTTTCTTTGCACTTTCCCTTTTCTTTGCTCTCCTTCTGTTTTCTTTGCTCTCCTTCTGCTGTCCATCCATTTTCTTTGCTCTCCTTCCCCTTTTTATTGCTATCCTTCCCTTTTCTCTGCTCTTATTCCCCTTTTCTTTGCTCTCCTATCCCTTTTCTCTGCTCCTCTTCCCCGTTTTTTGCTCTCCTTCTCTTTTCTCTGCTCTCCTTCTCTTTTCTTTGCTCTCCTTCCCCTTTTTTTGCTCTCCTTCCCCTTTTCTTTGCTCTCCTTCCCCTTTTTTTGCTCTCCTTCCCCTTTTTTTGCTCTCCTTCCCCTTTTCTTTGCTCTCCTTCCCCTTTTCTTTGCTCTCCTTCCCCTTTTCTTTGCTCCTTCTGCTGTCCTTCCATTTTCTTTGCTCTCTGTCTTATCCATTTTCTCTGCTCCTCTTTCCCTTTTTTAAATCTACTTCCCTTTTCTCTGCTCTCCTTCCTTTTGCTCTCCTCCCTCTGCTCCTCTTCCCCATTTTTCTGCTCTCCGTCCCATTTTGTTGTCTCTTCTTCCCATTTTATTTGCTCTCCTGATGGGATGCTCTCCTTCCTCTTATCTGCTGCTTTGCCTAATATCCCTTTTCTTTGCTCAACCTTCCCCTTTCCTCTGCTCTTCTCCCCTTTTCTCTCTTCTGCTTACCTTTTTTTCTCTTGTGCTCTGCTCGCTTTCTTGCAGCAGCAGCTAATTTTCTTTCTTCTTCTTCTCTTCTTCTTCTTGGTACCGCGGGCGCCGGGCAGGGAATGCAGGGAGGGGTTACGTCGTGACGTCACGATGTCATCGGCACGGCATTGCGGAATTGGTCAGAAGGCGGAGGGGAGGGGACGCACAGTCACTACATGATGAAAGTGACGAACACCAATAAGGTACCACGGAATACGGAACAAAGTGCGTTCCATATCAGTTTGATACGGAACAGCACTTGTCTGTTTAAAATACGAAAGGATTCCGTATTTTACGGAACGGTTGGCAACCTTACCTGTGTCCCTCCTATTAAGCAACACAGGTCTCTGTGCTCATTTTACAAGCCCACCCCCCCCCCCACAGTTAGAAAATACCCCCTAGGCTCATATTTAACCCTTTGATCGCCACTGGGTAAACCCCTTCCCTTCCAGTGTCATTATTACAGTAACAGTACATATTTTTAGCACTGATTACTGTAGCAATGTCACTGGTGTCAAAAATGTCATTTAAGGGTCCGATCTGTTCGCCGTAATGTTGCAGTCCCACTAAAAATTGCTGATTCTCGCCATTACTAGTAAAATTAGAAAAATAAATAAAAATGACAAATATCTTTCCCCTAGTTTGCAGACACGATAACTTTTGCGCAAACCAATCAAAATACGCTTATTGCGATTTTTTTTTGACCAAAAATATGTAGCAGAAAACAAATTGGCCTAAAATGGTAAAAAATTTTGATTTTTAATTTTTTTTTTACCTTGAGAATGTTATATAGCAGAATGTGAAAAAATATTGTTTTTTTTTTTTTTTTTTTCAAAATTGTTGCTCTTTTTTTGTTTATAGCGCAAAAAACAAAAATCGCACAGGTGATCAAATACCACTAAAAGAAAGCTCTGTTTGTGGGGAAAAAAAGACATCAATTTTATTTGGGTACAGTATCGCACGACCGCGCAATTGTCCGTTAAAATAACGCAGTGCCGAATCTCAAAATAGGGCCTGGTCAGGAAGGGGGTAAAATCTTCCAGGGCTGAAGTGGCTAAAGTAATGCTGCCCACACTGCTGAAACAACCTGAAATTGATCTTTCAAAACAATAATGATCTGAATCATACTAACAAATCTATCAGGGCATGGCTCATAACGAAGAAATGGAGGGTTATGGACTGACCTATTTTACTACTTGCCGACCACCACAAGTACATATACTGCGGTGGTCAGCCCCGGCCAGGCAAAGCCTGTTACTGGCTTGTTAGCCAATAGCGGGCGAGCGCGCACCCGCTGAGGCGCGCGCCTGCCCCGGCTCGTTCCCTAACAAGTCAGTGCGTGTGACCGGCGGACCCGATGTCCGCCGGTCACTCGCGATCGTTCGCCGGGAAGGGAGAAAGGCAGGCGGCTGATGATGTAAACAAGCCGCCTGTCATTCTCCCCTGTGTAAAAATGGAGATCAGACGGTTCTACTATGTAGGACCGTTGATCTCTGTTTTTACACTAGTAGCCACAGCCAATCACAGTTAGAAACACGCCCCTAGGACACACTTAACCCCTCCCTCTCCAATACAGTTAAACCCCTTCCCTGCCAGTGTCATTTTTACAGTAACAGTGCATATGTATAGCACTGATTACTGTAGTAATGTCACTGGTAACCCCAAAAGTGTCAAAAATGTCAGTCAAGGGTCCGATCTGTCCGCCGCAATGTCGCAGTCCCGCAAAAAAAATCGCAGATCGCCGTAATTACTAGTTAAAAAAAAAAACACCAAAAATGACAGAAATCTTTCCCTTAGTTAGTAAACGCGATAACTTTTGCGCAAAACAATCAAAATACGCTTTTTGCAATTTTTTTTTTACCAAACATATGTAGCATAAAACAAATTGGCCGAAAATGTTAAAAAATTTAGATTTTTACATTTTTTTGGGGGGGGGGGGAATTTCATATAAAAAAAAATGTGAAAAATATTGTTATTTTTGCAGAATTTACGCTCTTTTTTTGTTTATAGCGTATGATCAAAAAATCACACAGTCGATCAAATACCACCAAAAGAAAGCTCTGTTTGTGGGGAAAAAAGGACGTCAAATTCGTTTAGGTACAGCGTCGCACGACCGCGCAATTGTCCGTTAAAGTCACGCAGTAAAAAATTGCAAAAAAAACCCCTGGTCAGGAAGGGGGTAAAATCTTCCGGGGCTTAAGTGGTTAAAGCCCTGGTTTTTAAATCCTGTATTTGTAAGAGGCAGTTCATGTAAGGACACTGACAAATGTCTTACAACTGAAGAGATTTTGCATGGAGAAATGGTCAAAAATGTTGGTTCGATGTCAGAGACTGGTGTGCTGCTATTCAAGACACCTTCAAGAAGTTATTTCTGCTGAATGAGGCAATACCAGCTCTGAGGCCATGGGTGTACTTACTTTTTCCACAGTATTGCATGCGTTGATAAGTTTGTTGGATAAAATATTAAAAAAACGAATTAAAAGTGATATTTTAATAAGTATGCCACCATTATCTGTATGTAGTACCCTCCTAGGTAGACGCTAGAAGAGATTATAGTTTTGGGATATTTTATGCTTACCAGAGAGATTTCCAGGTAAATTTATATTGCTCTCTGCCGACCTGAGAGCAGGATCTGCTAGTGAGGTCTGATCATGGTGCTCAGGTGCAGCTCAGCTTGTCTGAAGTGTTTCACACTGGTCCAATAGGAAGGCATATTGGACAGTAGGAGGAAACCTGACAAATGAGAGCACAGGCATTTAGTACAGCCCTGGTGATTGGCAGAGGAAAGTGCCTTGGTGCATGCTGGGATAATGTATAAATCCCAAGGGCACATGTGCTCTGGGTCTTTCAGCTGGAGAGCAGAGTCCCGGAGGGAGGGGCGGCTGCCCCTCCTCTGTAGAAGCTGTCATGCGGTCTCTGGTCGACCTGAGGACCTAAAGAGTCAGAGAGGAGTTGAACCCGGATGTCCTGCAGAGCTGACTGGAAGGGAGACACTGGAAAGGATATAATTCTGCATACAGTGAGTGCAGATCTGTGTTGTGGGGCCTGTCCTGAAAGGGGAATCCCTTCTGCTAGAAGAGTCATTGGATGGGTGTCAGTCAAGGAGATGCTAGAGAGAAGTAGCTCTGCAAGTCCCAGTTTCCTCAGTGAGGAGACCGAGGGGGCTGTCGTTCGCATGCAGTGTGCCAGGAACTTGGGGTTCTGTGGGGCCTATGCCATAAGGTTCCCAGATCTATCCCTACCTCGCTCAGGACCAGAATGATGCCTATGCCAGTCTCATCAAGAAAGAGGAGACCCTATACACCCCACCTGGGGGAGGAGACTTCCCACATTCTCTTGGTTCCAGCGCCTGGTACAGAAGAAGGTGGCCCTAGAGTATGATTATCCATATGCTACTCGGGAGATCATGGAAGAGATTGAGGCCAAGAGAGGAGCTTGGTGTGAGGAGGCAGTTTGGGATTTTCTTTACATTCCCAAGCCATATCGCATACAAGACAAAGCCTGAACTGTGGGACACCTTCTTGTCTGTCAAGGCCAATTGGAACGTGGGGTGGTCTATCTACATGGATCAGTGATGGCGAACCTTTTTGAGCCTGAGTGCCCAATCTGCGACACAAAACCAACTTATTTTTATTTTATTATGCCAACACTGCAATTAATAACAGCCATAGATAATGGCCGCAAGCGCCTCTCGCCAATCCCACACAGCAACACTTCCTCCAAACAGATGTCCACTCACTCTCGGTTGCCCGTGGCAAGGCCCACAACTGGCACTGCAGGGGGGGTATCCTCACAGCCTCTCTGTCCCCTGGCTCACAGTGTGCTGCTCCAGTCTTTCTCACTATCTCTCTCACAATCTCGATCTCTCTCTCTCTCTCCCCATAGTCTTCTGGGATTAAATGTCCCATGGTGCACTTGTCAAACTCCTCATTGGTGCTTGGCTACAGCCAATGGGGAGGCAGGAGGAATCAGAGCGGGTGGCACGATCTCTGCAAGTGCCACGCTGTCCCTGTCCAGCATTGCTTGACAGAAGGGAGGCAAGCGGGGAAATACATTGACAGTCCATGCTTGCTTCCCCCCTTGTCACAGCGGGAAGAGGGAGAATTAAAGAGCACAGGCATCAGCTTCCCAGTATAGCTGGCGTGCCCACAGAAAGGGCCCTGCCTGCCAGCTGTGGCACGCGTGCCATGGGTTCGCCATCACTGACATAGATCATGTAAAAGTTTGCCGCCCAAATGGAAAAGGCCAAGCTTGGGCCGTCAGGATTCGAGACCCTGCAGGAAAGATTGTCAGAATACCCCATCCTGATTATTATTGCAGAAGATGCAGAGTTCTTATTCCTGTCAGGAGAATCGAATTGTCAAAAGGCTAGTTAGCCTAAACATTGACCTGTTATGTAAGTTGAAAGTTAATGGGCTTTGGCTTTGTGCTACTGCTTGCCACGAGAAGCAATGTCTACAGGACACCTTGCCAAGATCTTTTGGACCAACGGGCCAGGACCTCCAAGTGATATCAGTGCTATCAGAGACACTTTGCGAAGATCTTTGGGCCAGTAGGCCAGGATGGCTGGAGTACAGAAGAGGACACTTTGCAAAGATACTTTGTGAGGATCCTTTTGGGCCAGTGGGCCAGTGGAAAGAAGTTTGTGCGAGTTGCTACCTTGTGAAAGAGGGGTAGTGACTCATTGTCTCTTCAGAGAGAGGGATGAAAATCCAAATGTAAGACCGCACTCAGGGTGTTGTAATGAAATCAAAGGTATCTTTATTCCTCAAAATAAAGTAGACAGACAGTGTAGAAAACAGACGTGTCTGGTTGACGCGTTTCACGACATTATTAGTCGCTTACTCATAACCACATAAACCCTACTTTATTTTGAGGAATAAAGATACCTTTGATTTCATTACAACACCCTGAGTGCGGTCTTACATTTGGATTTTCATACTCCTGGACGGCGGATCTGACCTGCACCGGGTTCGGAGCTTACACCTGAGCGGCTTTCTCCTCCGCTTTTCAGAGAGAGGGATGCCAGAGTGAAGCAAGCTTGCTCAAGCTCCAGCAAAACAGCTTGTTGCTAGCAGAAGACGTGTTGCCCCGGTGTTACAGAAGGAAAGGACACTGTGAACACCACGGGTGGACTCCACATTTCTTCATAGTGAACTTGTGGGTCTGAATATAATAGAAGAGAGTCAGTGCCCTGGTGTCTGAGAGGGACTGTGCCTAATATTAGTCAAAACATGGTTCCCAGAAGGAATCATTGGTAAAGTGTTAGCTAGTCAGCTGGCAGGATCTGTTTTGTTTGTCTATTGCAGGTACACAACAGAACGTCGAGTCAAGGTGTGCCCTTATGGGGCCAGCAGTGATGGAGATCTCTATGGGGATGTTAGAGATAGAGATGATGCTGGTGAGAAGGTCGCCTCTGAGGAGAGGGCAGTCTCACCGTGAGTAGGTAGAATATGTAAATTTCCAAGTGCTTAACATTTTATTTCCTTTGCAGGCTTGCAGGGAACTTCCGGGTCTTAGAGAGGCCCTCCACTGTCCTCAGTGTATATATGTAATATTGATATTTGTGTCTAGTTAGTTAGATAGGGTGTTGCTTTTACCTGTCAAGCAGATTTTTTGTTTGGTGGGGGGTGCATTGGTCTAAATGCTCCTGGTATTTACCTATGTGTAGATATTTGTACAGCAGATATATATATATATATATATATATATATATATATATATATATATATTATTATTATTATTTTTTTTTTTCCACGTAACTTATTTTATTAACTGGCCACATATGGGGTATGCCCCATGGCCCTGTACATATGTTATTTCCCCTTTCCCACTTTTCCAAGTTTGTGGGATACTCCGTGTAGATTTTGTACAGGTATTTTTGTAGGGGCGGCTGCCCGGAGCCAGTGAGGACATGGCTCATTTTGGTGGGGGATGAGTGTAGCACCCTCCTAGGTAGGTGCTATAGTTTTGAGCTCTGTCTGCTTAACAGAGGGGCTGCAGGTAAATCTATATTGTTCTCTGCCCACCAGAGAGCAAGATCTGTTAGTGAGGTCTGCTCATTATGCTCAGGATGCAACTCGTTCTGTCTGGAGAGTGTTTCACACTGGACCAATAGGGAGGCATATTGGACAGGGGGAGGAAACCCTACAAATGGGTGCGCAGGCTTTTGATACAGCCCTGGTGATTTAGCAGAGGAGAAGTGCCTCGGTACATGCTGGGGTACTGTATAAAAGCATGGAGCACATGTGCTCGAGGTATTTCCTCTGGATAGCGAAGTCCCGGAGGGAGGGGGCAGCTCCATGTGACCTCAGGGGGTCGCCCGAGGGCCTGGAGAGTAGCAGTGAGGAACTGAACCCGGAGGTCCAGAGGAGCTGACTGAGAGGGGAGACACTGGAGGATCTGTCTCTGCAGTGTCAAGGGGCCTGACCTGAGGGGGGCCACCCTTACCCCTAGGATAGTCAGTCGACGGGTGTCAGTTGAAAGGGGATGCTAGCGAGAGTGTTCTCAAGATAAGTTATCATCCACAAAGTCGTCTTGCTAGGAAGTAAAGAGCAAGAGACTTAACCCCTTTCTACACTTGTGGCGGTGTGGATTAGGAAAGCCTAGCTGTTTCCATTTAACCAAGAAGGCTTGAAGATAGAACTCCTCAACTAATGTGAATAGTTCATCTGGAGTATCCCACTATTCCCTTCTCCTATCCCAGTTCCAAATAAAAAAACCAACACCGCTAGATTGTTTATTTGTGTGACGAGCCATCAGGAGCAAGGAAGGGATCCATGAACTATATCTTAAGATAACCATGTGCTGGTAATCAGGGGAGCCCATTCAAGTCATTATTCAGCAGGCCCTGCAGGGACAGTGCTACATTTACAAAAATGTGAGGGGATGTACTCACTTTTGTGGGATGCTGTACAAACTTACTATCCCCATATAGACTGAAACAATCTTATAATAAATGAATAACATGGACCATGATAGAGAATCATGATGGTTGCTCAAAGTGATGGAAAGATCACTGAAACTTAAAATAAGATCAGGAATTTCAGCAGTGGGGGGTGGGGGGACACATGTGTATGGTTCTACACAGAGCTCAAGAATGACAACACTCCTTTTTATATGCCCCCATCATGTGATCTCACACGTAACAAGGGTGTGTGCACTGTGCATGCGTGGCTCCGCTACGATCTGGAAGGCCATGGAGGGGCATGACCTAAAGCAGTGGTCTCCAAACTGCAGCTCGTGGGCCGAATTCAGCCATTTACTTGCCTTTATCTGGCTCTTGAGCACTATTCCTCGCACTGACATCAATGAGTGGGCTCTATTCCTTCCACCAACACCAATGATGGGACACTATTCCTCCCACTGACACCAATGATGGTGCACTATTCCTTACACCAACACCAATGATGGGGCACTATTCCTCCCACTGACACCAATTATGGGGCATTATTCCTCCCACTGACACCAATGATGGTGCACTATTCCTTACACCAACACCAATGATGGGACACTATCCCTCCTACTGACACCAATGATGGGGCATTATTCCTCCCACTGACACCAAGGATGGGGCACTATTCCTCCCACTGACACCAACGATGGGGCACTATTCCTCCCACTGACACCAATTATGGGGCATTATTCCTCCCACTGACACCAGTGATGGGGCACTATTCCTCCCACTGACAGCAATGATGGGGCATTATTCCTCCCACTGACACCAAGGATGGGGCACCATTCCTCCCACTGACACCAATGATAGGGCGATATTCCTCCCACTGACACCAACGATGGGGCGCTATTCCTCCCACTGACACCAACGATCTGGCACTATTCCTCCCACTGACACCAATGACGGGGCACTATTCCTCCCACTGACACCAATTATGGGGCACTATTCCTTCCACCCACACCAATGATGGGGCACTATTCCTTCCACCCACACCAATGATGGGGCACTATTTCTCCCACTGACACCAATGATGGGGCACTATTCCTCCCACTGACACCAATGATGGGGCACTTTTCCTCCCACTGACACCAGTGATGGGGCACTATTCCTCCCACTGACACCAATGATGGGGCACTATTCCTCCCACTGGCACTGGGAATGGGGCTCTTATTCTCCCTCTGATACCAATGATGGGACACTATTCCTCCCACTGACACCAATGATGGGGCACTATTCCTCTCACTAACACCAACGATCTGGCACTATTCCTCCCACTGACACCAATGATGGGGCGCTATTCCTCCCACTGACACCAACGATGGGGCGCTATTTCTCCCACTGACACCAATGATGGGGCATTATTCCTCCCACTGACACCAATGATGGGGCACTATTCCTCCCACTGACACCAATGATGGGGTACTATTCCTCCCACTGGCACTGGGGATGGGGCTCTTATTCTCCCTCGGATTCCAATGATGGGACCCTATTTCATGTCCTACTGACAAAAATCCCTATATCATTTATTTACTCCCACTGACTTCAGGGCATTTTCTTCCACTGGCCAATGTCTGGCCCTCCTAAGGTCTTAAGGACAATAACCTGACCCTTTGTCTAGAAAGTTTGGAGACCCCTGCTGTAAAGCTCCATGCCACAGTGCATGCGGGCAGCTGATACCTCATTCCCACCTAGGCAAGAATCCAGGAAGTGTGGGGATAATTTCCTCTTGAACCCAAACGCAGGCCTATTGAAATAGTGGAAGAGAGGGTAGGAGTGGAATGCTGGAACGATGAACGTGGTTGGGACCTGACTTTAACAAAGTGCGGAGCGCGAAACATGTCGCCATGGTGACGGGACCGTTTGCTTTTGCACTGTCCCCTCAGGCAAGCAAAAATGTAAAATTCAAGACTTGAGTGGGTGTAAGAAGATGTCCGCCGCTGCTTCGTGTTCTGTCCCATTAGGAAACCTATTGAAACGCATAGCGGCCATATTGGAACACATGGCGCATGCACAGTAAGTTGTTCTCGTCTGAACGTCACTTCTGGTTGCAGAATCTGATAGGTAGCGCTATTCTGATAGAACACTGGGACAAGGGGTGGGCAGGAGAGGCACCTTCCCTGGGCACTGTGCTATCATGTGAGGTGGGGGGGGGTTGGAAGGGGGAATTTGAGGGGGGACAGGGGGTAAGTATTGTTCTACTGGGCTTTGGGAAATTTGGGGGGGGGGATTGCTAAGAGTAGTTGTTTGTGTTGGGAGGAGGGAGGAAGAGGATTTGTGTTAGAAGGAGAGATTTGAGGGGAAATTGTGCTGGGAGGGGGATTTGAAGTGGAGGGGGGGAGGGGTGAAGATGTGTACAAGGAGGGGGGACATTTTAGAGGTGGATTTGTGCTAGGAGGAGTTTGTTTTTTTTCTTGGGGGGGGATATTTGTGCAAAGAGGGGGGATTCCAGCAGGGGGGCAGATTTGCACTGGGAGGAGGGAGAATTTATGCTTAGGGGGTAAGCATGCAGATTAGCGCTCAGCGGTTGTGTGGGGATATTTTTGCTGACATATAATGCTCTTACATCCTGGGGTGGGGAGGGGGGGGTTGCAGATTGGCATGTTTCTCCCAGCCTCTAAATGTCTTTCTCCGGGCACTGCTCTTCGCCATAGGGTTGCCAGCTTATCCCTTCAATCCAGGACACATTAACCACTTAAGCCCCGGAAGATTTTACCCCCTTCCTGACCAGGGCCTATTTTGCGATTCGGCACTGCGTGACTTTAACGGACAATTGCGCGGTCGTGGGACGCTGTACCTAAACGAATTTGACATCCTTTTTTTCCCACAAACAGAGCTTTCTTTTGGTGGTATTTGATCACCTGTACGATTTTTACTTTTTGCGCTATAAACAAAAAAACAGCGCCAGTTTTGCAAAAATAACAATATTTTTCACATTTTTTTTATATGAAATTCCCCCCAAAAAAAAGTAAAAATCTTAATTTTTTAACATTTTGGGCCAATTTTTTTTTTTAACCATATGTTTGGTAAAAAAAATCGCAAAAAGCGTATTTTGATTGGTTTGCACAAAAGTTATCGCGTTTACTAACTAAGGGAAAGATTTT